>NC_081568.1:43245733-43553614 GCF_022355385.1 Mustela nigripes | reverse complement strand
TCAAGACCCTCAGGTTGTTTTTCAGAGTCCATAGTCTCTCATGGTTCACCTCCCCTTCCAATTTCCCTCAACTCCCTTCTCCTCTCCATCTCCCCATGTCCTCCATGTTATGTGTTATGCTCCACAAATAAGTGAAACTATATGATAATTGACTCTCTCTGCTTGACTTATTTCACTCAGATAATCTTTGTAACTTTTCATTGCCTGATTGCTGAGGCTAGGACTTCTAGTACTGTGTTGAACAACAGCTGTGAGAATGGACATCCCTGCCATGTTCCTGACCTTAGGGAAAAGTTCTCAGTTTTTCCCTGTTGAGTATGACATTTCCTTTGAGTTTTTTGTATATGGCTATTATGATGGAGATATATTTTTTCTATCTGTATACTGTAGAGAGTTTCAATAAAGAAAGAATGGTGCATTATGTCAAATGCTTTTTCTGCATCAAGTGAGAGAAACATATGGCTCTTGTCCTTTCTTTCTTAATTAATGTGATCTATCATACTGATTGATACATGGATGTTGAACCACCCTTGCAGACCAGGAATAAATCCCACTTGGCTGTGGTGAACAATCTTTTTAATGTACTGCACAGGAAAGGAAATAGTCAACAAAACTAAAAGGCAGCCTATGCAATGGGAGAAGATATTTGCAAGTGACATGTCAGATAAAGGGCTAGCATCCAAGACCTACAAAAAACTTCTCAAACTCAACAACCCCAAAACCAATAATGCAGTTGAGAAATGGACAGAAGACATGAACAGCCATTTCTCCAAAAAAGACTTACAATTGGCCAACAGAGACATCAAAAATGCTCAACATCACTTGACATCAGGGAAATACTAACTAACCAGATCATATCAAAACTACAATGAGATACCACCTCACACCAGTCAGAATGGCTAAAATTAACAGTCAGGAAACAACAAATGTTGGTGAGGATGTGGAGAAAAGGGAGCCTTCTTGTATTGTTGATGAGAATGCAAGCTGATATGGCCACTTTGGAAAACAGAATGGAGGTTCCTCCAAAAGCAAAAAAATAAAGCTACCCTATAACCTAATAATTGCATTACTAGAGATTTACCCCAAAGATACAAATGAAGTGAGAGACACCTGTGCCCCAATGCTTATAGCAGCAATGTCCACAATAGCCAAACTATGGAAAGAGCCCAGATGTCCTTCAACAGATGAATGAATAAAGAAGATGTGGTTCATATATACAATGTAATATTACCCAGCCCTCAGAAAGGATGAAATCTTACCATTTATATTGACAAAGATGGAACTGGAAGGTATTAGGCTGAGCAAAGTAAGTCAATCAGAGAAAGACAATTATCATAAAGTTTCATTCATATGTGGAATATAAGAAACAGTGCAGAAGATCATAGGGAAAGGGAGGGAAAATGGAATGGAAAGAAATCAGAGAGGGTGACAAACCACGGAAGATTTAACCATAGGGAACAAACTGAGGGTTGCTGGAGGGGAGGTTGGAGGGGGAATGGGGTAACTGGGTCATGGGCATTAAGGATGGCATTTGATGTGATGAGTACTGGGAATTATATGCAACTCATGAATAACAACTCTACATCTGAAACTAATGATGTACTGTATGTTGGCTAATTGAATTTTAAAAATCCATACAACAATTTAATAATTAAAAGTGATAGAGGAGAAGTCGTATAGTTACTATTTTTTAAAATGTAATTTAAAAAACTGATGCAATATGAATAAAAGGTATGGTTAGCTAACAGTAGTGTTCCAGTGTTAATTTCTTGGTTTTGATAGTTGTACCATATGGTTAAATAGGATGTTAACATTAAGGCAAGGTGGATGAAGTGTCCATGGGTACTCTGTACTATCTCAGTAACTTTTCTATAAGTCTAAAATTATTTCAAGATTAAAAAAAAAAAACTACTATATTCCACAGAAATCACACTGAGGGCATGCTGAAAATGCATTCCAATTTCAGAGACAAGGAAATGATAGTCCTGGAGCAAGACTCAGAAGTCTGTCAACAGGCACATAAGGAGATCCTGATGTAGATTTCCTAGGAATCCTTAGTTGGAGAAACTCAGATCTGCATAAAAAACACAGATCCATAATCAAATGAGGATTATGTGAGTAAATAAAAAATAAAATGAGTCTATAACAAGGCGTTTGGGTAAGATCTAGATTTCGGTTCTAACTCTGCCAGTTACGGTATAAAATTAAGGACATTATCGGATGGGCCTCAGATTCCTCATATATAAAAAAAAAGAAGGTATAATCTCCTCCAGTCCTATCCATGTTGATGCAAAGCTGAGTATTCATCCTTTCTGATGGTGGCCTGATGATGGTTAAGGAGGGCACGTAGTGCATGGAGCACTGGGTGTTATACACAGTGAATCTTGGGACACTACATCAAAAACTAATGATGTATGGTAACTAACATTACATAATAAAAAATTTAAAAAAGAAATAAAGAAGGTAGACCTACAGATTTCTAATGGCTATTCCTGTACAGTGCATAAAAAGAATATCCATAATGGTCAATAGTAGTCTGTAAATCCTTACTCTGGCAGCCAAACATCTCTCCCAGCACCTCTGCAGATTCCTTTTCTCCTATGACATTGAACAGAGCTAGGCTTTGTCAGCATCATTCCCTCGCATGCAAGTGTCTGGCCCTGCAGTGAGTTAAACACAGCCAAAGGGAGACACAACCACAATGAAAAAACACAGCCACCGTAACAAGGTCAGCAGCAGGGGACATTAGATTTTGAATTTGCTTTATTGAGTAGAGAAGCAGAGACTGTAGTTCCGATAGCATGCCCTTTTGCTTTGTGAAATAGAAATCCTAACTTCCATCTGTGAAGGCTCGGGGGAAATGAAATGAGGTCTTTGGCTCTAGGCCTTTCATTAGAAAATGGTTTTCTACCAGATGAGGCCATAGACTCATAGCTACCATGTCTCTACAGAGACTCTGCCCAGAAGAAGAAAGATGGATTTAAGTCATCTCAGAGCAACTGAATTTAGAAGTGGCACTGAGTAGAGTCTTGGGATTTCTCCTGGTTTCTCACTGGACTGATCATCTCTGCTAAGTATGTAAGTACTCACAGGCATTAGCATGAGTTTATACTTCTCAAATAGGAGACTAGGTGATAAACTCAAATAAAAATTCTTATAGGGCAGATAATATGCCAATTTTACCCCATTCAAATTCTGTTGACCTGACTCAACAGTTTAGGTAGATGAACAATTTTTAAAGTACCTATAAATCAAATCTATAAATCAAAGTATATCAAAAAACATACATTTTCTGAGGGTAAAATGTTACTTGCTATTACAGAACATAATTGTTCAGCATATTTAAGTTTCTTAAACATTGGTTTCTTCATTTGTGCAGGGAGTCTAGTAACACCTACAAAATTTAATTTGATCTTGACAATAATCTTTTGAGTTTATGTGACCTTATCCACATATAAGGAAAAGGAAAGTGAACTTAAACATCTCATTATCTCTATTTAGACATTGTGTGCAATAAAGTGTAGGAGTTTGGATTTAAACCTGAATCCAATATTACTAAAACTCAGACATCATTTAGGATGACTCCAGGAAAATGACTGCTAATTATGTGATTTTCCTTAAAGTCAAAATAAATTTGTCCCTTAAGCACAAATATAGAAAATTTGGAGAAAAATGAGATTCCCCCTTTTATATCTGGTTTTTCTTGTGATAGTTTGTGGTTAAGTATGATCTCCTTAGAATGCAATATATTAACTATGTAGAAACAGTCCCTGATGACATTTGGGAACTGAGATCTATCTTAAAGTGAAGTATAATGAACAAAAAGGATTCCATCTATTCATTCAGGAGATGCTGGTCTTCTGGATTAAGAATTAGAGAGGATGGGGTAGGAAAAATTAGTCAAACTGGAAGACAGTAGTATAACTACATGAGGAGTTTGGTTTTCTTCTTTATGTTTCATTTTGTTCATGTGGAGGGAAGATCCTGTGATGTATTTTTCCAGGACCATTGATTATTGTTGTGTACATTTTCAGTTCCAGAAACATTAGAAGACATCACTTACATTCCTAATTACTATGGATTTGTTGAAATATTATGGCAATTTTCAGCCAAATAACAATAAAACTACTTGAAGTCTACATTTAAAAATGTGTCATCTCTATTTATGAGGATACATGTTTCAATGTAGAGACTTCCTGATTTTAAACTGTATTACAAAGCTGTTGTAATCAAAACAATATGGTACTGGCATAATAACAGGAACATAGGCTAATGGATCATTTTAAAGAGTTTAGACATAAGCACACATATACAGTCAACTAATGGTCTTTGACAATGGTATCAAGAACACACAAGGGGGAAATAATGGTCTCTTCAATAAATGGTGTTAAGAAAACTGGACAGTCACATGTAAAATAATACAACTATACATTTACCTCTACCACTCATAAAAATTAACTCAAAAAGTTCAATGACTTAAATATAACACCTGAAAGCATAAAAACTCCTAGAAGAAAACAACAAAGTTCCTTGACATTGGTCTTGGCAATGATTTCTTGGTTAAGTCACCAAAAGTACAGGCAACAAGAGCCAAAATAAGTAGGACTACCATAAACTAAAAAGCCTCTGAGCAGCAAAGGAAACAAAAAATTGGAAAGGCAACCTACAGAATGAGAGAAAATATTTGCAATCCATATATCCAGTAAGTGGTTAATATCCAAACAAAAGAAAGAACTCATATAATTCAATAGAAAAACCCAAGCAATCCAATTTAAAAATGGGCAAAGGACCTGAACAGATATTTTCCCATTTAAATGGCCAACAGGTTTATGAAAATGTTTTCAGCATCAAAAACCATTAAGGAAATGCAAATAAAAACCACAATGAGCTATCACCTTAACACCTGTTAGAATGTCTATTCTACTTTAAGAATGACCAGTTACTTCATGAGCTGGACCTATGTACGAGGTTCAAAGAAAAGATATAATAAACGTTGGTGAGAATGTGGGAAAAAGGGAACACTTACACACCATTGGTGGGATTGCAAATTGGTACAGCCATTATGGAAATCAGTATGGCAATTCCTCAATAAATTTAAAATAGAACTATCTCACAATCCATAAATCTAACTCCTAGGTATATATCTGAAGGAAGTGAAATCAGTATTTTAAAGAGATATCTGCACATCTATGTTCATTATAGCATTATTCACAATAGCCAAGATATGGAAATAATCTAAATGTCTTTCCACAATGAATGAACAAAAATATGAGATAAGTATGTATGTATTTAAATGTGTGTATACACATATACAATATTTATTACATATAATGCAATATATGTGAGATTTATACATATATATGCATATACACATGCACACACACACAGGAATATTATTCAGTCATAAAAAAGAAGGAAATCTTGTCATTTCCAACAACTTGAATGAACCTAGAAGACATTATGCTAAGTGAAATAAGCTAAAGAAGGATAATTATATGGTATCAATTACATGTGGAATCTTTAAAAAAATGATTTCATAGAAACAGAATAGAATGGTGGTTTCCAGGGGCTGGGGAAAAGAGAGAAGTGCAAAGATGTAGGTCAAAGGGTACAAACTTTCAGTTATAAGACTAAGTTCTGAGGATCTGATGCGCAGCATGGTGACTATAGTTAAAAATACACTATTTTATACTTGAATGTTAATAACAGTCAATATTAAGCATCTCACTATACAGATACACACACACACACACACACACACACACACACACACACAGAGTTAACTATGTGAGGTGATGGATGTGTTAATTATCTTGATCCTGACAATCATTCCACAATGTATGTGTGGGTGTATTTAATTTTCATATTGTGTACTTTAAATATATACAACTATATTGGTCCATTAGTACTCAGTCAAGGTTGAAAAACAAATTTATCACCAAGATAATACCAGAGCAATGCTTTGCCTCAGAATCACAAAAGGTAAAAAGGATCATCTAAAGGTTGTCTTAAGTCACAGGATAAAGTCCATTGTCATTGTAGACAAGCTACTAAAGCGGGAAAATTCCAGGAATTCACAGGAGAAATGAAATGTTCAGAGACTGGGGCACATTATTTTTTTGCTTTCTGCTTGGTTTTCCACTTCACCTGGGCTCCACATAGACTTAGAAATTCCATGATCTTGGATCAATTCTATGATCTTCTCTCCTGCTCATCTAATCAGGTGGAGAAATTAATTTCACTGGGTAAATTAGCATCTCTACAACTTCATGAGCTGGACCTACATACAAAGTTCATGCTTTGGGAGGGCAGCTCACTTCCCCCATCCTTTTTGGGGATTTTCCAAGTCTCCTTTACTCTCTTTAAGCCCAATGCTCAGTCTTCACCTCTCTCCTTACATGGCTGTGTCTCCTATTTCATAAAAGAATGGAGGCCACCAAATGTGATTTGCATCAGCTTCCTACTCTACCGCAATCATTAACTTGCCTATATCGATACCAATCCTTACCTTTATTACTCTAGTCTTTGAAAATAACACACTATGGTATTCCCTCCAGAAGCTACTCTTAGGTTCACATTCCCTTTTCAACTCTCTGTTTACATATATTCAAGTGCAGGCTAAAATGACTTCATCTGGATATCCCATGGATGTCTGAAATAAAAACTGTCTAAACTCCCATTTTCCCCACATTATTTTTTTCCTATGAGTATTCTTGATGTCATTTGTTGGTACCATGAAGTTGTAAACCTGTGGGTCACCCCTAACTTCCAATTCTTTCTCTCACCTTCACAAGCAATACAATCACTTATCTACTCAATCTTTAAGAATCCTACTGATTTTGGCTTCTAAATATTTCTTGAATCTGATCTGCTTTATTTCTGGATATTATTTTTCCACTGGACAGCCTTCTACTGATGTGATGGCCTACAGTGTTTTGTTTTGTTTCTTTTTAAGCCTTTTTCTACCTGCTGCCCAGAAGTATTTATATAAAATGAAAATCTAAACACACTGATACTTTACCTAAAACCCTTCACTCTATACCTACTGACCTACTTTTCCAACCCTGTCTTCCACTTGAGCACTATACCTGCTTAGAAAAACTCACTCTTAAAACTTTTAAGCTGGAAAAAATCCAAAACTATGTATAATTCTCTGTATTTGCCTACATACTTCTGTTTATGTAATTTCCCCCTAATTAAATGCTCCTTAACTCTCCCCTTTTCTCTATGATAATTCTTTGCCTAACTTCACTTTCATTTTACAACTTAGCTCAGACATCACCTCCTCTTGGAAGACTTTGGTAAGCATTATTATTGACAGATTAGGTTAAATGACTCATATTCTGTACTTCCATAACACCCACTGCATGATTCCATCACTATTCTGACAAATTTTATTATAATTTGCATTATAAGATTTTGTCTTTTTTCCCTCCACTACAATCCAAGTTTTAGAGAAGGAACAGAAAAACTGGAGCCCAAATTCAGTCTGCCACCTGTTTCAGTAAGTAAAGTTTTATTGGAAGAGAGCCATGTCCATTCATATACATACTGTCTATGTGCTTCTATACTACCATGGCACAGTTGAATGGTTGTAGCAGAGACCATATGGTCTGAAAAGTCTAAAATATTTACTAATCTGGCCCTTTGCAAGAAAAGTATGTCAACTTAGAGGAAATTAACTGTTTCTTATTCCCTTTTGTATCCCATCACCTTTCAAAAGTACTGTGTAGTAGAAGAGCTTGGTATTTCTTAAATAAATGTGCCAAATTGGGCGCCTGGGTGGCTCAGTGGGTTAAGCCGCTACCTTCGGCTCAGGTCATGATCTCAGCATCCTGGGATCAAGTCCCACATCGGGCTCTCTGCTCAGCAGGGAGCCTGCTTGCCTCTCTCTCTCTCTCTCTCCCTCTCTCTCTGCCTGCCTCTCTGTCTACTTGTAATCTCTCTCTCTGTCAAATAAATAAATAAAATCTTTAAAAAAATTTTTTAAATAAATGTGCCAAAGAAATAAAAGTAGTTCTGAAGTTTCTCAGTCAATTCCATTAATTAGTCACCTACCAATAGGGCTTTTCAAGATCAGATTATGTGGTTGAAACATTTAAAGCAATTCTAATGACAGAAGGGTCCTATGGAGGCCTTTTAGCAGTTTCTCCTTAGGAAATAAATTTTGAGTATTATTTTTAGTAACCTTAAGCACCTTCTAACAAGTACTTTCTCTTTTTCTCTCTCCCTGAAAGAAAGTAAAGATATTCTCAGATGAAAGAAAACTAAGAAAAACTATTACTTTAAAACAGTTGCTAATGCAAGATTTCAGGCAGAAGGAAAATTACACAAAAAGAAAACTTAGAATATTAAGAATAAATAAAGAGCAACAAAAATAGTAAATTAATATGTGATAAATATCTAATACCATGTCTCTATTCTTTAAATATATATTTGACTGTTAAAAATTAAAAATTGGGGGCACCTGGGTAGCTCAGTGGGTTAAAGTCTCTGTCTTTGGCTCAGGTCATGATGCCAGGGTCCTGGGATGGAGCTCTGCATTGGGCTCTCTGCTCAGCGGGGAGCCTGTTTCCCCCTCTCTTTTTCTGCCTGCCTCTCTGCCTACTTGTGATGTGTCTGTCAAATAAATAAATAAAATATTTTTTAAAAAAGTTAAAAATTTAACATTGGCTAGAGGGGTTTTCAAGATATATCTATGTGTAAGAAAACTGTGACATAAAGAGGGTGGGAAGAGAATTCTACATGGGTGGAAAGGTATCAACATTTTGCTTATGTAATGTAAAATATTGATTCTACAGAAAAGTTGATTATTTGTATTGTAATCCCCAAAGAAACCACTACCAAAATATAGGATGAGATAAAGTTAAAAAACATGGTAAATAATTTAAAATAGTAACCATCTTTACTCTGGTTTAAATAACACTGGGGGTTGGGGGGGAGGGACAGAGAAGACAGAAGAGAGAAACCAGAATACAGAAGAGAGAAAGAACAGAAAACAAACAGTGAAATCTTAAACCTAAATCTAAAAATGTCAATATTATAGTAAATTTAAATGGTCTAAGCACAACAGCTGAAAGTCAAAGATTGTCAGAATGTATATAAAAGAATCAGTTTTCTCTATGAGAAACTTATTTCAAATATAATGAAGGAGATAGGTTAAAAATCAAAAGAATAAAAAGAAAGATGCCATATAAAAATTAACTAAAAGCAGATTAGAATAGCTACATTAATATAAGACTAAAATAAAATAAAGATTAATAGAGAAAACAAAATTAATAGAGAAAAGGGGCATTACACAGTAACAGCATCAAATCATCAAAAAGAAATAACAATCCTATGGTCAACAGGCACATGAAATGATGTACAACATCACTGATCCTCAGGGAAATGCAAATCAAAACTACAATAAGATATCACCTCATACCTGTCAGAATGGCTAAAATAAAAAACACAAGAAATGACAAGTTGGCAAGGATGTAGATAAAGAGAAACAGTACCGCACTGTTGGTGGAAATGCAAACTGGTGCAGCCACTCTTAAAAACAGTATGGAGGTTCCTCAAAGAGTTAAAAATAAAACTATCCTATGATCCAGCAATTGCACAACTAGATATTTACTCAAAGAATATAAAAATACCAATTCAGAGGGATACATGAACCTCAATGCTTATAGCAGCATTATCTATAATAGCCAAACTATAAATATAGCATGTGTGTCCACTGACTGATAAATGGATAGAGATGTGGTATATATGTATATACATACACACACACACACACACACACAAACACACACACACACACACTGGAATATTATTCAATCATAAGAAAAAGAATGCAATCTTGCCATTTGCAATGATATGGATGGAGGTAGAAGGTATTATGGTAAGTGAAATAGATCAGAGAAAGACAAATATCATATGGCTTCACTCTTATGTGGAATTTAAGAAACAACAACAACAAAACTCAAGTTAAAAAAAGAGAGAAAAGAGAGACAAGTCAAGAAACAGACTCTTAACCACAGAGAATGAACTGATGGTTACCAGAAGGTATTTGGGTAGGGGAATGGTTTAAATAGGTGATAGGGACTAAGGAGTGCACTTGCTGGGATGAGCATTAGGTGTTGTATGGAATTATTGAATCACTATATTGTACATCTGAAACTAATATTACACTGTATGTTAACTAACTGGAATTTAAATAAAAACTTTTGAAAAATAATCCTAATTATGTATACACCTAATAAATAGAACTTCAAAAAAAAAATGAAGCAAAAACTAACAGAACTAGAGGGATAAACAAATCTACAATTACAGCTAGAGACTTCAATACTCCCACTCCCCTTTGAGTAATAAACAAAACCAACAAACAATAAATCAGTTAGGATATAGAAGAACTAAGCTACACATCATCAACCAATTAACTCTAATTGACATTTTTACACTTGACCCAACAACAGAACATATACCCTTTTCAAGCACACAAGAATGCTCACCAAGATAGACCATATCTCAGGTTATTATAGAACAAACTTTAGCATTTTTAAAGAACTGAAATTGTACAAAGCATTTTCTGTGACTTTAATGGAAGTAAACGAGAACTGAATTACAGAAGGATAGTAATAAAATCTCCACAAATACCTAAAAATTAAACAATACACTTCTAATAATCCATGGATCAAATAGTTAGACTCCAAGGAAATTAAAAAATACCATGAGCAAAACAAAAATGAAAATACAATATTCCAAAGTGTGTAGTACTCAACCAAAGCAGGGCTGATTTAAATCAACAGTATTAAATGCTTACACTTAAAAAAGAAAAAAGGCCCCAAATCAATAAACCCAACTTTCATTTTTAAAAATTTTTTAAATTTATTTTCAGCGTAACAGTATTCATTGTTTTTGCACCACACCCAGTGCTCCATGCAATCCGTGGCCTCTCCAATACCCACCACCTGGTACCCCAACCTCCCACCCCCCCGCCCCTTCAAAACCCTCAGATTGTCTTTCAGAGTCCATAGTCTCTCATGATTCACCTCCCCTTCCAATTTCCCTCAACTCCCTCCTCCTCTCTAACTCCCCTTGTCCTCCATGCTATTTGTTATACTCCACAAATAAGTGAAAACATATGATAATTGACTCTCTCTGCTTGACTTATTTCACTCAGCATAATCTCTTCCAGTCCCGTCCATGTTGCTACAGAAGTTGGGTATTCATCCTTTCTGATGGAGGCATAATGCTCCATAGTGTATCTGGACCACATCTTCCTTATCCATTCGTCCATCCATCTGTACCCCAATGTTTATAGCAGCAATGGCCACGGTCGCCAAACTGTGGAAAGAACCAAGATGCCCTTCAATGGACGAATAGATAAGGAAGAAAGGAAGATGTGGTCCAACTTTCATTTTAAGAAAAATGGGGCACCTGGGTGACTCAGGAAGTTGAACATCTGATTCTTGGTTTCACTGAGGTCATGATCTCATAGGTCTTGTGATGGAGCCCCCAACCTCCGCACTCAGCAGAGTCAGCCTGAGAATTCTCTGTCTGCCCCTTCCCCCATTCATGTGTATGTGTATTCACTTTCACGCTCTAAAATAAATAAATCTTTTAAGAAAAAAAAAAAAACTAGAAAAATAAGAGTAAGCATAAGGAGGAAAATAACAAAGATAAGAGAAGTTCATTGAATATAAAAGTAAACTAATAAAGAAAACCAATGACACTAATAGCTAGTTCTTTGGAAAGATATTTAAAACAGATAAACCTCTGACAAAACAGAAAAAGGAGAGAGAGAAAGAGAGACAAAGCATATTAAAAAAAAAATCAGCATTCACTCATAACTGTCTAAGTAGGAATATATGGAACAACCTAATAGAGGGTAAGGGAGAGTCTTTACATATGTGTATGTAGGCTTACAGCTAATATCATATTTTGTGTTTTTTTAAATTTAATTTATTTATTTAACAGAGAGAGAGAGAGATTACAAGTAGGCAGAGCAGCAGGCAGAGAGAGGAGGAAACAGGCTCCCTGCCGAGCAGAGAGCCCAACGCGGGGCTCGATCCCAGGACCCTGAGATCATGACCTGAGCCGAAGGCAAAGGCTTAACCCACTGAGCCACCCAGGTGCCCCCAGCTAATATCATATTTAATACTAAATTGCCATAGCAAGAATGAAGGAGGACATTCTAGTACAAATTCTGTAGGTGTTAAAATAAGGCAACATGCTATGTATATCGATTTAACAACTGGAAAAAACTAGCTAATTCCTCAAAAAACAGTACCAAACAGATGCAACAGGTAAACTGAATAGATTTAGACAATTAAAGGAATTTAATTCCTATTTAAAAGTCTTCAGAAAGAGAAATTACCAAGCCTAATGGTTTCTTTGGTGAATTCTACTAAATATTTAAAGAACAGGTAATATCAATTCTACAGAATATAGAAATACAGAAATATACAGAAAATTGTTCCCTCCAGAAAACTGAAGGAAACAACTTTCTCCTTATTATATAAGATCTGCATTATCCTTATATCAAAACTAGGCAATGACACTGATCACCTCCCGCCATCAACTCTATAACATTCAGGGTCTATACCATTCAAAACAATAGAGATCATATTTTATGCCTAATTTATATTAATAAATTTATTAATAAACACGGTCATTTTAAAAACTGGTTGTCACAGTGCAAGAAAACTACAAACTAATATCCATCATAAATAGAAACATAAAAATCCTTTACCAAATATTAGCAAATCTAATTCAACACTATATAAAAAGAATAATACACCACAATTAAGTGGAGTTTATGACAAGAATGCACTGTTGTTTCAATATTTGAAAATCAATCAATGTAATCCACCATGTTAACAGTCTAAAGAATGAATGCTACAGGATGATATAAATTCACATAGACGAAGCATATTTTAAAAATCAACATCATTAATGGTAACTCTCTCAGAAAAGTAGGAATACAAAAGAACTTAATCTAATAGAGAGTGTGTGTGTGTGTGTTCCTACAGCTAATATCACATTTAATAGTACATGATAGAACGCTTTTTCTCTACAATAGGGAATATGGCATGGATATCAATTCTCACCACTCCTAGTCAACATAATAGAACAGTGAAATGAACTTAGAACCAGAAATAAAAGTCATAAAGATCTGAAAGGAAGATGATTGTAAATAATCCCAAGAGTCCACAGAAACTTAGAAATAAGCATTGATTTTAGGTCATAGGATACAACATCAATACACAAAAGTCAATTGTATTTCCACAGATTAACTTTGAACAATTGGAAATAGATTTAATTGTACAAGAGTTCCAAAATAATGAAATACTTAAGCATAAATCTAGCAAAACATATACATTATCTGTATGATGAACACAACATAATGTTGGTAAAATTTAAAAACCTAACTAAATGGGGAGATATAGGATGTTCATGGAGTGAAACATTTATCTTATAAAGATGTCAATTCACCCCAAATTGATCTATAAATTTAACACAATTCCGAACAAAATCCCACCAGAATTTTCTACAGATATGGACAACTTTATTCTAACTTTACATGAAGAGGCATTAAGAATAGCCAAAAGAGGGGTGCCTGGGTATCTCAGTGGGTTAAGCCTCTGCCTTCAGCTCAGGTCATGATCTCAGAGTCTGGGGATCAAGCCCTGCATTGGCCTCTCTGCTCAGCAGGGAGCCCACTTCCTCTACTCTCTCTGCCTGCCTCTCTGCCTACTTGTGAACTCTGTCTGTCAAACAAATAAAGTCTTAAAAAAAAAAAATAACCAAAAGAAATGTGAATCAGAAAAATAAAGTTGGAGAAATAACAATACTAAATTTTAAGCTTACTATTGAGCTACAGTAATCAAGAGAGTGTGGAACTGACAATAGTATAAACCAATAGAAAAGAGTCCAGAAATGCACCAGCACAGATGTGGCTAAGAGATTCTTGACAAAAGTGCAGGGGCAAATCAATGCAGGAAGGATAGTGTTTTCAACAAATGGTGCTACAACAACTAGACAGCCATCTAGTAACAACATAAAAATTACCTCAACTTAAATCTCACATTTTATATAGAAATTAACCCAAAATATGTTATAGATCTAAAAGTATAATAGAAAACTATGCATTTTTCAGAAGAAAACCTAAGATAGAATCCTCATGACCTAGGCAAAGAATTACTTTTAAAATAGTGTTATTTGAACCAATTTAATGAATCAATTTATTTTAATTAATCGAATCAAGTATAGCTTATTACTGGTATGATTATTATAAATTAATGTAATTGATATAGTGTTTTTGAGATATATGATAAGACATAAATTTATAATGTATAATTTACCTAACATAAAATTCACCCTAAGTATACAAATGCAATGGCTTTTAGTATATTCACCGAGTTGTGAGATAACCTAATTTTAGGACTTACTCATCACTCTAAAAAGAAATCTTGTACCTATTCATAGTCTCTCCCCATTCCTACCCATTTCCTAGCCTTAAGCATTCACCAGTCATTCTTAGAATTCTCACACAACTCTGAAAACACAGCCCATGACAGAAAACACGGACAAACTGGACTTCCTCAAAATTAAAAACTGATGCTTTACATAGGACAGATCCTATGCAAAAGATGAAAAGATTGGGAGAAAACAGTTGTAAATTATAGTTCTAAAAACGATCTTGAATACAGAATACACAGAGACTCTTCTACATTCAACAGTAACAACCCAATTTAAAAAATGGGCAAAAGATTTGAACAGATACTTCATCAAAGATGTATAGTGGCAAATACTCAAAAGGCTTGTTAGCCATCACAGAAACACAAATCCAGCTTGCAGCTTATTAAATTAATCATATACTTACCATATGCCCCAGAAATCCAAGTTCTGAATATGTACCTTAAAGACATGAAAATTGGCACTCATATAAAAACTTATACACTGATGTTTGTAGGAAATCTATTCACAATCACAGAATGTCCTTCGGTAATTGAATAGAGGGCTACTACTATTTAACCCAAAAGAAATGGATATACTTAGCAATGTGGGTGAATTTCAAAGGCATTATGCTGAATAAAAGAGGCCAGTCTCAAAAATTTACATTCCACCTGATTCCATTTGTGTATCATTCTCATAATGGCAAAACTATAATGACAGAGACCAGATCAATGGTTGCTAGGGATTAAGGGTGTGTGAAAAGTATGAATACCAAAGAATAATATGAGGGAGTTTTATGAGGTAATATAATTTTTCTATACCCCAATTTTGGCAGTGGCTACATGAATCTATACATCGATTTATAGAACTACTTACAGAAAAAAGTCAATTTTACTGTAAATTAATTTAAAAATTAAACTGAAACACAAAGAATAGAAAACAAAAGACAAGCAAAAGCATATCAAATATGGAAACCTCCCACTAGCTTCTCCCACTTACCTGATTTCCTCCCTACACATTCTTTCCTTCACAGTGCTGGGCTTTTGTTCATTTATGTTTGTGTATGTCCGTTTATGATTGTGTGAACACTCATGTAAGACTTGCAGTGTGAAGAGGAAAGAGCATTCATTCTGGCTGGAGAAAAGCTAGAAAGAACGTGTAAAGTTCTATCGAAAAGGTGACCTCCTCACTAAATACTGAGAAATAGAATTTTAGTAAGAAGAGATGAAGGTCAAAAAATTTGACATATCCTTGTTTGAAGGCAGAAGATTACCTGCCTCATTGAGGAGGTTTCAATGTGTTTGGAACTCGGAATAAAGTTAATTTAGAGATTACCTAGAGAGTTAATCTAGCAAAGTTAGACTGAGGACGGTCATGAAAAACTCGATGGCCAGACAAAGGACTTTGTATTTAATTTATATCCTTTCTACCTGGTAATAAAAAGCATCTATATCCTACTCCTTGACCTTATTATATGGATCTTATTTAAAACAAATTTTACACCATTAAGGCCAATAGTTAATGTTAGAACATGGATTCCAATATTCACTTTATCACTGATATATTGTGTGGTATTTGGTGGCAAATTAACTTCAGCATCATACCATACCATACATAACATATACAAATTATGCTAGCCTTTCTTATTTTGCCAAGTTTATCTGACAAGTAATCTGATAATAATGAAAAAGGAATTTTTTAAAGTGTAATGTAAAGCACTTTCTCAAAGTATGGTCCTTGGGTCAGCAACATTAGCAAAACCTGGGAACTTATTAGAAATGCAAATTCTCACACCCTACACCAGACTTACTGAATCAGAAAGGTTGAGGCTGATGGCCAGCAGTGTGCATTAACAAACCCTCTTTGTTATTTTTATGCATGCTAAAGCTTGAGAATTGTTGACATAAAATATTATACTAATATACTCAAGTGCTATTAAAGTCAAACTGCAAGCCTCAGTCCACTCTCAACATTACAATCTCATAGGAAAGGACAATGTCTTATTGGTAGCCAGAAAATCAGATATTCTTCATTGGCATTTTGGTTTGGGGTTTTGTTGTTGTTGTTGTTGTTTGTTTTGGTTTTGTTTGGGGGGGGGGCAACTCATGAAGTTATCAAAAGCTGATCTTCCTAGAAGAATAACTACTTTCAGAAATATTCAGCATTCTATATGAGAAGGATCAGGAATGATCTCTTCCAGAGAAAAAAAAAATAGGGAATTTTTCTTCACTGATTTGTATTTTGATGAAGCAATTTTGCTTTCGAGAATTGATGTCAGCACACCGACCTACCGTCACAATAAATTTGTGTCAGTTTACTCAATGAATCATCTCTAATGTCAACATTTTCCCCTATACCCAAATGCTCTTCAGCATTTTAAATTCCTGCTGTGAGAAGGATAAACAATGAAGACATTGCTAGCCAGAGGACAAAGCGCAATCGACAAGGAGGTGGTGAGAACGCTTTTCTCCCTCAGTACAAAATAATGCACAAAGATAATGCACAAAAATTACACAAAAGTGTAATATATTTCAACATGAGATACCATCCAAATAAATAATTGAAATAGATTTCCCAGTCCTTGTCATCATCTTAATCAGTCTTCTTTCACGGATTCAGAACGTATTTTTCTGAAATACTGTTTGCTTGGTTCAAGTTATCACCATCATCGTCACCAAGAAATACCAGCTCTGTCCCTGAATCTGAAACTTCCTGTACACCAATGTTGTCAGGATTAATTCTAGGAAACATTTAAATTTAGAAGGCACTTGTCTTTGAACTCTGCTTCTATCAGGATATAAGAAACAACAGATCGAGAGTCTATTGATCAAGCACCAAGTTTAGCTATGAGTTGACTATATGACTATAATTAGACATAGGTCTCAGTTTTCTCTCTATAAAATAAAGGAGGAGCTAAGAACTTCTATAGAAAGGGGATTTACAATTTTTTCTGCAACCATGTGCTTTCTTTTAATGCTCCCTCCCTGTTTTCCACAAAGCATTCAATTTCCCCATTCTGCCTATATCAACCATATCTCCAGAAAAAATAAGTTGAATAAACTCATTACTATTTAGGCTAGAAGTCACAAATTCAAATGTCTGCAGGTTAAAAAAAGTCATCAAAGTGCTTGCTGGGTATACAAAATTGTGTACTAAGCAGCTTGTCCTGCAACCAAGCAAAACACTATTTAGTTACATTATCTTTAAAAACTTATATAAGGGTATATGTAATAAAATGCTCAGATAAAAATACTTGTACTAATTGTAAAACATTGAAGCCATCAGTTTACATTCCTTGGTTAATTATTTTTTTTTATTTTAATTTATTTTTTTAATTTCTTTTCAGTGTTCCAGAATTCATTGTTTATGCACCACACCCAGTGCTCCATGCAATATGTGCCCTCCACAATACCCACCACCAGACTCACGCAACCTCCCATCCCTCTCCCCTCCAAAACCCTCAGTTTGTTTCTCAGAGTCCAGTCTCTCATGATTCGTCTCCCCCCATCCAATTTCCCCCAACTCCCTTCTCCTTTCCATTTCCCCATGTCCTCCATGTTATTCCTTATGCTCCACAAATAAGCAAAACCATATGATAATTGACTCTCTTTGCTTGACTTATTTCACTCCGCATAATATCTTGCAGTCCCTTGGTTTAATTCTTGAGTATTTTATATCATAGTCAAGTTAAGCCCCTATCTTCTCTTTCATAATTAAAATAGAAGATTAATACATAAGTTAAGTGATGCTTCAACATGATTCATTACGATATTTAAGTATTGTCTACTGCCAAAGATCCTCTCAAACTGCCATTTTCTTACATTTAATCTTGTTTTTCTTATCAAAATACAAAATCTCTCTCTTTGGTTTATATTCCTATTGCATTTCTTTACCTCTGAGTAAAAGGATTAACTTATTCCACCTGTACTAAAGATGTATTAGGTAATATGGCACTTGTTAAATTTATAATTATTTTATAATCTGACACCAGGGATTGTGGATTTTTGCTCTTTAACATAATTTAGAACTGTGTCTGAAATATCTCTAAATCAACCCCAAAGAAGAGACTGCTAAAATGGACTTTTTTATTTATTGAAATAAAATAACCATGCATAAGTGACTATCTATTCTTACCAATATAAGCACTAACCACATTCTCCATCACTATTACAGATTCCCACTCACGCGTTTCCATGAGGTAAACATCTCTGTGTCTTACAGATTTTACTATTCTTTATCCATAAGATTTTACTATGAAGAAAAGGCGGATGTTGGATAGAAAAAAAGACTGCCTGCACTGGAAGATTAAGGAGGAATCAAGACACAGAACTTTTGAAACACCATAGAAAACCAATTCATTTCTAAAATGTTTTTCCTTTCTTAAGTCCTTATTTACTAAGAGCTGTTGTCAGCCTGTGATTAAACACATTGATCACTAACTCCTCCCTGTTAACAAGACTAGCAATCAGTTCTCTTAAAGGAAGTCTGATTGCCCCCATTGTGAAGGCCTAAATATTCCAGATGGCTTTACAGAGATTTTGGGTTTTGTCCAGTCCCGCGGACAGCTCCACTTATTCATCTGCAATGGCCTGTGTACAAGTCCTTCCCACAAGTGTCATTATGCATTCTTTGTCTAGTGTTTTTTTCACAATACCAAGTACGTGTTTTTCTCTTTTACTAAGAGATACAGTGACATTTTCAGATGCTGCGTCCACATTTCATGGGCATGAGACTTCTCTCTGAGTGATCACCGAGCTCTTACAGCAAGTTCTCCGATGAAGCATGTTAATCAATGACAAAAAAAATCCTTTCTGACAAATCAAGAAGATCTCAGACCTGGCATCTTTTTTTGTCTAATGTTTTTATGAGTCATTATAACTGTCTTTTTTATTTATTTTTTTTTAAAGAAGCATCATCATTATCATTAGGGTGTCTTCTGACAGAGGCAAAGAAAAAGAAAAAAAAAATAGACCTCAAAACTACCCTTGGCAAGCCTTAAGATTTTAGATGAGAAAGGAACTGCTGTTAAGATTTTAGTGAAAATAAGTGTTCTGCTGATGACTGACTTGAGGAGAAAAACAATCCCAGAAACCATAGTTACAGATACAAAGTTGGCATCTCATTGTCAGATCACAAAAGCTTAGGTTCTAAGTCACTCCCAAGAAAGTAGGACCCAACAGGTCAATGAGACTCTGTCCCCCTCTAGTGTCTCTAGTTTAAGAAGAGAATCAATCTTCCTTCAGGCCCTGAATGAATATATATATTCTGGGCATTTTCTTCTGCTATAAATCATCTTCTACACCATCCTACATTTTGTGTATGTCCATTATATGCGTGTCCCACTTTTTGGTGGGCACCCTCACCAACGTGCTTTAAGATAACTACTATGTTTATAGCTAGTTATTTCCTCAGGTTCAATCCCAAGAAATGGAATTTCTGTGTGAAAACATATTTTTAAGGCAAAGACGCGATTTTAAAGTAACCATGGTAGCACACTGTTCTACGCAAACTGATCCAATGTTGGAATATCCTGGGAGAAATGCTGAAGCTTTATAAAACTGATGACTGTCATCACAAAACTAACTAACTAAATATATATGCATATATATATATATATATATATATATATATATATAAAGATATAAATACTGTGTGTGTATATGTATATATATCCTTTCAAAGTGATCCATTTGTAGTGTACTTCTCATTCAAAGTGTTCATGAAGAATCTCTGTAAATCCTCAAAGATCTTCCTTTAATTCAATCTATAATTCCCCACAGTGGGAATAGCAGCATGGATTTCTTCCACTAACTGACCTACCATTATATTTGCATATAATCAAGAAGTTAAGGTAGTCTTGAAGTTCTACTAGCCATTCTAAAATTGTGCACATAATTTAATATCGCCCAATATATAACTATAACTATAACTATAACATGAACAAAGTGATACCTGGTCACTTTGTTCATGAATGTGATTAGAAGAGAATATTCTTTATTATTATCTTCAGTTTATTTTTAGCCTGGATGCTATTATTAGATCAATATATAACACTGAATAAATGGTGTCTTCTCCCTGCAAAAATCTTCTCCTTAAAATGACAGGTTTCAACAAATGTACACCATGAATTTCAGAATTGTACAAAATAGCACACAGTTCTTTGATCAAGTCATTTTAAGCCTCTAAACCCCAGTTTCCTTTTTTATGAAGATAATACGTTTTCTCAACCTCACATATGTAAGGCAGATTATTAACATAAAATTCCAGAATGATTTCAGCTAAAGAACTCCATTATATTTTCTTTTGTCAGAGTTACATGTCATCAAAAACCAGTATTTCATTGCCAAGAACTATAGTAGCTCTGGAGTTAGACTGTCTAAGTTCCAAATTCAGCTCCATTACTTATAAAGCTGTTACTTCAAGCAGGTTACTTATAACCTCTATTACTATAAATTTACTCATTTGTAAAATGATGCTGATAATGATGATTATGACAGTCATAATAATAGGAGAAAAAGAAGAACAAGGAAAGTGTTAATTAATAAGATCATCTGCATGGTAAGCGTAATAATAATAATCTTAATATAATCTTAATAATAAGATCATCTGCATGGTAAGTGTAAAGGTAAGAAATCAGGCAACAGTAACCAAAACAGTAATACCAACAACTACTTCAGCTGTACTGAGCATTTGCCACACACTGCATGGAGATTGTGCTAAGTGTTTTGTATGTAGCATGTCCTCCATATCTTTGCCTGTGCTCCCTCTCCTCCATTTTTTTCCACTTATAATCATCTTGCAAAGAGATCATGTCGGAATTTTTTTGTGAAAAAATATGATTAGAGAATACTTTCTGTGCCTTTTTATTTGATTCCAGAAACGACCTAGGGGTTAATTATTGAAGTTATTATTCCCATTTTGCGGAGGTAGATCTATTCTAAGAGGTTGCAAAGTTCATAAATATGAGACCAGATCTCCCGATTGTTAAGCTGGTATTCTCATTGTCTTACTTCACTGCCTCCCATTGCAAAGACCCACCAGGTGAGAAAATGGCACAGGGCTAATTACTGATGGGCACTGAAATGGAATGGTTTCCCACCGAGGAAATCTTAGTACAGGGACAGCTGGATATCTTTTGAGTCCTCCCTCTGCCAAAAGTAGATCCTGGCCAAGGAGTTATTTTATTCATCAAATGCCAGAGGGTTGAATTTTTATGTAAGCTCAAGACTGAGTTGGCTGGCCAAAAGAAGGCAAATAAAAATTGCATGAAGTTTGGAGTAGGCTGGGGGTGGGTAGCAAGTCTCCCTGCTGACTTGGCCTTTACTGCATGAAAGAGAAAGCTGAACCTCAGCAAGCCTTGGGTGCATCCTAGAGAAATGCATTTGACAAAAAATAAACCTTCTGTATGAAGGGAAATTCATGAGGCTGTAAAGGCCAGAGGAGCTGACCATCTATTTTTTTTTTTTAGAAGGAAATGTGGAAAATAGAAACTCTCTTTTTTCCCTTTGTTCATTCAAGATATATTTAATGCCCACTTTGTATTCAGACATGATAGGCACTGGAAATCACATATAAGAAACAGATCATATTCTTATGTTCAAAGACATACATCAAGTACCCAGGCTGGGCTCTGAAGAACAGAAAAAGATGGTCCCAGCCTCAAGCAGCTCATATCTAATAGGAAAGAAAACACTTATAACAAACTATGATGCCATAGTACTATACTACTACTACTATCCGAGGCAGACCCTGATTGTGCTATCACAGAAATGGTTAAGTACTATAAAAGGAAAGAGGAAGGAGAGAGAAATTCTGACTGGGTAGTCATGGAAGCCTTCACAAAGGAAGAAATTATTTTAGGTAGGCCAGTGATAGTAGTTGAGTACCAGGACTGCAGAAAAAAATAAGACTCCTAATCCCATCTTGTTTCATTTATTCTTCTCCTACCCACTTAAGCCCCCATGTTGCATCACCACTTCCTCATATCAGGGAGATCATATGATAGTTGTCTTTCTCTGCTTGACTTATTTCACTAAGCATGATACGCTCTAGTTCCATCTATGTTGTCGCAAATGGCAAGATTTCATTTCTTTTGATGGCTGCATAGTATTCCATTGTGTATATATACCACATCTTCTTGATCCATTCATCTGTTGATGGGCATCTAGGTTCTTTCCATAGTTGGTGAATGCTGAGAAGTGTGTAAACCTGGTGATTCACAGACCTGTACCCCTGGGGATAAAAATATATGTCTATAAAAAATAAAAAATTAAAAAAAAAATAAGACTCCTGAGGCATTCAAGGAAGGCTGAATAGTGGAGGCAGTTCTCCCACTCTAGAAATGTCAAGAATTAATTTTATAAGATAACATCTTAATGGAAACAGTAAAACGGGAAGAAAGTGATTATTGCTAATGTGATATAGCAAAAGCAGAAAAGTGAAGCTTTTAAGAGCTGGCAATTGAAGTCAGGCGTTACCAGCTTCAAATCTCAGCATCATCAGTTTTGAGATTTGTGAGCTCAATTTAATTCAGTTAAGGTCTCTAAAACTTCAGTTTTCTCAGTTGTGAAAGGGGTAATACAACCAACTTAGGGTTAATGGGAACATATTAGTAAGCTTGTTAGTAATATCTGAAGTGTGAAAGTACATAGTATTTAAATTAAGAGAAAGAGGGCAGAGTCCTAAATGATGTCCAGGAATTGTGCCAAAAAATAGTGGATTAGGGTTATGGGAGTAAAAAGTCTACAAGAAAGAGGGAAATAACTCATTCTGAGTTGAATTATTTTACTTGATATTCAACCTTTTCGGGAAATGTCTCTCCCTGTGGGCACAGGTTGTAGATCATCACAGCTAAAGACCAAGTAGAGAACAATGGTCAAAAGGGAGTATTTATACTCTGCTTATTTTGAGCTCTTCACTTGATTATTTTCTCAGTGCAACAAAAGTGATCAGTTACTGTCCAAAGTTGTATGCATTTCCATAAGAAGTTTTGAATTTTAAGTGGTCTTTGACACCTAGGCAAGTAAATTATGTCAGGGTGCCTGATGGAAGAAGTCCCTCGTGTAGGAAAAGTATGAAAGACTTAGCAAAGATGAAAATTCTCAGTAAATTAGTATTTTATTACTCTGGATGCTCTTCCCCTTCCTGAAATCCTTGACGCTTTATTTTCTCCTATCCTACATCCCCTTCACCAGAAAGTACCATCAGCTCCACTTTAAAAATGTGTCTAGAATCTGATCACTTTTTTCTTTTTTTAAATTCCAATGCTCTCACTTCAGTCCAAGCCACTGTAATCTCTCATTGGGCTATGACAATGGTCTGACTTTGTCTCCCCTTTTCACCCCTACAGTCTCTTTTCCACACAATAACTAGACAGATGGTTCAAAATGTATCAGGTCATGTCGCTCCTCTACTCAGATCCCCCAAAATCTTCCCACTTGCTCAGTTTTTTTTTTTTTAAGCTTATTTAAAGTTTTTTTTTTTAAGCCCATTACATAAACCCTCTTCTTGCTCAGTCTTTTCTAGGTATCCTGGGTTCTTTGCTTTTCCACAAACATACGAAGAACCCTCCTCAAGACCTTTCCATCGCTCTCTTCTGCTGAACCACTCTTCTTCCAGGTAATATCATGGCTTACTAACTTCCCTTATTCAGGCATAGTAAGAGTCCCTCCCAGATTAATACCTCTGAAAGAGTAACAAGTCCTTATTTTAATTTTTTCTTCCCAACCTGCTTTTTATTTCATAGCATTTATTACCATCTGATAGAATAAACACATTGTTTTCAATTATCTGTTTCCACCTATCAGACTAAATCTTCATAAGGACTAACACTTCACTTTGTTGTCTGCTGGAATCCAGTGCCCATTATATATGTTGAATAAATACCACCAGAGTAAGCCATAGGAATTAAAATGTAGTAACTACTTCCCTTCACTGTTTAACTTCAACCTCAGAATCTTAAAGACCTACCAACCGTGTAATATAAAAATCCATTTTAAGATATTGCTGTTCATTGACTTAACACTAAAATGAAATGCTGAAAACTCGAAATGTTTATTAACGTACAAATCAATATTGAATGAAAGCCATAATATTAAATACTTCCTAGGTTATTGGATCTTACAGACCCTATATTGCATTTTACTAAAGGTAGAAGAGGAATTACAAACCCCAAGTTGAAGATGAAAAAAGTAAGTAGAATCAAGAGCTCATAGTTTAAGTAGCTACTTCATAAATATATAATTTATTTTTACCTCTTTAAAAATAATGGTCAATATTTATTGTGGAATTACTGCTGGAGCCATTATACTCACTCATCTGCTATTTTCACTAATTTTACAAATGCGTTGGTCTTATGAGGATTGTGGAAGGGTAAAGCTGTATATAGCCTAAATATCATGATTGTTTCATATTTAGTTAATGATATGATTGGGGGGAATGTGGCTTGAACTCATGTTCATGAGTTCATGGCTTTGACAGCCATGTAGATACTTGAGATTTTTTTTAAAAGTAAGTAAAAAAAAATACTAAGTAATTAACAGTAGAGGTGTTACTTAGGTGTAGCCAAAATTATGAAGGTTGTGAGTTACTCAAGTTGGAAAAATGCTGACATACATTATTTCATTTTACCTTTGAAAAAATCTTGTTAGGGCACTATTAATCCTATTTCTTCTTTCAGAGAAAAAAAATTGATAGATGGAAGTGGACTACTCAAGATCTCATAGCTAATGTTCTAGAGAACTGAAGTTAAAACCATGTCCCCTGAATATAGTTTGTATCCTCCTTTCGACTCCTCTAACATAATCGAGTGACTCCTTCACCTTAAAACCTACAATGGCTGTCAAAGATTAGACCAGGATTGCAGGCTGGCAACCCATTATCTGAATCTGGCCCATGGATGGATTTTGACTGCACCACAATGTACATTTATGTGTATAAATTTATACGTAAATTTGTAAATTTGAACTTGTAGCCAGTATTTTTTAAAACCCAGGAAATTTCACATTAAAAATATATTTTTCTGGCTTCCTTTGAAAATTCCAAATAGACAGCAATCCTATAAGCCAAAAGTTAGCTGGAGATGAGTACCACACATGCATATATGTTCTCTAGAGAGTGACAGCATCCCCAGATGGCCAGCTACAGTTCTGGTACCTGACTGTTAGTACAGGCATTTTGAGCTTTGAGACCACCGGATTATGAAAGAGTTATGTTTTAGTCAATGGGGTTCTGGTTCTTTTCCTTAAAGCTGAATAGAGAAACACTGGATAAAATTCAATCAAATTAAATTACAGGCCCACAGATGCTTAGCTCAACACCTGAGGCTGAATTGGTACTACATAATTACTAGTGTCTTCTGTTCAGTTTCCTATTTCCATTCCCCTGTCTTATTGAAAGGGATGTTCTGGAAAAGACAGTATTTTCCAAAAAGTGGTTCATTGATTCCTTGCACTGGAATGATCAGGAAAGCTTGTAATAATGAACATTTTTCCAGGCCCCAGTTTGAGATGCACGTGGCTAGGTCTTACAAGGTAACACCTGAACAAGGGCCTCATCTTTGGACCATCTCTGGAGTCCGGCTCCCTCTACTTGGAGCTGCGCTTCAAGGGACAGCATTTACATTGAAGCCCATGTGAAGGCTATTCCTGGAATTGTACAATCTGACAATCCTAACTGACTCCCATATATTTTGGTTCAGGACACCAGAACAAGACTGGAACAAAAGTAAAAATATTTATAGGAAAATAAGAAAAAAAATCAGAAACACACAAAGATTTCTTTGGGCTCAAGCAGCCAAAGAAAGCAATTTGTCACAAGCAGCAGCACCTGTAAGCAAAGTCTTGGCCCACCAGGCCTAATGATCTCATTCCAAGTTTAATACTGAGCATCACTGTAAAATCCTTCCTGTGAGAGTAAATTCCCCCAAACACCTTGGTCACAGTAGTGAAAATTTTTTTTTCCTAAAATAAATTGGAAGTAACTGCAGGGTGACTGCATGTAAATTCTACACCCTTTCCCAGCAAGGAAGGAGGCTCTTCAATCTGTTACGACTCAAAAGCCATGAGGTAAGTCATGGAAGGGCACAGAACCTACCGCTAAACTTTCTGAGAACCGCTGGTAGAAGAGCTGCCACAGGGCCAGGACAGCGCACACTACTGTTCCTTCATACCCTGCTATTCTACCCTTCTGTTTTGCATTTGAAAAACAATGAAAATTGTGTGCTACTGGTGTGTTAGCCATAGACTAAGCTTCTGAGCCAGCTTCTCATGTGCAGACGGGTTTCATCCCAGTTAAAACTAAAAGTTGTAACATTGGTAAGACATGTCATTTACCACCTTCCTACCCCCAGGGTATTAGGTCTGTGTCAGCCCTACAAAAGCACCGAACCTGCTTACCCTTGCTATTTAAATATTAAACAACAACAACACAATTTGTTTGAGGTGCTACGAGTTAGAAAGCTATCTTGTCTCATATTTGTAAACACCATGAAGACATCACCAAGGAATAAAAGCCCACCAAAACGGTCAGAGAGAATTGTTCAAAACGAATTCAGCTTCCTGCTTGAGTGAACATGCACTGCCCCCTCGTGGTCACAAGAAGCTGGCTGGAATACACAGCAGGAGCAATGCTCAGGGAGCCTTAAGAAATGGGGTCCAAAACAAGCCATTGGGCATGACTGATGGTGCCGATTTATAAAGCTGCTTTTGTCCCTGCTCATGTGGCAACTGCAGTAACTTGCAGCAATAAGCTTCACAAAGAGACAATCTTAAAAGTGTGTATGGCTCATTTTAGACATAGACAATCTCCCATGTTACTAAATCTTCCACTGGTTCATTATAGATTTTTTCAACAAATATTGATTGATTGCCTATGAAGAGCAAAGAATTTTTTTCTGGTTATTAGGTATATCTATGAGGAAACAGATATAATCTTTGCTCTTCTAGTGCCCGTTATTTTTTGAGTGCTAGGGATATATACATTAACAACGATCATGGCCTAATTGTATTGAATGCAAAGAGAAGTGCCAGGTTCATATTGAATCGTCCCTCCAGATGTAGAAAAGAAGGCAGAAGGCATCGTCTTACCACTACATCATCCTGCCATTCTGAAACAGATGGTCTTAGTTGGAAGGATTCCAAAAGACCATAAAGTAAACTCCTGCATTTGAGGTTGTGGCACAACAGAGTTGTGATCAAGAGCACGGACTTTGGGTTCTAAGGTCGGTATCCACCTTTCAGAATCTCCATACCTCCCTGTTTTTATAGAGATGACAAAATTAAGTTGTAGCATTGTAGTAAAATTATAAGAATGAAAATGTCAAGTGTCCAGTCAAGCAAAGGGAAGGGGTATTTCAGGTAGGTGCGGGGAGAGGGCTGGCAATCATTCGGAGGGGGTAATGGAGAGTTGTTCCATAAACTACTGCTCCTTATACTTGTGTTTTCCATTTTTTGTTTAGAGAAAAAAATCTGATTTTCACACTTTTGCAGAACAAACAGAACCATGACTTTTGTTTCACATTGTACTTTCGTGTTCTTTCAGAAGGTTTGGCGCATTCCAAATGATCACCTTTTTCTACTCCTTTCCCACATCATGGAAGCATGTTACACCCGGTCATTAGGGAAGAGCACTCAAGGATGCCTGCCGTTTCGGTGCTGATGCTGTTCTTAAGGTGACTCATAATTGGATACAATAAATGTTCAAAAAAATCATGCCTTAAGAATATTATAGACCATAATTGTCATTAATAATTAATGATACTAATAGTTAGTACTATGTTGCTACTACTTTGAGTAGATCTGCCTAAAATGCCCCTTGGGCAAGAAACAGTAGCCCCATACAAAGCATCATAAGAGCATCATACAAAGCATGTCATGTCCAGATCATTTTGAACACTGCCTCCTGAGAAACCGATGCCGTGTGGAAGATGCAAAAGAAGTAAAACCTGCCAGGTCACAATGAATAGCAGAATCAGAGCCACCGCAGGTGTGCAGTTGTCTCATACTTCTTCTTGGCCTTTAGGATGGGAACTTTTCTGGTGATGAAGAGGCAAGTCACCAAACCATAGAACCAGAGTTGAAAGGAGCTTGAGGTCACCTAGTCCAAGGGCCATTCTTTTAGGGGTCAAGCACAGGGCACACATAAGCAAACTGGCGTGGTGGTGAGGACCTTGATCAAGGAAAAATGAATGTTCTGTCTTGACAGCCCAGCCGCAACTCAGAAGCAGCCAAGTGTTTTAACGAAAGACTGTGGGCCACTCTTGTCAGATCTGCAGATATTCCAAGCAAAGGCAGAACTTGAGAGTTTATATATCGTTTCCCAGTTTTTCAAAACAAAGTAGGACAAAGTAGGTTGAAAAGGAGTGTGTAGCCCACAGACCTCCCATTTGCCACTCCGACTTTTTAAAGAGAACATTTTAAAGATTTTTTTAATTTATTATTTATTTGACAGAGATCACAGGTAGACAGAGAGGCAGGCAGAGAGAGAGAGGAGGAAGCAGACTCCCTGCTGAGCAGAGAGCCCGATGTGGGACTCTATCCCAGGACCCTGGGATCATGACCTGAGCCGAAGGCAGAGGCTTTAACCCACTGAGCCACCCAGGTGCCCTAAAGAGAACATTTTAAAGTGAGAAACCTGAAGTCTAGAATGGGGAAGGGATTCTTCGAAGGCCACATGGTTAGTTAACAGTCAAGAAGAGACACACAACAGCATAATCTGTATAAATCTCAAATTGTAAGGGTACTGATGATTTATGTTCATGCATTATCTTTCTCTCATACACATCTTGCTACATCTGGCATTTGGCTAAAGTCTCAACTACAATGGCACAAGCAGAGGACTTCTTATCCATGATTGGACCTAGAAAACAAACATAAAAACGAAAAACAGCATGCTGGTTTGGGTAAGAAATGTAGCCCAGATGGATTGAAAGTACTTGGAGGAAAAAAAGGATGTATTTAAGCTGAATTATTATTATTTTTGTGCTTCTACAAGCAGTTTACATCTGGAATGAGTTATCCAGTTAACGTAATGAGATTTGGGGCCATAATCATCCTTAAATAGGAGAAAGGAATTATGGAGGAACTTAATTACCAATCTAAAATTCCTACTGGGACTTACAAAGTTTTTGTTACAGCCCCATTTTGAGATATAAGTACCCAGTGACTTGGAAAAGTCATTTTACCTCTACAGCTCCCCTGGGGTGATTAATCTCCCTCAATTCCAGAACTGCTCAGCTTTTTTTTTTTAAATGATCAAAACAAATATCTAGAAATCTGGCACCTTGGACAAACAAGAGAGAGATCAGTGCCACCCTGGAGGGATTAATGAAGGAGGTAACACTGGGCCTGTCGCCCTTGACCTTGGGTATTGCAAGTTCTCTCTTCACTGCCCTCAAGAACCTAGACCTGAGGCTGAAGCTGAGCCTACCATTGCTATAGGGAGATGTGAAACCAAGGGGACAATTTGCCAAGAGAGAACATTGTATACAACTTAACTCCTGACTTAAATATATTTATATAAATATTTATATTAAAAAGTCTGAATCCTCTAGATTTCTGGGTCCCAGCTCTTCAAGTCTGGTTCATGGCTTTACTGAAAGGAAGATCTTTTTCAGGTATTGCAGACTGAATTATGTTCCCCCGAAATTCATATATTGAAGTCTTAACCCCAAGTGTGGTTGTATTTGGAAATAAAGCTTTCAGGAAGTAATTAAGGTTAAATGAGATTATAACAGTGGGGTCCTAATCCATTAGAGAGGTTTCATAGCCTTCTATGAAGGGAGAGAAATCTGTCTCTTCCCTATCATATGTATACCCAGAGAAAAGGCCATGTGTAGTCATAGGGAGAAAGTAGCTGACACCTTGATCTTAGACTTCCCAGCCTTTGGAACGGAGATAAATACATGTTTATTGCTTTAGCTCCCCATCTGTGGCATTTTTTAGTGGCAGCAAGCTGCCAAAGACCTCACATCTCCATCTCATATACTGGAGGGAGGCTGTTACTATTAGATGCATATTTGCTTTCATTTTATGCTCTTTTACATACTGAGAAATAGAGAAGTTGGGAGTTCTTGACATCCTGGTATGGAGACATACACAGAGATATCAAGTGGCTTGCTCAAATCATGGGCGGCAGGGCAGAGACAGCCACAAACCTTGGGGCCACATCCACACCCAGCCCTTCTTCCTTGCTCCAGAAGCAGATGCTCCCATGTTGGAGATCAGCCTCCTCCAACTGTAAACTTTGCTATCAAAGGGACTTTGGTGACACTGTCCTTGCTTCCCACTGGTCACCTTTCACCCTACAGCATGTTTCTAATTAGTATGAGAGGGAAGGGGGGGTAACACTTTGAAGCTGGGGCAGAGGAAGGAGGAGTGAGCAAAGGATTAATTGCCTCCCAGCTGTCAGGATAGTAATTAAATTCAGGTTGTTGACTCCAGCCTTGTTTTGATTATGTGAAAGGAATCTCCAAATGCAGCCACAATTTCTGCTGTCTTCTGCTTTTTTGCAGAAGGCAGAGTGACCCAAACATGCAAACATAGAGAATGACATATCCTTGGCCAGGATCCAGCTCAACCAAACTCTTGGTGCTGAGCAGATTTAGGGACTCTCTAACTTTCAGTGTTCTTTATAAAACAAAACCATTCACCTTGTGTGCACACTCAGGATGACCTCTGGAGAAAATGATACCTAAGTATTAGGAAGTTGTTTTAAAAGATGAGGCCAGCATGGTATTCACAGGCTCAGGGAATTTCAATCATTCCCAAGAGAAGTTGGGGTCTTTAAGCAGTGATGTTGAATTGCAGGTCCAGAATCCCTGATTCCTGGGCTAGGAATTCTGGATCCTAGGGAACCTTCTACATTCAGTCTTTGTGATTTTGAGCACAGTGTGTTTTAGTCTGAACCTCACATTAAATTCCCACCCCATCTCTTCTGAGAGAATGAGAAGATTAAAACAAAGTGGTTCCCTTCCAGCACTAATAATCCTTGACTGTGACATTTCCACTTTCCATGAAAATCTATGCATGTCTAAATATTTCAGGCTTCTTCCCTAAAAAAATTGTAGCTACTGAGTGGCCAGAATTTTCCTGTGGCCTCCAGCTACCTTAGAAAAGGAACATCAGTCTTTGGAGGTAGAACATATTAGCTGCTTCCATGTTGTGAAATTTAATGATGCTGAAGTCTCCTTGTACTGCTCCTTGATGACCAGAATTTATTTTGGTGAGAAAAGCCCTAATGTCCTTCAGACTCAACCTTAAAAGATAAACCCCCCAAGGAAGGGATCATCCTCCAAAGTGCAGATGACCAATGTTGGAGTCTTTCCTTTAGCATGTGAAAATGCTAAGAAATGCTGTGTAATTATTTGACACCTAGAGGTAGGGTAGGACATGCACTTTTTTGTCCAAGACCAGTTCTGCCTAGCAAGAATTTCTACCAAGATAAAATTGTAATTTTTGCTTGCAGAACAAAGAGAATTCACACAGAGACACTAGCACAGAGCTTGGGTCTTGTTCTTCTCATTAGAAGGCTAAGAAAAACAATCATTCCTACACAGAACTACTGAAAAGATCCAAAGAGATAAGCATGCAAAATACTTTCTTCAATACTTTCTTCAGTGGAAAGATAAGGTTGAGCCATTGTAGGATTGAATTTAAAAAATGAAAAACTTTTACAGAAGACTGAATACAAACCAGGTAATCTGATTAAGTCCTTTCCTTGCATTACCTCATTTAACCCTCATATTCACCTTGTGATGCAAATACTATCCCTCTCTCCCACATTCAGCATTTTCAGCCTGAGGTTTATAGCTGTTAAGTCACTTTCTCAAGTAAGCACTTGATAAATTATAAATCCAGGATTCAGGTAAGCCTTTCTAATTTCAGAAACTGCATTTTTAACTAACAAAATCCTATAATAGAAGAATGAGTTGGGCACCTGGGTGGCTCAGTGAGTTGAGTCTCTGCCTTTGGCTCAGGTCATGGTCCCCGGGTCCTGGGATCAAGCCCCACATAGGGCTCTCTGCTCGGCAGGGAGTCTGCTTCCTCCACCTCCACCTTGTCTCTCTGCCTGCATTTCTGCCTACTTGTGATCTCTTTCACAGTCCAATAAAAAAAAAAAAAAATTTTTTTTTTTTTTAAAGAATGAGTTTCCTTTCCCTGGACATGTCCAAGCAGAGGCTGGAAAAATGAGTGTCATGAACAATCAGTGTGAAATTTTTATATGTTGTTGGAGCCAGACTATGGAGACTTCTAAGGCTCATTCTTTGAGAATGTAGATTCTACAGACACAGTCAGGGGTTTAATGCCAGCTCAACCTTAGTTCTGGGTATTCCTTTAATGGCTGAGCAAAGCAGCAGGCAGAGTTGAGTTGGGTTCTAAAATATGAAGACAGTCTTTCTTCCTTGGAGAATTTACTTTCTGTCTCCTTTACTGGGAATTGCTCAGTTACCCGTTGATTTTTCAGAATATGCATTTTGTTCCTCTTCTTCCTATTACTCTATCTAATCCTCTTTATGTGCTCCACCATGGGCTATGGTGCTCAATCCCCATGCCCTCTCATTAACCCAATTTTCTTTCCCATGATCTGCAACAAAACCATGACTAATATCTCTTTCCTGGCCCTATGCTATGGGCCTTGCATATTTGCCACAAGTTAATGGGAACAAAAAGATAATTAATCCACCTAGGTACCATTACAACTGTGGAAAATCTATTGTTCATATTTTTAGAAGCTGTAAGGAATCTTTATTCAATAAGAAATTTGCCTTTGGATAGAACAGTAACATCCACATCCCTCTAGGCTCTGCTTGTGGTCTGATTTTAATCTCAGCAATATTTACCAAGTACCGACTATATGTGCTGGACTGGGTTTGAATAATTAACTTTAAAAATTACAGAGAAGACTCTTTTTTTCCTGATGTAGATAGAAAATAAGAGTATTATCCATAAGTAAATTTCACTTAATTAAAATTTATCTTTTTTAAGTCCTAAAACTTAGAGTAGTTCTTTTCACTATAAAATTTCTATAATAAATTAAATATTTCCTCATTTGCTTGAACAGAATATACATGTATATGTATATATACATACACATATGTATATATGTGTGTATATAAGTGTGTATATATGTATGTGTATGTATATGTATATGTATATCTATATAACTCAGAACAGGTACATCAATGACTATGCAATGCCATGACACATTAATTTTCTTGGGGATCCCCCAGGTTTTTTGCTTTCACTTTAAATATACCACTAAGTGCTATAATTTGGGAAATCTTGAAGCTTTTGTATATTTACATGTTTTCCACTACCACCACCCACCTACACACATTCTCAAATCAACACATACACCAATTGGGCAAAATCTCTGCAACTTTTTGAGTATCTGCCTTTAGCCCCACATTCTGAATTGTACTTATATATCATCTAAGTTCTGAGAAAACGGTATGGCAGTTTATCTACATCTATGGCTATATACAATTCCTCCCATCAATAAGCATATCTATTGTACCTGAGTCAGCCTATGACTTGCTTGAATTCTCCAGAGGTTATGTTGTGTTAGTTCTGGATCTAAATCTTAGCAGGCCTGACAGCTTCATTTTTGTCCTAGGAAGACAGCCTCCATGCTCTAAAGAAACTGAGAACAGACTGTGGAATAATGAGAGCCTACAAGGAGAGAGAGACCCTGCAGGTCTCTCTGGGTACTCCAGTCACCTTCCAGATCCCAAGAGAAAGTGATCTCCTTTGAAATTTCCTTTGGCTTTGAAAGTGAGGGGGTAGAATTTCCAGAGCTTTTACAATCAGTGGGACTAAAAGCCTGGAATCTTAAAACTCAGAAGACTTACTTCTGGGAGAGCCCTGAGGGCAACAGGAAGCTGAATGCCTTCTCTTAAAGAGCACAACAAACAACCTGTGGAGTTACACCATAGAAACAACAGCTTGAAAAACACCAGGGGCATATAGGAAGTAGAGTAGTTTCCTAATTTTGGTGTGTCCTGGTTGAGTACATTCACAGGGAGAGTTGTCTAGGAACAAAGAAGTTGGCAGATGCCACCTCCTTCTTCCACCCTCCAGACACCTGCAGGAACCAGCATAATGCCAGCATTCACTACTTTACTTGCTTATACTGTACCCTGCCCCCTCTCCCACATTTCAGTGACCCAGACCTTCCCAGTCATGTTTGCCTCAGTCCCAGCACTGCAAGTCCCCTCCTCTGGAAGACCAGGACAAACCTTGAACACTGGGTCTCCCCACCGTGGAGGTTTGTGGGGCCTCAATCACAGGGGCAGTGACAGCAGCTCTCATTTTGCAAGCCAACCTGCACAAACTTCACTAAAACTGCATGCCTCACCACTATCAGAGACCAAACACTGCCTATAACAGACTAAGAGAGCCTTGGGAGACAGCTGGACTAAAGGTAAAAGCAGCATGACACAATAGCAGGGCAAATGCAATACACATAGAGGAGACACTTCCTTAAGTGCAAGGTTCTGGTGAACAGAGGACACCTCACTGCAGGGAACTACAGGACCTCGCCATTGTAAGGCCACTATTTTTAAGTAGGAGACATAGTTAAATGTCCTAACACAGAAATAGACACAGAGAGTTAGACAAAATGAGGAGAAAGAAGAATATGTCCAAAGAAAAGAAAAGGACAAAACTGCAGTAGGAGATCTAAGCAAAATGTTTATAAGTAATATACTTGAAAGAGAATTTAAATTAATGAATGAAGATATTCACTGGACTTGAAAAAGCATGGAGGACAAGAATAAAACCCTTAACAAAGAGATAAGAATGAACCAATAAGAAATGAAGAACACAATAAATGAAAGTAAAGATGCACTAGATGGAATAAATAGCAGGCTAGAAGTAGGGAAGCAAATTGGTGACCTGGAAGAGAGTAATGGAAAGTAATCAAGTTGAGCAAGTGAGAGGGGGGAAAAAAATGATGCAAAATAAGGACAGACTTAAGGAATTCAGTGACACCACCAGGTGTAATAACATTCACATTGCAATGATACAAGAAAAATGAGAGAGAGAAAAGAGGGCAGAAAGTTTATATGAAAAATAGTTGAAAACTTCCAAAATCTGAGGAAGGAAACAGATATCCAGATCTGGAAGGCACAGAAATCTTTCAACAAAATCAACCCAAGGAGATCTACACCAAGACACATAGTAACAAAGATGGTTAAAGGTAGGGATAAAGAGAGAATTTTAAAGATAAAAAAAGCAGTTACACACAAGGGAAACCCCATAAGTCTACCAGATAATCTTTCCAGCAAAAACTTCGCAGGCCAGAAGGGAGTGACAGGATTCATTCAAACCACTGAAAGAAAACAACAACAGCAAAATTCACCCAAGAATACTCTATCCAGCAAGGATATCATTCAGGATAAAAGAAAAAGAAAGTCTTTCTCAGAAGAATGAAAACTAAAAGATTTCATGACCACTGAACTAGCCCTACAAGAAACATTAACAGGAACTATTTGAATGGGAAAAGAAAGACCGTAAGTAGGAAAAGTAGGATATACAAAAGCAGTAAAAGTATGTATATCTGTAAAAATCAGTCAAGGGATTCACAAAATACAAGGATGTAAAATAGGATACTTTATTCCTAAAATGTAGGGTACAGAGAAGTAAAGAATGAATTAAAACTTAAATAACCATCAACTTAATATAGACAACTATATCCAGATATTATATACAAGCATAATGGTAACCACTAACCAAAGACCAGTCATAGTAATAAATATTCAATGAATAAAGAAAAAAGAATCCAAGTATATCAGTAAAGGAAGTCAGCAAATTATGAGAGAGCAAGAGAAGAAAGAATCAGAGAACTACAAAAACAACCACAAAATAAGCAGCAAAGTGACAATAAATACAAATATCCAATAATTATTCTGAAAAAAATAATTACTTTGAGTGTAAATGGACTAAAGGCTCCAATAAAAAGAAATAAGGGACAAAATGGATTAAAAACAAACAAATAAACAGGACCCATCTACATGCTGCCTAAGAGATTTATTTCAGACCTAAAGACTCATACAGATTCAAAGTGAGGGAATGGAGAAACATTCATCGTGCAAGTAGATGTCAAAAGAAAGCTGGGATAGCAATACTTACTTTAGAAAAAATAGACTTTGAAACAAGGACTGTAACAGGACACAAAAAAGGCACTAGATGATAATAAAGGGAGAAACCCAACAAGAAGATATAACCAGTATAAATATTTAAAAATTTATATAACTCCCAACATGGGAGCTCCCAATGTGGGAGCACTCAAATACATAAAACAGTTAATAACAAACAAAGGAACTAATTGATAGTAATATACCAATAGCAGGAAACTTTAACCCCCACTTACATCAATGGATAAATCATCCAAGCTTAAAAATCAACAAGGAAACAATGACTTTGAGTGACATATTCAACTAAATGGATTTAACAGATATATTCAGAACATTCCATCCTAAAACAGAATACACATTATTTTCAAGTGTACACAGAAAATGCTGCAGAACAGATCACATACAAGACCACAAAGCAAGTCTCAACAAATTCAAAAAGATTAAAGTCATACCATGCATCTTTTCTGACCATAATACCATGAAACTAGAAGTCAACCACAAGAAAAAAAAAATCTAGAAAGAGCACAGATACACATAAGGTAAATAATATGTTACTAAACAATGAATGAATCAATCCAGAAATCAAAGATTAAACAAAAATTACACAGAGAGAAATGAAACAGAAAGCACAATGATCCAAAATTTGGGGGGTACAGCAAAAAGTGGTTCTAAGGGAAAATTTATAGTAATACAAGCCTACCTCGAGAAGGAAAATCTCAAGTAAATAACCTTACACCTAAAGTAGCTAGAAGAAGAAGAACAAATCAAACCCAAACCAACAGAGGGAAGGAAATAATAAGGATTAGAGCAGAAATAAATGATAAAGAAACCCCCCCAAAAAAGAGAGAAAAATAAAACCAGAGGATGGTTCTCTGAAAAGATCCACAAAATTGATAAACCTCTAGCTAGACTTATCAAAAAATAAGCAAAGAGGACTTAAACAACATCACAAATGAAAGAGGAAAAATAACAACTAACACCACACGTAACAAATGATTTTAAGAAAATATTATGAAAAATTACATGCCAACAAGCTGGACGACCTAGAAGAAATGAATAAATTTTTAGAAATAGAAAATTTGAAGACCAATTACCAGCAATGATATTGAATCAGTAATCAAAAATTTCCCAACAAACAGAAGTCCAGGACCAGATGGCTTCACAGGGGAATTCTCTGAAACATTTAAAGAAGAATTTGATACCTATTCTTAAACTTTTCCAAAAAAACAGAGGAGGAAGGAAAACTCCCAAGTGGATTCTATCAGGCCAGCATTACCCTGATACCAAAACTGGATAAAGATACCACAAGAGAAAGAGAGAACACACTTTGTCAAATGAACATAGATGCAAAAACCCTCAACAAAATACTAGCAAACTGAATCCAACAATACATTTAAAAAGTTATTAACCATGACTTTCTGGCCTGGGGATAAAAATATAGGTTTATAAAAAATTAAAAATTAAAAAAAATTATTAACCATGATTAAGTCGAATTTATTCCTAGAATGCCATAATGGTTCAATATTTTCAAATCTATAAACATGATACATAACATCAGTAAGAGAAAGGATAAAAACCATATGATCATTTCAATAGATGCAGAAAAAAGCATTTGACAAAATACATCCATTCATGGTATAAACACTCAACAAAGTAAGTTTAGAGATAATATATCTCAACATACTAAAAGGCTTATATAAAAAGCTCAGAGCTAACATCATAGTCAATGGAGAAATACTGAGAGCTTTTCCTCTATAGTCAGAAATAAGACAGGGATGTCTACTGTCACCACTTTTATTTAACATAGTACTGCAAGTCCTAGCCATAGCAAATAGACAACCTAAAGAAATAAAAGCATTCATATTGGTAAGAAAGAAGTAAAACTTTCATTATTTGCAGATGACATGATGCTATTTGCAGAAAGCCCTAAAGACTCCATTAAAAAAAAACTACTAGAACTGATAAATGAATTCAGTAAAGTCACAGGATACAAAATGAAAGAAATCCATTGCATTTCTATATACAAATAATGAAGCATAAAGAGAAATTAAGAAAACAATCTCATTTGCAATTGCACCAAAAAATAATAAAATACCTAGAAATAAGCTTAACTAAAGAGATGAAAGACCTATACTCTGAAAACGATAAACACTGATGAAGGAAATTCAAGATAACACAAAGAAATGGAGAGATGTTCCATGTCCTCCATGGATTCCATGGATTGGAAAAACAAATATTGTTAAAATGTCTATATTGCCCAAAGCAATATACAGATCTAATGAAATTCCTACCAAATAACAAAAGCATTTTTCACAGAACTAGAACAATCTTAAAATTTGCATGAAACCACAGAAAACCCTGAATAGCGAAAGCAAACTTGAAAAAGAAAAACAGGGACACCTGGGTGGCTCAGTCGGTTAAGCCGCTGCCTTCAGCTCGGGTCATGATCCCGGAGTCCTGGGATCCAGTCCCGTATCAGGACAAGGATGTCCAGCAGGGAGCCTGCTTCTCTCTCTGCCTCTGCCTGCCACTCTGCCTGCTTGTGATCTCTCTCTGACAAATATATAAATAAAATCTTAAAAAAACAAACAAACCAAAAACTTAAAAATAAATAAAGAAAAAAGAAAAAAAGAAAAACAAAAGAGAAGGCATCAGAACTCTAGATTTCAGGTTACTTTACAAAGCTATAGTAATCAAAACAGTATGTCTATTTTTGTGATAATACCAAACAGATTAACAGAACAGAATAGAAAGCCCAGAAACAAACCCACAATTATATGGTCAGTTAATCTTCAACAAAGGAGACAAGAATGTATAACGGGAAGAAGACAGCCTCTTCAACAAATAGCATTGGGAAAACTGGACAGCTACATGGAAAAGAATAAAACTGGATCACTTTCTTACACCTTAGACAAAAATAACTTAAATGGATTAAAGACCTAAATGTGTAACCTGAAATCATATATATCCTAGACGAGAGCACAGGCAGTAATTTCTTTGACACTGACTTTAGCGACGTATTTCTAGAAAGGTCTCTGAAGGTAAGGAAAATAGAAGTAAAAAAAAACAACAAAAAACTATTGGGACTATATCAAAATACAAACCTTCTGCACAGCAAAGGAAAAAATCAATAGGACTATTAAGACAACCTACTGAATGAGAGAAGATATTTGCGAATGATATATCCCATAAGAGGTTAATATCCAAAATACATAAAGAAATTACACAATTCAACATCCTAAAAAAATCCAATTAAAAAATGAGAAGATATGAACAGACATTTCTTCAAAGAAGACATATACAGATGGCCGACACATATATGAAAAGATGCTCAACGTCACTCATCATCAGGGAAATTCAAATCAAAACTGTAATAAGATAGTACCTCAAACTTGTCAGAATGGCTAAAACCAAAAACTCAAAAAACAACCAATGTTATCAAGAATGTGGAGATAAAGGAACCCTCATCCACTATTGATAGGAATGCCAACTGGGGCAATCACTGGGGAAAACAGTACAGAGTTTACTCAAAAAGTTAAAAATAGAACTACCCTACAGTTCAGTAATCACGCTACGGGGTATTTACCAAAAAAAAAAAAAAAAAAAAAAAAAAAAAAAACCATGAAAACACTGTGTTTATTACAGCATTATGTACCATAGCCAAATTATGCAAGCAGCCTGTGTCCATAAACAGATGACCAGATAAATAAGATACTATATATTTATACAATGGAACATTACTCAGTCATAAACAAGAATGGAATCTTGCTATTTGCAACAACATGGTTGGATCCAGAGAGTATAAAGCTAGGCAAAATAAGTCAGTCAGAGAATACCATATGATTTCATTCTTATTTGGAATTTAAGAAACAAAACAAGTGAAGAAAGGAGGAAAAAAAGAGACAAAACCAAAAACAAACAAACAAAAAAAACAGACTCAACTATACAGAACAGATGGTTACTATAAGGGAAGTGAATGAGGATGGGTGAAAAAAGTGAAGGGGATTAAGAAAAAAAATATATTCATATCATACCTAGTAATATACTGTGATATCTAGTTAGAATGTCAGAAAATTAGTTTTCTCATCTTTCTACTTATGGCTATGTTCCAAAGTCGATGTTGCTAGGTAAATAGAGAACTATGAGAAACCAGAGAGACGTCTATTCTTAAATGTGTCTAAGGAAAACTGCAAGGGCAGGCCTGAACATGATGTAGGGCTAGATAGGAACATGAGACTGGTCAATGAAATTAAAAAAATAAAAGTTTACATTGGGAACCAAGAATATAAAGGGGAGATGGAATGGGTAGTAGGATGGCAAATAAAGATTCACAAGAAGATTTACTAGGTAGCTGAGACCTTTCTCTGAGATGTTTTTGAAACAATAGAATGTCAATTGTAAACATGAATTAATACAGCAATAGCTGTGGCAACCTCAGCTGTAACTAAGGGTAAATTGACAGTTTGGTTTAAAAGGTTTTATAGTCACAAAGTTATAGTCACAAAGTATAAACTTGGCTATAATATTCAGTTAATTTTTTCAACAAATACATTTTGAGTACCTGTACTTGATGATAGATAAACATCTGAGAAAAACGTAGCCAAACAACACTGCCTTCTTTTTTTTTTTTTTCCAAAGATTTTATTTATTTATTTGACAGAGAGAGATCACCAGTAGGCAGAGAGGCAAGCAGAGAGAGAGGAAGAAGCAGGCTCTCCACGGAGCAGAAAGCCGATGCGGGGCTCAATCCCAGGACCCTGGGATCATGACCCAAGCCGAAGGCAGAGGCTTTAACCCACTGAGCCACCCAGGCGCCCCCAACCCTGCCTTCCTGCAAATTATATTCTCTTGGGGGGAGAGACATAACAAGCCTAATAAGTATTAATTATTAAGATTATAATAAGTAATAATTAATAAAATTAATAAAGAGTTCTGAGAAAACAAACCAAAGTTAAGATATTAGATCAGAGAGGCATTATGAGTAGTACTTTAAATAGGGTGATGAAGGTTGGTGCCACTGAGAAAGGGTCACCTGAGCACGGACCTGAAGGGGAAGAAGGAGTGAACGATGTGGAAATTGGGGGAGAGAAGGTATTGTGGCCGGCTGAGGCAGAGCCGCTGAAAAGTAGGAGCAGACCTGGCATGTGTGAGGAACACAGAGGACAATGTGGCTGGAGTGGAACTGGTGAGAGGCTCACAGTAGCAAGAAAGGTGTGGACAGTCACAGGTGACAGATCCTGGAGTCCTTGACACCATTTGTAAGGAAGCTTTAGGAGGTGTGAACAGAAGAGTGATAGGATTTATTTTTAAAGTATCGTTCCAGGTACTATGTTGAGAATCAACTACAGAAGAACAAAGGTTAACGTAGCAAATATATTTAGGAGATTATTTACTTGATCCAGTAGAGAATTAACAGTGACTTACACCTGGACAACTCATGCACATATGCACACAAATGACTGGAATTAAAAAAAACAAAAATAAAAACAAAACTTTTGAAGAAGAACCAGTCACAGGATCATAAAGAGGACCTCAAAGTTTCTTTCTAAGCCTGAGGCTCTCGGACCTTGGGTGGACACTTACAAGGGGAGATTCTGCTCACTTCAACATTCGAGTCGTGCTGAAGAGGCTCCTTTAAATTTTACTACTAGAAAGTAGTTTTTTGTTTTTTTGTTTTTTTTTAAGAATTCAGTTCTGATTTAGGTATGAGTTACTCCTGGGACCCAGAATCTACAAATAACTGTCACTTACATATCTCTGAATGAAGAAACTAAGAAAACTAAGTGTTGTCATAGATAAAGATGGGGTGGAGAGTTGGGCATGCTCTACACATGTCCCAAGAAAATCACTTTCTTTTTAGGTGGAAGCTAAGGAAAAATTGATTATAAAAAAAAAAAAAAAAAAAGATGTGAGGAATTTGAGAGGCAGGGCAGAGGTTCATGGGAGGAAGGGAGGGAAAAGTGAAACAAGATGGGACTGGGGAGGGAGACAAACCATAAGAGACTCTTCATCTCAGGAAACAAACTGAGGGATGCTGTGGGGAGGGGGGAGGTAGAGGGTGGCTGGGTGACGAACATTGGGGAGGGTATATGCTATGGTGAGTGCTGTGAATTGTGTAAGACTGACGATTCACAGACCTGTACCCCTGAAACAAAGAATACATTATATGTTAATAAAAAATAATTATATATATATATATTTTATATATATTTTATATATATATATATATAAAACCATTGGCAATGGATGCCAATAGCAAATAACAGAGATAGCTATGCCAACAGAGAGCTGGGGAAAATGTTGCCAGAGAATGAGTAGACCATAACTCCAAATCAAGGGAGTAGGGATAGGAAGGAGAAGAATGTTCCAAGGAAGGGCAATACCATATGCCAAGGTCTTGTGGTGAAAAAGAAAAAGAGTTGGCTCTAAGAAATAAGCAAGGTCACTGTGCTGTCACGGAGGACAGGCGTGGGACTGGGCAAGAAAAATAGTGGAGGGAACCTCATTAGAGAATTAAAGTTGAAGCAAAGACACTTGTGGGAGCCATGGAGAAGTTTTACATAGGGGACTGCTAGGATGACCTTCATATTTTAGACAATGTCCTCTGTCTGCCATGAGCAGAGAATCTACTTAAGATATTATACACTAGTCTAAGAGAAAGAGGACAGTGGCCTAGATAGTGGAGATCAAAAGGTAAAAATATTCTGAAGCACTGAATGGATAAAATAAGTAGATTTACTGATTGGCCATAGATGGTAGAAAAGTGGGAAGGAAGATATATATATATGGCCAACTTTCTTTTCAAAACAAATGCATATCCTTTACTCAATTCGTATTTTACAAAGAGCACTTCATATTTTAGAAGCTAAGTAGTATAGTAGAAACAATATAATATTACCAGGTAGAACATTTGGATTCTAGGCTCATTTTTGCCATTGGCAACGTAACCTTCCCTGGCTAAAGGAGTTAAGAGGCTTTACTCCATATGGGGTAGGAAATCCACTGATCTCTAAAAAACAGGAGGCTTCAGCTTGCTGGTGAGAGCCATGCTGGTGCTGCAAACAAGAGGAACATCTCTCTCTCTCTGACTTTCTGGCAGGGGGCCACATAATACACTGATTTCATTTGGCAGCAGCAAAGTAGTTAATGAAAACTCCTCTTTCAAGATGTGACATGTTCCGCGTGAGCTGTCAGAAGGAAAGTTTACATAATGAAGAGTACTGGCATGGATCAAAGCCATCTGGAATAGCCCAATTCCCCTCTGGGCATCTTGTGACTGGGGACTCCTTATGAGAGCAAGGCAGAGAGATGTATTCTGGTTCCATGAGCAGTTAGCCAAAGGGATTGGCTCTTGATACTGAGAAAGTTGAGATCAGAGGTTTGATTTTTAGAGAATCAGTGCACGTAATGTTTGGATAAAAGACCACCCCAAATATGTTCACCATAATTCTAACAATGAACAGTCCCCTATTTCAAGTTGTCCCCTTCTCCACTCACTCCATGGTTTAAGTGGCTCAGACACATGGGTGGATCTCCACTGCTCAAGGCCCAACACGTGAGTCTAGGGTGGGCGCATGAAATATGTGAGTCTGAATAGAGAAAATCTCTTTTCTGGAAATGCAGGGGCCAAGGAACTCTCCCTCCCAGCTGCACGCCCTAGGAAAATCCCCTGCACACACAAACACCCACCACACACACACACCATACTCTTGATTTCTACTACAAAGATGTAGTTAGCTTGCACTTCTCTCACCACTCTGATAGGGGAAGTTCACACAGACAGTGGTAGAATTGAGACTAGAGTCCAGATTTCCTGACTGCCACACGTATGCCCTTTTCTGCTGTGTGCTTCTTAATCTTTAAAACGTGGAACGCTCTTTCGAAAACATGAGTTGAGTGACTAAGTGAAGAGATGGCTTATCTGACAATGGAAACAATCCAGAGAACAAGGAGATGAGTGATGGGTCATTATTTCATTGTTTAAGTCCTGAAGCCAGCCCTGTCTCTGGACTTCTAAGTTATGAGAGTCTATACATCCCCTTGATTTTTAAGCCATGAGGAGTTACATTTTGGTTATTTATAGCACAAAGATTCCTAATTGATATACAGACTTTTCTTTCTCCAAATCCAAAGTATTGTCACACCTAATTCATGGTTTTGCCAGCATAGGACATTAAATATTGAAGAAGGTATAGAGGAGAATCTGTACTCTTCTTCCCTCCATCAGGAAGGAGGAAGGGGGAGAAAGAAGTGGGGGGAGGGGAAGAAGAAGAGGAAAAAGAAGGCAGCAAATGGCCTGTCTTCTCACTTCAAGTTCTGTCCATATTTCATTCAATCTCCCAGGACGTGACAGAGGGTCCCACAGGGCCCATGTAAGAAGAGGTGGATTATGCCTTGTGCCCGACCTTCATTCTAATAAGGCTGTTTAGAGTCTGAAATGACAAGATTCATGTGAAAGAATTGTGGCAAGTCTACAGCCAGATAGCTCCGGTACAATGATTAGCTCAAAATATATGCTTTTATTTATAGGCTCAATTTAGTATCACATTCTTTTATGAAAACAACCTGTCAATGCACAATACATGTACATGCTTGGCATTGGACCAGGAAAGATGAGAACTTTAAATAGTCATTCAAGTCAGTATTAGTCATTAGAGATTAATAATTAGCACATCTGAAATACATACTGCTCTTTAGATGAAAGGTCTGTTTCTAGAGAACAAAGCACATAATGACATTTTACATTTTTTCTCCCAGTTAAGGGGAATTTCCTGGGCTCTAGAACCCAAACTATTGTACCATGGTTCTACAGAGAAAGTATATAAATATTTCCCCAGAATTTACGTTCTAATATTCAAGGTCTCGACAATTTTTAAATTCAGTGACACCCATGAAAGTGACAGCTGGAAAACATAGCTATATGTCAGCACCCCTACCCCCTAAGCATTTCATCCACATTTTTACTATTTCCAGGCATAGATCACTAATCTCCACAGTCTGAATATCTACACATTTAGAGAAGAAACTCCAAATCAAGGATTGACAGCTTTCAAAGTTAACTTATCTTCAGTCAACTTTCTATTCTTTACCTCCCCTGTGTTTTCTCTCAAAGGCTTTCGGGAAATCAGTGTTCTCAGACCTCATAAGCTACCTTCCTTCCAGCAATGTTAAAAAAAATAAAATAAAAGGGAAAAAATAGTTCTTTTACTTTTAGTCACTTATAATTGATTATGCTTATTAAAACAACATTTTTAAATTAGGATTTTGTCTGCTTTGCTTCTTGAAAACATGGACATTTCTAATTTAAGTTTTTGTTTCATGGCAGATGATGTCATTTTCATAGTGAATCACATAGCAGAGCAGGCAGTTGGTCGAATGTGATAGGTAGATGCTGCAAGAGCTCTAGCACATGGGCCATATGGAAAATCATCAGTTAGGAGGGGGCCAGAGCACTCAGGAGATAACATGGTACCCTTTATCAGCATACACACTGCGCAGTTTTTTCCATGATGTGGCTCCTGCCTCCCTTCCAAATTTTTCTTAAAGACACTACTTCTTAGCATCCTCCAGCCATTCTTTTCAGTTCCTCAAACATGCAAAGCTATTTCCCTATTAGTGGGTTCTTCCTGTGTTCCTTGAGAATCTTTCTCTAACTCCTTCTGTGATGATAGACAATAAAACTATGCTGTGCAATTCAGCTACCAGTTAGTCCATGTGGCTAAATAGACCATGTGGCTATTCGTATTTAAATTAAAATTACAGTTGGCCCTTGAATCAGGGGGCTAGAGGCTCTAACTCCCTATAATTAAAAATCTGTGTATTACTTCTGATTCCTCCCAAATTTAATTACTAATAGATTGCTGTTGACTGGGAGCTTTCCAGATAAGATAAGTAGTTGATGAACACTTATTTTGTATGTTTTGTGTATTATATATAGTATTCTTAAAATAAAGTAAGCTAGAGAAAAGAAAGTATCAAAAAAATCATAAGGAAGAGAAAACCCATTTATAGTGCCATACTGTAAAAAATCAACATATAAGTGGACTGGTATCATTTGAATCTGTGTTGTTCAAGGATCAACTGTACATAAAATTATAAATTCAGTTTCTTGGTCACATTAGCTATCCTTCGATGCTCACACTAGCTAGTGGGTACCATACTGGACAGTGCAAATATAGATCACCTCCACCAAGGCAGAGGTTCTATTAGGTAACATTGTTCTAGAAAATAAATTTCTTTAGGGCAGGACTCACTGTCCATCTTGTTCCCTGCTGTATTCTAAGTGCCCATCACGAAGCCTGGACTGTCGTAGGTGCTCAAATATTTGCTGAATCAATGTATAAATGAATGGACTAAATGATAAAAGGATTGCTGAATAACTACTAATAAGGAAAATCTTAAATTAAGACTAAGAACTAGAATGGATAGTTGGGGTAGGTTATTTGGAAAGGATTCAAACTCCAGCCCTGAGGCAGAAGTTGCCATCAAACACACTCCATATGGAATTGCTGATTGTTCCCTCATCCCTTCCCTCTCACCCCTCACTAAAATATAGGCTCCGAGAGGCACTTCTCTTGTTCGTTGCTATATCCTCAACACCCAGAATGAAGCCTACCTTTGGTGAAGAAACAAACCAATTGGTCCCTTGGTGCATCCTAGTTTTCATCTATGAAAAAGAAATGACAATTTTACTTTTAGGAAAGGGTACATCCATTTCCCAAGTATCTCACTTGTATCATTATTGCCCTTCTATTGACTTCCCAGTTTTGTCTTTTTTAAAAAAATGTTTTAATGTATAGGTCTCTCCTTGTCCTTAGTGACTGTCCAACACAGGATGTGCTCTCCAACTCCCATCGTCCTTTCGACACTCCTCAGCCAGGAGCCGTGCTTGGCATTTCTTCTTTCAGTCCACATCTGTATTGGGGTGTCTACTTTTCTCACTCTGACAATTAGCTGTCACCCACCCCTAAGCTAAGGATCTAATGGCTGCACATGGGTTAAATTGTTCCTTCTCCGGGAGAAGAGGAGTCCTCAGCAAGATTTCCTGGAAGCGTCTTAATTCTGAATCTTAGTCACCTCTGCAGGACTCAGCTTCAACCTCTCCTCCTTCGTGAAGCCTTTCCTTTCTCCTGGAATTAAATGTGAACATGCTTTTGACTTGAGCCTAAGAGCATGTGAAGTAAGTCATTTACTCGTAGATGCCCAAGCACAGCACCCCTGAGTCCGTCTAGACCACAGTAACTTCTTTATCCTCTTACCTCACAGCAACTCATCTATTCCTCGCCCATGACACATATTACCATCTGTCTTGCACTGTAATGATTTATGCCTGGGTCTTATCTCTATAAGACAGCAATTCATCTTTATATACCACCCAGACTTACACAGAATAAGCATTCAATAAGTGATTTTCACATGAATGAGATGGAGTGCCTTGCATTGGGCCCCTGCTTTGGATTTCAGATTCTTAGCTGACAATAGCTATGTGAAACCTTTGCAAGATGGGGAGAGAAAGTCTTTTAGCCTTGTGAATTGAAAATATCAACAAATGAACTTTCTGTGGAATACATAGGACTCAATAGAGTAGGATTTCAAAGTGATCAGAAGTTCCTCCCCAGTCTAAATTTTCCCTCATGTTAAACTAACATTGTGAAGACAATGGCTAGGGAGGTAGCAGAGCCCGTGTTCTAAAAAAGTGGCTCATTTTTATTATTTAAATACTAAGTTAGAATGAAGATCTTAGTAAGTATGGGGTGAAGCGGCCATTCATGAAATGATGCCAAAACACAGGAGGGTGGCCAGACAGATAGAAAGGTAGTCGAGGCATACAGGGGCTTTTTAAACCAATTACTCCCTCAAGTGATGGCACAGAACCTGTCCTTACTTCAGTGTTTGTTCTTGAAGTTATGGTCTCCCTACTTACTTCTGGTAATAGTTCCTAAAATTCCAGCATTTGAAATACACACCTTTGAGTTATAGCTTTTTATTTCTAAAGATACTTTCATCATTGTAAAATCCTTTTAAAGGCTTAATATGCCAAGGGTAAGACATGAATATTTTAGCATAGTCCAGTAAAAAAAAATAAAAAGCTGTCCACTAGGAAACACAGAACTGGCTCTGTCACATTTGTTAGTGGGACTCCTATGACTTCTCTTGGTCTCAGTTACTACCTTATATGCAAAGTGAGCAATATATGCACACATGACATATGCATATACATATATATTTTGAGATAGGTATGTTTAATAGAAAATATTTAATAGGTCCTAGAAAAGGATACAAAGTATAGCTCCTTTTTACAGAAAATTAAAATAATTAGGCAGCTTATAAGATCGAATGATTTATGTTTTCTATTTTACATGCAGGGAACTGTAGCCTAAAGCCATGATGTCATCTTCTAGAAAATGATCATTCCTTTCTTTTTCTTCTGGTGTATCTTTTCTATGGGGAACCAATCACTTCACTAATTCCAGATTATGAGGTTCAAGAGAAAGCACACCCATTCTCAACTCTAATAATGAGCCTGTAATCCAAGAACAGGGAAAATATATAAAATATTTAACATCTAAAACAGCATAAAATAGATAACAGCCACAGACAACAACAACAACAGTAAAGGTAAGTACAAGGCCTTAACTTCTCTGCCTGGAAGTAAGCAAATTCGGTTGTTCCATGCCCACTGGGTATAGTGACTGCTTCAGAAATGGGCCCAAGGGACAAGTCAAACCAAAAGGGGGGATTTGACTTGGAAAATATACTGGGGAAAGACATTTTCTCCCTTTTTGGAGGTTCATTGAATTATCAGAGTGAAGTAAACCCAAAGTGATTGAGGGTTACCACATAGAATCTAAGAACAGAAGAAAGAGGAGCCAAAGTGAGGGAGAAATATATGGCCCTTATGATATTGTTTAGAGTTGCAATTCAGCTCTACCGGAAGCCAGCCAGAATCAACCCAGAATATTTTAAGCATGTCAGCTAGAAACTTCTTGTCAAAAGCCGTTTGACTTGGGCTTCTGTCATTTACAACCAAAGAAGATCTGAGGAATAACCAAGTTTCCTTAGGAAAAGGGGTAGGACCAAGAATCAAATCTAACAATGACTCTCCACTTAAAACTTAGGTGATTTTTTCACTACATCAGTTCTTTTTTTTTTTTTAATACTTTTTTTTTTTAAGATTTTATTTATTTATTTGACAGAGAGACCCATAAGTAGGCATAGAGGTAGGCAGAGAGAGAGGGAGAGGGAAGCAGGCTCCCCACTGAGCAGAGAGTTTGATGCGGGGTTCGATCTCAGGACCCTTAGATCAGGACCTGAGCTTAAGGCAGAGGCCTACCCACTTAGCCACCCAGGGTCCCTACACCAGAAGTTCTTATTTGGGGTGGGGAAGGGGGTGAGATTTCAGAATCACTTGGAAGAACTTTTCTAATAGAGACATTTACCCTCAACAATCCCCTGACCCCACAGAAATGATAATAAATGAAAACTGGGAATTGGGAGGTAAAAAGGGAAATAGAGGTGAAGATATAAGCAAATATACTTTGAGAAAACGAAGTGACTGATATATCTTTAACTGCGAAGCAATTCTATGCTCTTATATTGCTTTGTTACACAGAGTGTCATGGGCTCAATTATGGTACGGAAGTGAGGCTCCGGTTTAAAGCACTGTCTTACACCTTATGAATCAAAGAACTGGTTTCTGAACTAGTAGCAATGAATGATGCATTGGAGAGATCTTCCTAAAGGAAAGGATTAACTTCTCTGGGACTCTGGAAAAAAATTAAACTCAGGAAACTGCAGGAGGTAAGTGTACAACAATAATGTTTTTGAAGAGGGAAATTCACCAATGACTACTGGAAGGCCACTTGGTCTTCCCACCAAACAGAAATGACAATATCCTCAAAGATGTAGAACAAAGTACCAGTTGACAGTTCCTGTACAGATTTCTTGTTCTTTGGAATGTTTACCTAATTTTGCACAGATTGGAATAATGCAGGCTATCCTGTTCATAGATCTCAGCCATATAAAGGGAATGAAAAGCTATTTTTGGATATTACTTAGAAAAGACAACAAGGTTTTACCTATGGCTCTGGACCAAAAAGCTAAGGCAAACGGTTGGGCAATTCTGTGCCTAAAGCACAAATGGAAAATAAGCCAATTCTGAACAATTAACAGTGCCTGCCAGGAATACCAAATTGAGAACCGTGAAGTATCCGATGGATCAGTGGGAAAGGATATTATGATCAATTATTGATGTCTAGCACGGTCATGGAAATGGAAGTGGTAGCTGGAGTGCGACCTACTTATCCTCTCTGGCCTAAACTATCCAGCCTGAATAAAAGCCTGCTGTTTTATTTTTCAAGTTGTACAGCTTTGTATAAATACTCTCAAATATATTATTGTACTAGCACTGGGCCATTATTTTAGAGCTAAATTGCAACAAATAGGCTTATTGTGAGAAACAACCCTTCAGCATCCACAGCTACACCCTTACTGAACTTTCCAGGGAAACTTCTCTCCCATGATTTTCTTCCAGTTCATACACTGAACAGGATGGATAGAAATTGATAACTTTCGCTTTCAGGGAAAGATACTGTATTATCCTGGGAAATGCTAAGTTTCATAATTTAAAATTTTTTATGCCAGGGGTGCCTGGGTGGCTCAGTGGGTTAAAGCCTCTGCCTTCAGCTCAGGTCATGATCCCAGGGTTCTGAGATTGAGCCCTGCATCAGGCTCCCTGCTCAGGGGGAACCTTCTTCTCTCTCTCTCTCTCTCTGCCTGCATCTCTGTCTGTGATCTCCGTCTGTCAGGTAAATAAATAAAATCTTTTAAAAAAATTTTTTTATGCCAATCTTCCTTCTTCCAAGTATCAGCTGTGTATCCTTATGCTAATCATCCAGCTTCTCTGAGACCTATTAGCTTTGGGAATGCCCCACTGTAATAATGCATGTAAATGTCCTTTGGATATTGAGAAGTGTTACATAAGTATGACTTTTTAGTCCAAAGAAATCACTATATAACATTCAGAGATCTTTTGTTAATTGTAGGCCCCTAAAGTTCTATCTGTTTCACTTAGGATTAAGGGAACTCAAATTCACCATTCGGGGGGACAGGTCTGGTGAGAAGTATTATACTGACTCACCTGAGGCCTTTAGCCTTGTTACCCTGATGAGCATTATTCCAACCTCCTTCCAGGCCAATAGAGCTCTCATAATGAGTCCCCACTCTGATCTGTCTTGATCCCCTACTAGGGTAGAACATGTTCATGTTGCCATTTTCAATCCTATAAAGCTGACGTTCCCCTTAATCCTACCCAGACAACACTGCTGACTCTATCCTGGGCCTAAACACACAGGTTCCCAACTTCTCAAACCTCTAGCTTTGTTCATTGTCTATTGAATTATCTGAGCAAGGCTGGTGGGCTCTCTCTTTGCATTGAAACCAGTACTTGGGAAGTTGTCTTTTTATGATATTCACTTATCTCTCCTTAAACCCTTCTTCTGTTCTAATTTTATAGTCCTTTTCTCACTCATAGCTTTCCTTATAAAAAAAAAAAAAAAAGCAAAACAAAACAAAAACCTACGAAACGAATAGCTACTTTAGGATTTTAGGTAAGAAAATGAATGTCCTTTTGTCCATAAAGGCTAATGACAGTATCCAAATTCACAGAGACTGTGTATAATGGGATATATATAAATATATTTATATCCCATTATATATTTTATATATACATACACACACACACACACACACACACACAACACACACACACACATATATAATGTATATAATGGGAATAGAATTTAAACTCACGCATGACTCAAAACTGCACGGTCCTTCCGGGATACCATGCTGCTTTTCAAATCTTCATCAGTCTTCCAGCTATGCTCATTCTGTACTTCACATCATAACTCTGCCAAGAAAGTCAGACAAAATCTGTTCATCATTTGAGAATAGATATACCATTATTTCAATCACAATTCAAATACTAGGCATTATTGCTGAACTTGATGATCTCTCTGTATCTTTCATGAATATCTAGGGACTTTGAACAAGAACAATAGAGGAAGAACTATAGGTCAGTATTACTGGTCATTCATTTAGGACAGAATAAGAATTTTAAACATCTCCATTTTGCTAGTTGGAAATGAATACGCAGGTCAAATCATTATGGTTCTCATAGGTTATATCAGGGGTTTAGAACAGAAGTACTCAAATTCATGCCAAAACTCGGGGCTTGGGAAAATCACCAGGTTTAAAATGAGAGGACACAGAGTTTATTTTCCAAGTCAATAATTCGAGAGTAAGTGAAATTAAGATCAAGGGGGTCATGGGATTTATCTACATTCGCCCCAGAGACTCTAAGTGTCAGATTTATAATTGACTGTGAAATCACACATATGGGTTCTTTATTTGACCCAACAGTGCTTGGTGACGTAGTTGACTGATATTCAGTATGAGCCCCTTATGTAGTACAGTCAGTCTAGTAGGAAGTGACTTGGGAAACTGCTGTCCAGGCCTGGGTCATAGCTCAAACAGTACTGACTGCAGCTAGATAGCTTTTCCGCATATCCAAACCTATGCTCTTTTGATGAAACTACATTTTCCAGTGTTCCTTAGAGCAGTATTCCTGCAAGAGTTTAGGTAGTAGGTGCCCTCCACTTTCAGGAAGTTTGGAAAATATGGTTCAAGCATATTTAATTTGTTCTGTTTTGTACTTCTGAATTTCTTGGTGCCTTTGTTGTGTGAATGAGCTCCCTGACACTAAGAAATGACTGCAGATGGGATACCTGAATAGCTCAGTCTGTTAAGTGTCTGCCTTTGGCTCAAGTCGTGATGTCAGAGTCCTGGGATCAAGTCCCACATTGGTCTTCTGCTCAGCAAGGAGTCTGCTTCTCCCTCTACCTGCCACTCCTTCTGCTTGTGTGCTCTCTCTCTCTCTCTCTCTAATAAATAAATAAATAAATAAATAAATAAATAAATCTTTATTTAAAAAAAAAAAAAGAAATGACTATATATTACTCTCAAACCTCAGTGCAAAGTTACTCGCATAACTGAACAAGTAACCCAAGGAATACAGTTGGGGAACCTGTGACCGCTCCCCATCCCACATTTTGGATTAAATAACTACACTCCCCAGGCAGGTTTCTGCTCTACCTTTTGCTCCTGTTCTTTAAAAAAAGCACTAAAAAAACAGCTATCTCTGTAATATAACCAGAGTTTACACAAACCCAGGAGCAAAATAAAAATGCCAACAAGAAAAACAGACAAATAAAACAATGACAAACAACCTTAGGTCGATATTTTAGTCCTTTCATGTAGCAAAGGATTGCTTCTCGGGGAGTGCATGGAGAGTCTCTCCACAACAAACACTTTGGTAGGAACAGATATGAACCAGAAGATCCTGTCACAAGCCTCATAGGGCTGTCAATGGCAGCTACAGAATGTCTATACATAAGAAATCAGGGCCAATTAGGGTGACAGGATGAATGGGGATTTGGAGAGAGTTCAGTGATGTACCTTAATTTTGAGTGTGCATAACAAAATCACTGCTAGATTGAATAATTTGTTGGAGGGCAAAATTTGGCAGGGTTAAAAGAAATTGTGGAAGGATGACATCCCTGATCCTCCCCTTGATTCTGCCATTAGCAACAGGCCTTGTAACTGGGGAGACACATGACAAAACAGATTATCATACAAAGAGGAGTGCTCTAAACAAGGAATAGCTTATTGTGCTCAGGGAGACCAGGACTGCAAATTGACTCTAGGCACAGTTTAATCTACATCTGTAACAGAAAAAAATATTTCAAGTTGCGGTTAGATGGCCATCTTGCAAAAAGAAAACACAGTATTCTCATCTGTGTCCTACAGAAGGAGATGTTGTGTAACAATCTCTCTGAATAAAAATAAAAATCATGTCCTGGATTGATGCTTTGTCTAGGTACTTTCAAAACCTCTTATTATCGGAACTGAACTGAGAAAAGAAAATGTCAGTTCTTATACTGTCAGTCCTCAACCAAATGATTTTAAACAAATCTCTTAATATTTAGGGGACTCCGTTTCCTCATCCATACATTGGGAGAGTTGAATTACAGGGTCAGGAAAGTCCATCTTGGCCCTAAAATGGCATGATTTGGGGGTGCCTGGGTGGCTCAGCCATTAAGCAGCTGCCTTTGGCTCATGATCATGATCCCAGGGTTCTGGGGTCGACTGCTTCAGGCTCCCTGCTCGGCGGGGAGCCTGTTTCTCTCTCTCCCACTTCCCTTGCTCATGTTACTTCTCTCACTGTGTCTCTCTCTGCCAAATAAATAAATAAAATCTTTAAATAAAATAAAATATAACATAAAATAAAATAGCATGATTTGATAATATCCTTCAATGCCTCTTAGGTATTCAGAGTAGCAGTTAAATGATCAGGCTCTGGGCTTAAATCCCAGGTTTGACATTTACTGTTTCTGGACCTTGAACATTAATTATTACATCTTGGTCTTATTTCTAATAATACCTGCTTCATAAATTTGGGGGAAGATTAAACCAAGAAATGCACGTCGAGTACTTAAGTTAGTTGCTAGCACCTAGTTACAGCTCAATACATAGAACTTATTATCAATACTATCACAGCTTGAAGTTTTAAGCAGAGCCCATCCCAATGACTGGTATGCAGTGATCAATGAACAGGTGCCGAACTGGGCACATCCCAGGCCTGTGTTCAATTACTAACTTTATTTTCACTTTTTTCACTTAGTTCTATGCAGAACCCTATTTACGTAATGTGTATTTTGTGTAGCGTGTATCACATGCTGGATACTTTTTCAACACTTGAAAAATACTCAGTCATCTAATCTTTCCATGATCTTATGAGTGAGGCATTCTGTTACCTCCTCACTTTATAAACAAGGAAATTGAGGCACAGTATGGGTAAATAGCATGGCCTAAAGTGCTACCAGCAACTAGTGCATGCCAGAGCAAGGATATGGACCCAGGCAGCCTGGCTCTGGAGCCTGGGCTCCTGAACACCGGCGACCCTACGAGCCTTGTATCCCCCTCTCCTCCCACTTACCCCTCCCGGGTGGCTCACTGTTTTCTCAGTCCTCCCCACAGGCCAAGCCACCTGGCTCCTTCACACGACTATGCTTTTAAGCCCACCTTCCCTCCCAGGACTTCATAACTCACCAGGTGGCCTCTCCCAGGTCCTATACTTTATTGACCTTAATCAAAGATATCCTTCGAGACTTGTAACTCTCTCCCCTACCAAGCTGTCAGTTTGTCCTTCACTTACTCTGTCTTCTCCTGTAGGGGTCAACATCATTTGCACACAGACGGGTCAGGGTAACAGATCTTTATTTCTCGCGTGTCTGACTCTGCTTACCCCACTAAACTCTAGGAGAATACAATCCAATAGAATCCTTCTGCATAGGAGTCTCGTGATTGGCTCTAAGTCTTCAGATAACCCTAGAAAATTCTTTCTGACTTGCAACATTAGGATGCATGCCATTTATTTGATCTCGTTTTTTCCCCTTAAGCAAATTTGAGAACAATGGGTAACAGTAGTCTCATATGACAAAAGATAGTCTAGAGTGACATCTGGTGGCTATTCTTTTTTTAAAGGTTCACAAATATTTACTGCTCCTTACAGGCCAGGTTCATTCCTTAATGGAAAATTGCATTATCCATCAAAGTATCTGTCACAACTGGGCTACCTACCGAGACAACAGGAAGAATCAGGTGAGACCAGATGAGCAGAAATCCTTCCATATTCATTAAGTCATAAATATGTGGAGCACCCTCCCCCAGGAGGAGAGACCGCTGCTACCAAGGCCCAAGTTCAGAGAGGGAAGTTGAAATCTCATATCCCAGTCCTTGCTGTTAGCTCTTAGGGACTAGGCAAGCCCCATCCCCTGCTTTGATCCTCAGTTACTATATGTGTTTTTACATATTTTTATATGTATATTTTGATACTGGGATTAAATTCAAGCTATACTTTTCTTTCTATAAAAAGAGAATCATCTGCAATATATAAAATTTCCCCCAAATTTTAAGTGCCAAGTTGGTAGTTACAATCTACCATTCAAATACCACCTCTTTTACACAATATGAAACAAAAATGAGTCCACATTAAAAGGTTAAAATATTCTCCTAAAAAGTGGCAACAGTAGTACCACCCATACTTGCAAGGGCAGTAATCATAGCTAACATATGACATGCCAAGTATTTTTGTACATGCATTGCCTCATCCTGCTGGATGCAGAAGCTGAGAAGGCATCAGCATCAGAGAGTCACAAACCGTTCGTTCTGTCCCAGGATGCCACATGGAAAGAAGTGGGGACACACGAAAAGCCCCCCATTGGATCATCCACCATAGCTGAGGACATCGACACTGGACTAGGAGCCTTGCCTGCCCTGACTTTATGTCTTTTTCCAACTGCTCTGTCTGTGGTCAGATGGGAGCCTAAGCAATAACTAGGAGGATGAATTGTGAAATCCAATTAAGTAACAGGCCAAGCCAACCTGCCATTCCCGACTTTACCACTGGGGGCATCCTAGACCAAGTCAGGCTCAAACTGGGGTGGGGGAAGGGAGTGGTGTGTGTTAAGTCTAAAACTGGAAGGGATATTGAGGCTGTGATATTAGACGGAACAGATATTTTTGTGCCTGTTTATTGTTAGGAATGAGACTATTATTATTTAACGTGAGGCGCTTTTATTATTATTAAATGACTTTATTATTATTGAGACTGTTTTTTATTATTATTAAACTTGATAGCTAAAGCTAAGAAACCCAAAGTCCTGTCAGGGCTATAGAAAAGAGGTTCAATGTTGTACAGAGTGACAGAGACAGTCAGAAAGAATCAAATTGCTTCTGTTTAAGCCTTACCCCATTCAGTTCATTTGATAAACTGAATTTACGGTCTTGGACTTGAACAGAATTTTCTCTTTGGAAAGAGGAGTAAGCAAAGAAACAGCCCAGCACAAAACCTCTGAAAACAATGGGAGGGACATGGGACACAAGAGATAGTGAAGAAAATAGCCTATTACAGTTGTTTTTCCCCGTCACAAAAATTAAACAAAACATGAATGCTGTAAAACAGGAAATAAATCTGTAAACACACAACAGAAAGGCAACTAGTGGAGCAAAGGAATGCTAGCTTTATGAACTCTACAAAGGAAAAAGCACAATAATAGGTCAGTGGCTTGAGGGTTAGGCTTGAGGGGAAAAAAAAATCACAATGCTTAAGTTAAAAAAAAAATTGACTGAGATGAAAACAGTTAAAGTATAGTAAGTACCTGGAGAGAGACCATAGAGGACCACTGTATTAATCACTGCTGTCCTGAAGAGAAAACAATAATTGCAATAGAAAAAAAGATTATTCAAATACACACCAAAAGTAAGTAATTCAGAAATGAAGCAGGAGTTTATCTGAAGGTCCATTGAGTTTCTAGTTTTCTGGGAAGATTTAATAAATATAGTCATATGTCTATTTGGAGTTATTATATTTCAAAATGATAGCATCTCTTTTCTAGCCAGCACCGAGTGATGGGTGTCTGCCATGACAACTGGCACAAGTGCCAGCCCCTGCCTGAGAAGAGGGACTAGGGGCTGGGGTGTCCCACTGCCAACACTGAATTAGCCCCTGTCACATACACACTGTCCATGTCGGTGTGGGATGGTGGGCAATGAGAAGGAGCAGAACTTGAGGCTGGACACAGAAATTTTATCCAGGGGCTCCAAGTGTTGTACGCACAAAATAAGTATTAGTAATGTGGTCTACAGCACATCCAATCCCAACCGGTCCCACCCAGATCCTGGTAGAGAATGGAGTCATTCTCAGTAACAGCACACTGTCCCAACAGTGGTTTGAGTCCCACTATGCACTGTCCTTGGGCTGCAAGAAGGGGGCCAAATTCACTCCTGAAGATGAAGAGATTTTCAACGCAAAAGTGATTCAAGACAATTAATAAGAAATAGGATAAAAAAGACAAAGAATGCCATATTCAGCATCTTCTGGAGGAGGAGTTTCAGCCGAGTGGGCTTCTTGCATGCATAGCTTCAAGGCCAGACAAGCGTGGTCGAGCTCTGTGCCAGAGGGCAGAGAGCAGGAGTTCTAGCTGAGGACAATCAGGCCAGGAAAGGCAAATAAATCCTCCTTCCTCCTATTGTCCCTCCTATAATAAAACAAGTACCAAAAAAAACCAAAACAACCCACAAAAAATAGAATACAGAAGTGGTTACTGGAAGAAAGATGAACTATATTAAGCCCAGACTTCTCAGTTTGCACAAACAGTTGGCAGAGCTCTGCTGTATTGTTTGGACAGGGAACTGTGTATTTGTAGAGGATTGTCCCCGACATGTAGAGAATACACGTTTGTACATTTACCCTGCCCTTCTCCCTTCAACTCCAAACTCGTTCAAGTGCTTGCTTTACATCTCCATGGGATTATCTAACAGACCACTCGAAAGTAGAATTTCCAAAGCCAAACTGCCATCTTCTTCTAAAAACTAGATCCCAGTTTCTCCACCTAAGTTAATGAAACTGTATTTCCTAATTACTTGGGCAAAAAACACAGTAGAGCTATCTTTGACTCCATTCCCCGATCCCCTACCGCCCTCTCTACCATGCGCCACATCTGACTATCTGGAAATCCACTGGCTCTGTTCACTACTTTCTACTGTCATCACTTCCATCCTTGCTCCCCAGTAGTCTGCTGTAAGGGTGATCCTGCGTTTCATCATCTATCAGGACATTTTGAATGGGAAAGGCACCAGGACAATAGGCATAAACTAAGACTGTCTTGCACAAGCCAGGTCGTATGGTCACCCTATTTATCCTCAACACAACAGCCAAGCCATCTCTTTAAAACCTAAGTCAGAGCCTGCACTCCTCTTTCTCAGCTTACTTGATTCAGAAGCCAAGGTCCTTCTGATGTCAAGCAAAGCTTTCCATGCTCTGCCCTACCCCACACTGAGGCCACTGACCTATCTCCTCTTCTTTTCCTCTATTTGTTCACCCCCAAGTTTCTACTGGGATTCGTTTTGTTTTGTTTTTTGTTTCCTGCCATGATACTCTTGCCTCAGAGCCTTTGCTTTGAAATTCCTTCTGCCTGGAAGGCTTTCTCCTTGGCATTACACCTATATGATTTACTCCTTCAGTATCTTCTAGTCTTTGCCCAAATGTTACCTTCTCAATAGAGCCTTCCCTGACTCCATTTGAAATTGCAAATTCTGCCCCCAAACCCTGATGTCCCTTCCTCTGCACTATAACCTTTACATATTCTATATAACTTAAACCATGTTTTACTGTGTCTTCCCATTGCTGTCCCACTAGAACACAAGTTCCAGGAAGCAGCATTTTTTCTTTTTCTTTGATCTCGTACTCCTCGTATAACAGTAAATAGAAATACAGAAGACCAGCCAAATGAGAACAAGCAAAGGCTATCTATTCTGAGCTTGCTATAACAAGGGAGTCAGCCACCATTGCTGCATTTTCACAGAGACTGAAAGGCAGACAGAGCTGTGGAAAAGCTTTATAATGGAAAAAGGAAAGATTTCAGGTGTGTCCTAAATGGACACTCTTGTCAATGGGGAGCTAAAGGTGGGTTTATGAGAATTACAGCATGTACGTGATTGGTCAGGAGAGCATTTTGGGCTTTCTCTAGTTGGTTCTGAGTTGAAAGAGGAGATGTATATTAGGGGAGATGGTCAGTTATTAATCAAGTCCTGGCCATTCTGGACTAATGGTATAGTAGATGGAAGTCTGATTTCCTCCAAGTCTGACGCAGAGGAGGTTGGCTGCCTGGATGTTTAATGTAGACAAGATGACTGATTTTCTGGGCAGACAGCTATAGGTTGTGCATCAGAATTCTGTATTTATATATGGTCTAGCCATTGTCCACTTGTATACTCAGTCTCTTAAGTACCTGGCATAGAGAAGATATTTAATACTTGTTGAACAAGTGAATATCATTCAATTTCTATATGATCCCAAAATGTGTAAAACTAAATGTATTGCCTAAAGGTAAAAACCTACATAATGGAAATTATTTTAGAAAAAAATATATGGTCATTATAAGCTATAACATTTAAATAAAGTCTGAAGTTAAAAAGCTAAACCAAAATACAGCAAACATTTGAGATTAAAGTGGTGAACATGCTATTTACATCATTCAAGTGTAGTATAGATTACAATGTACAAAAAATGTTCTCAGGACGCCTGGGTGGCTCAGTTGGTTAAGCAGCTGCCTTTGGCTCAGGTCATGATCCCAGCATCCTGGGATCGAGTCCCACATCGGGCTCCTTGCTCAGCAGGGAGCCTGCTTCTCCCTCTGCCTCTGCTGCCACTCTGTCTGCCTGTGCTCGCTCTCTCTCCCCCTCTCTCTGATAAATAAATAAAATCTTTAAAAAAAAAAAAAAGGTGGTTCTCAGTCAACCTTTTAGCAGTGAAAAATAAAACACTTACACACATAGAGTAACATCTGAAGACAAGAAAGAGAAATTTATAAAAAGTGGTAAGAGAGTAACAATCTCTTACAAAAGCTGACATTTCAGCTGGGTAAAAATAATTGTTATTGTTATTTAGGGGACCTTAACAGTAAATATTGCAGAGAGAACACACTCCATTCAATTTAACTTAAAAAAAAAAAAACTGCCTAATATGGCACAAAGAAAAATTTTTTAAATAAGTATAAAGCAGGAAGAATATGGATTTACTTTCTCATCTTTGCAATAAAATTAGCAATAAATAACAATCAAAAGCCAAACAGGAAAAACAGCAGCAGTAGTAATACTGACAACTAAAATGTAATTGAACGGCAGAGAAATTCAAGTTTTTCTCCTAACAGTATTTATACTATAAAACTTCAAGTACAGGATATCTCAGAGATGCTTCAGGTTTGTTTCCACACCCCTGCCAGGAAGTGAGCATCACAATAAAGTGAGTTAAGTGAACTGTTTGGTTTCCCCGTGCATTAAAGAGTTACATTTACACTACAGTCTATTAAGTGTGCAATAGCATTATATCTGAAAAAGAATGTGTATATCTTAAATACTTTTTGCTAGAATTGCTAACCATCACCTGAACTTTCAGTGAGTCTTAACTTTTTGCTGGTAGAGGGCTTGCCTCGACATGGTGGCTGCTGACTGATGAGGGGATGGATTGCTAAGGACTGGGGTGGCTGTGCCAATGTGTTAAAATAAGACAATCATGAAGTTTGCCACATGAATCAAGTCTTCCTTTCATGAATCACTTCTCCATAGTGTGTGAGGTTTTTGAGAGCATTTTACTCACAGAACTTCTTTCAAAATTGGAGTCAATCCCTGCGGCTGCTTTATCAACTCCATTTAGGTGAAATTCCAAAGCCTTTGTGGTCATTTCAACAATATTCATGGCATCTTTACCAAGAGTAGATTCCATCTCAAGAAAAAACTTTTACTCACCCATTAGAAGAAATTCCTCATCCATTCAAGTTTTATCATGAGCTTGCAACAATTCCATCACACCCCCAAGGCTCCACTTCTCATTCTGGTTTTCTTAATACTTCCACCACTTTTCCACCACCTTTCTCCACTGAACTCTTCAACCCCTCAAAATCATCCATGAGGGTTGGACTCAACCAACCAAGGAGTTCCAAACTCTTGTTTGATGTAGATATTGTTACTCTTCCCATGTATCAAGAATGTTCAATTGACTTGGCCCAGATCCATCAGAGGCATCACTATCTACAGTAGCTATTGCCTTATGAAAAGTATTTTTTAAATAATAATACTTGAAAATCAAAATGACTCCTTTATCCATGGGCTGCAGAATGGATGTTGTGTTAGCAGGCATGAAAAAAAGAAACATTCATCTTGTTGTACATCTGCATCAGAGCTCTTGGGTGACCAGGTGCATTGTCGGTGAGCAGTAATATTTTGAATCTTTTTTCTGAACATAGGTCTCAACAGTGGGCTTAAAATAGTCTGTAAGGCATGTTGTAAACAGATGTGCTGTTATCAGGTTTTGTTTCATTTATGGAGCACAGGCAGAGGAGATTTAGCATAACTCTTAAGGGTTCCAGGATTTTCAGAGTGTGACTGAGTGTAATGCCTTCAACTTAAAGTCACCAGCTGCATAAGCCCCTGACAAGAGAGTCAGCTCAACCTTTGAAATTCTGAGACCAGACATTGATTTCTTTTATGAAAATCCTAGATGGCATCTTTGTCCGATACGAGGCTGTTTCAGCTACATTGACGATCTGGTGTTGAGTGTCACCACCTCTGTTCATGATCTTGGCTAGATCTTCTGGAGGACTTGCTGCTTCACCTTGCACTTGGATGCAATGGAGACAGCTTCTTCCCTTAAACCTCATGAACTAACGTCTGCTGGCTTCGAACTCTACTGCTGCAACTTCTTCACCTTTGTCAGTCTTCACAGAATTAAAGAGATTCAGGGCCTTTCTCTGGGATGAGGCTATGGCTTCAGGAAATGCTGTAACTGGTTTGATCTACATAGACCACCCAAACTTTTTCCTTATCAGCAATAAGTCTGTCTTGTTTTCTTATAATCGGTGTGCTCACTGGAGAAAGGGGAAGTGGGAAACTCTAGGCCCTTGTAAAGTACTAGGGAGCTGATCTCGAGCTCCCACATTAAACCAGGAATCTCGAGGATGGACTACATGCTGGAGAACTCTACCCACTAGTGAAGAGAACTTTCCAGAAATCCTGGCTACAAATGTCTCCACATATAGTATTCCTTGAGAAGTTTAAATCTAAGCGTGCTCTCACCTGCTTCTAGAGTTGAAACCGATCACACCTGTCTGGTCAGAGAAAACTTAATAAGGGAATCTGCTTGGCAGCCCCCCTTGGGGTCCAGCAGAATTAAACACAAGCACAGTATGGTGCAAAGCATCCCTAACTGGGGTCCTGCAGGATTTCAAGATCAAATTTAATCCTAAATGAGATCATTAAAGGAGAACAAACAAAAACAGAAATAAACACAAGAGGAAGCAGAAAGCCACAGATGAGAGTCAGCAGATATTGACCCCAAAGGACTTCAAATAATGGAATTATCAATAGCAAGAAAAAGTAAATCCTAATAGACTTACTTTTCAAAGTCAGAGTAAAATAAAAATGAGCAAGGAAACCCAAGTTTAGGAGGAAGTTTCTCTGAACAGAGTGTGAAGAAGATGCCAAGGGATCCCACACAGAAAGATGAGCTCAAAGGAAATTGTTCCATTTCTTAGGTTGGAGGTAAGATCACAGATGTTTAGTTATTATTATGCACCATAATGCCCATTAAAAATTACATTAAATAAAATCCTAATTCTACATAAAATACGATTGAAATGTTAAGAAAAAAAATTAGAAACTTCTGTGAACAAAGACATTTCATTTTGTTTTCTCCTGAAGCCTTGTTAAGATGATATTTACAATATATTTAACGGAGAGAATCAGTCAGAAAAACAAAGTGGATGGGGGATCACAAAAACACAGTTGAGGGTGGGGAGGAGGCTTCCTGGGGATTTCCAGGGTCTCCTCAGGGAGGGGTGCGGCTCCCAGCCCCTTTTCAGCTTCCACTGTGAGAAATACGTCCCACAGCCTCTCAGTGCTGGGCTTCCTTGTGCTGCCAGGCTATCCTCTTGGGCAGCATCCTTTTTAAAAGGACTCCAAACTTAAATGTCTACTAAGGGCTTTGAATTTACACCCAAGTATCCATGCTTTTGTAAACGGTTATCAAAGGGGACTTTGGTTATACCTGGACCTTGTTACTTCTCTCGGGCAGGATGCAAGCCCCAGTGCTTGCTTCCTGCGGCCGCTAAATCCCTTTCCTTATTCCACAGATTCAGGCAAGTGTTCATCCCCTCCTCCTATTATGACAGAGAATTAAAGGCTTATTCTCTCAAAGAGTAAACAGAAGTTTCATAAACACCAGGCACAGTGAAATGCAGCGCTACCACAATGCGAACGGAAAGATGAAGCACCCCCCAAAGAAGAAATAGAGATGGCCAACAGACACAGGGAAAGGTGTTCAGTGTAGCTAACCACCAGGGAAATGTAACTCAAAACCACAGTGAGGTATCCCCTCAGACCTCTAAAAGTGGCCAGTATAAAAAGACAAAAGATAGCAAGTGTTGATGAGGATGTGAAGAGAAGGGCCTCTTTGAGCACTGTGGTTGGGAACGCAAATGTGAGCAGCCACCATGGAAAGCATGGAGCTTCTTCACAAAATTAAAAATAGAACTACCATATGACCCAGCAATTCCATTTCTGGGTATCTACCCAAAGGAGTGGAAAATGCTAAGTCAAAAATATATACACACTACCATATCCGTTGCAGCATTATCTATAAGAGCCAAAATATGAAAGCAACCTAAGTGTATCTATCAATGGAAGAATGGATAAAAAAAAAAAAGGTGACATACACACATAGAGACAAGTGTTATTTGGCCACAAAAAAGAAGGAAATCTTTCTATTTTCAACAAGGATGGACATTGATGGCATTATGTTAAGTGAAATATATCACACAGGAAAAAAAAAAAACAATACCATACAATTGTTCTTAAATGCAGAATTTAAAACAAAACTGCACTTATAGATACAGCAAACTGATTGGTGGTTGCCAGAGGCAGGGGGTTAGAGGATGTGTGAAATAAGTGAAGGGGGCCAAAGGTACAAACTTCCAGTTATAAATAAGTCATGAGGATGTGGAGAAAGGGGAACCCTCCTACATTGTTGGTGGGAATGCAAGCTGATGCAGCCAGTCTGGAAAACAATATGGAGGTTCCTCAAGAAGTTGAAAATAAAGCTACCCTATGACCCAGGAATCGCACTACTGAGTATTTACCCCAAAGATACAAAAGTAGTGATCTGAAAGAGCATGTGTACCCCAATGTTTATAGCAGCAATGTCCACAATAGCCAAACTATGCAAAGAGCCCAGATATCCATCAACAGATGAATGGATAAAGAAGATGTGGTATAGTTTTTCTCCATTGAGAATGATATTTGCGGTGGGTTTTTCATAGATGGCTTTTTTTCATAGATATTGATGATGGCTTTGATGATATTTAAGATGGCTTAAATGATATTGAGGTATGTGCCCTCTATCCCTACACTTTGAAGAGTTTTGATCAGGAAGGGATGCTGTACTTTGTCAAATGCTTTTTCAGCATCTATTGAGAGTATCATATGGTTCTTGTTCTTTCTTTTATTGATGTGTTGTATCACATTGACTGATTTGCGGATGTTAAACCAACCTTGCAGCCCTGGAATAAATCCCACTTGGTCGTGGTGAATAATCTTTTTAATGTACTGTTGAATCCTATTGGCTAGTATTTTGTTGAGTATTTTCGCATCTGTGTTCATCAAGGATATTGGTCTATAGCTCTCTTTTTTGGTGGGATCCTTGTCTGGTTTGGGGATCAAGGTGATGCTGGCCTCATAAAATGAGTTTGGAAGTTTTCCTTCCATTTCTATTTTTTGGAACAGTTTCAGGAGAATAGGAATTAGTTCTTCTTTAAATGTTTGGTAGAATTCCCCCGGGAAGCTGTCTGGCCCTGGGCTTTTGTTTGTTTGGAGATTTTTAATGACTGTTTCAATCTCCTTACTGGTTATGGGTCTGTTCAGGCTTTCTATTTCTTCCTGGTTCAGTTGTGGTAGTTTATATGTTTCTAGGAATGCATCCATTTCTTCCAGATTGTCAAATTTATTGGCGTAGAGTTGCTCATAGTATGTTCTTATAATAGTTTGTATTTCTTTGGTGTTAGTTGTGATCTCTCCTCTTTCATTCATGATTTTATTTATTTGGGTCCTTTCTCTTTTCTTTTTGATAAGTCGGGCCAGGGGTTTATCAATTTTATTAATTCTTTCAAAGAACCAGCTCCTACTTTCGTTGATTTGTTCTATTGTTTTTTTGGTTTCTATTTCATTGATTTCTGCTCTGATCTTTATGATTTCTCTTCTCCTGCTAGGCTTAGGGTTTCTTTCTTGTTCTTTCTCCAGCTCCTTTAGGTATAGGGTTAGATTGTGTACCTGAGACCTTTCTTGTTTCTTGAGAAAGGCTTGTACCGCTATATATTTTCCTCTCAGGACTGCCTTTGTTGTGTCCCACAGATTTTGAACCGTTGTATTTTCATTATCATTTGTTTCCATGATTTTTTTCAATTCTTCTTTAATTTCCCGGTTGACCCATTCATTCTTTAGAAGGATGCTGTTTAGTCTCCATGTATTTTGGTTCTTTTCAAACCTCCTTTTGTGGTTGAGTTCTAGCTTTAGAGCATTGTGGTCTGAAAATATGCAGGGAATGATCCCAATCTTTTGATACCGGTTGAGTCCTGATTTAGGACTGAGGATGTGATCTATTCTGGAGAATGTTCCATGAGCACTAGAGAAGAATGTGTATTCTGTTGCTTTGGGATGAAATGTTCTGAATATATCTGTGATGTCCATCTGGCCCAGTGTGTCGTTTAAGGCCTTTATTTCCTTGCTGATCTTTTGCTTGGATGATCTGTCCATTTCAGTGAGGAGAGTGTTAAAGTCCCCTACTATTATTGTATTATTGTTGATGTGTTTCTTTGATTTTGTTATTAATTGGTTTATATAGTTGGCTGCTCCCACGTTGGGGGCATAGATATTTAAAATTGTTAAATCTTCTTGTTGGACAGACCCTTTGAGTAAGATATAGTGTCCTTCCTCATCTCTTATTATAGCTTTTCCGCTAAGGTCAGGAACACGGCAGGGATGTCCATTATCACCACTGCTATTCAACATAGTACTAGAGGTCCTAGCCTCAGCAATCAGACAACAAAAGGAAATTAAAGGCATCCAAATTGGCAAAGAAGAAGTCAAATTATCACTCTTCGCAGATGATATGATACTATATGTGGAAAACCCAAAAGACTCCACTCCAAAACTGCTAGAACTTATACAGGAATTCAGTAAAGTGTCAGGATATAAAATCAATGCACAGAAATCAGTTGCATTTCTTTACACCAACAGCAAGACAGAAGAAAGGGAAATTAAGGAGTCAATCCCATTTACAATTGCACCCAAAACCATAAGATACCTAGGAATAAACCTAACCAAAGAGACACAGAATCTATACTCAGAAAACTATAAAGTACTCATGAAAGAAATTGAGGAAGACACAAAGAAATGGAAAAATGTTCCATGCTCCTGGATTGGAAGAATAAATATTGTGAAAATGTCTATGCTACCTAAAGCAATCTACACATTTAATGCAATTCCTATCAAAGTACCATCCATCTTTTTCAAAGAGATGGAACAAATAATTCTAAAATTTATATGGAACCAGAAAAGACCTCGAATAGCTAAAGGGATATTGAAAAAGAAAGCCAACGTTGGTGGCATCACAATCCCGGACTTCAAGCTCTATTACAAAGCTGTCATCATCAAGACAGCATGGTACTGGCACAAAAACAGACCCATAGATCAATGGAACAGAATAGAGAGCCCAGAAATAGACTCTCAACTCTATGGTCAACTAATCTTCGACAAAGCAGGAAAGAATGTCCAATGGAAAAAAGACAGCCTCTTCAATAAATGGTGCTGGGAAAATTGGACAGCCACATGCAGAAAAATGAAATTGGACCATTTCCTTATACCACACACGAAAATAGACTCAAAATGGATGAAGGACCTCAATGTGCGAAAGGAATCCATCAAAATCCTTGAGGAGAACACAGGCAGCAACCTCTTCGACCTCAGCCGCAGCAACATCTTCCTAGGAACAACGCCAAAGGCAAGGGAAGCAAGGGCAAAAATGAACTATTGGGATTTCATCAAGATCAAAAGCTTTTGCACAGCAAAGGAAACAGTTAACAAAATCAAAAGACAACTGACAGAATGGGAGAAGATATTTGCAAACGACATATCAGATAAAGGACTAGTGTCCAGAATCTATAAAGAACTTAGCAAACTCAACACCCAAAGAACAAATAATCCAATCAAGAAATGGGCAGAGGACATGAACAGACATTTCTGCAAAGAAGACATCCAGATGGCCAACAGACACATGAAAAAGTGCTCCATATCACTCGGCATCAGGGAAATACAAATCAAAACCACAATGAGATATCACCTCACACCAGTCAGAATGGCTAAAATCAACAAGTCAGGAAATGACAGATGCTGGCGAGGATGCGGAGAAAGGGGAACCCTCCTACACTGTTGGTGGGAATGCAAGCTGGTGCAACCTCTCTGGAAAACAGCATGGAGGTTCCTCAAAATGTTGAAAATAGAACTGCCCTATGACCCAGCAATTGCACTATTGGGTATTTACCCTAAAGATACAAACGTAGTGATCCAAAGGGGCACGTGCACCCGAATGTTTATAGCAGCAATGTCCACAATAGCCAAACTATGGAAAGAACCTAGATGTCCATCAACAGATGAATGGATCAAGAAGATGTGGTATATATACACAATGGAATACTATGCAGCCATCAAAAGAAATGAAATCTTGCCATTTGCGACAACATGGATGGAACTAGAGCGTATCATGCTTAGCGAAATAAGTCAAGCGGAGAAAGACAACTATCATATGATCTCCCTGATATGAGGAAGTGGTGATGCAACATGGGGGCTTAAGTGGGTACGAGAAGAATAAATGAAAGAAGATGGGATTGGGAGGGAGACAAACCATAAGTGACTCTTAATCTCACAAAACAAACTGAGGGTTGCTGGGGGGAGGGGGTTTGGGAGAAGGGGGTGGTATTATGGACATTGGGGAGGGTATGTGTTTTGGTGAGTGCTGTGAAGTGTGTAAACCTGGTGATTCACAGACCTGTACCCCTGGGGATAAAAATATATGTTTATAAAAAATAAAAAATTGTATTAAAAAAAAAAGAAGAAGATGTGGTATATACATACAATGGAATATAAGGCAGCCATCACAAAAAATTGAAATTGAAATTTTGTGTGAAAACACAAAAAAATGTTGTTGCCAATTGCAACAACCTAGATGGAACTAGAGGGTACTATTGACTTATTTCTTAAGAGAAATAAGTCAATCAGAGAAAGACAATTATCATATGATCTCTCTGATATGAGGAATTTGAGAGGCAGGGCAGAGGTGGGGGGAAGGGAGGGAAAAATGAAACAAGATGGAACTGGGGAGGGAGACAAACCATAAGAAACTCTTAATCTCAGGAAACAAACTGAGAATTGCTGGGGCGTTGTGGGGGTAAGGATAGGGTGGCTGGGTGATGGACATTGGGGAGGGTATGTGCTATATGGTGAGTGCTGTGAATTGTGTAAGACTCATGATTCACAGACCTGTACCCTTGGGGCAAATAATACATTATATGTTAATTTAAAAAATAAAGATAAATAAGCCAGTCAGTCAGTCAGTCACGGGATGTAACGTATAGCACAGTGACTACAGTTAATGACACTGTTGCATATCTGAAAGTTGCTAATAGACATCTTAAAAGTCCTCATCACAAGAAAAAGATCATAACTACGTGTGGTGACAGATGTTGAACAGACTTATCAGGGTGATCATTTTGCAATATATACAAATAGTGAGTCATTAGATCATACACCAGAAATTAATATAATGTCATATGTCAATTGTATCTTGAAACCAGGAAGATTACACACTAGTGTATTTTGGCTATGAAAGACAACAAGAAATGCACACCTAGCCATATGGTAGTATAACTGTGAAACAGTAAATCAAGGAGAAGGATTTAAAGGCAGCCTGAGAGAAGAGACAGACTCCTGGTGGTGAGTAGTGAACTGAAAGCAGGGTTCTTGATAGCAGAAATCAAAGTCAGAGAGTGAATGTTAATCTCAAAATATCAAATACCCAATAAAACTACTTAAACATGTTTCATGTTCCAAATACTTTTTAAGAGCTTGCCACCAGCAAAACCTTAAAAAAGAAATTTTTAAAGGATTTCGTGATTATGTAAAATTGCAAGATGACCTAGAAAGAAGCTCTGAGATTTAAAAAGAAAAAAAAATGGCAAGAATTTGGCAAATGTAAAATTAATACCAAATCCTAGGCTTTAAAAGTTGAGTATAGGCATACCTCAGAGATATTCAGGCTCAGTTCCAGACTACTGCAATAAAGTGAGTCAAATGAATTTTTTGGTTTCCCAATGCATATAAAACTTATGCTAATACTGTATTGTAGTCTATTCAGTGTGCAATGGCATTGTGTCTTAAGAAATGTACAGACCATAATGTAAAACACATTAAAAAATTTTAACTGTCTGCATTTTCAGCGAACTGTAATCACTGCTCACAGATTGCCATAACAAATATAATAATGACAAAGTTTGAAATATTCCAAGAATTACAGTATGTAACCCAGAGACATGAAGTGAGCAAATGCTCATTCACATGAAGTGAAAAAATGGTACCTAGAGATTTCCCAACACAGGGTTGCCACAAACCTTCCCACAGTATCTGGGAAGCACAATAAAATGAAGAACACCTATAAATACTACCCAAAAATTACATGTGAATTGGAAGGGCATCAGAGACAGAATACTCTAAGGTCCTTGTAATTTTAATAGAGACATTTAATATGCTGATTAACCTTAGATTGGTCATCAGATATGTAATTACTATATATTGAAGTCAGGGGGAAACCATGAAGAGTTATCACAAAAGATGCAATTTCCTCTTTTATCCTGCTTAACTGGGACCCTTCTCTGTCCCTTAATGAAAATTCTTATAGACTCCAAGACTATTCCTGTCACCTTTAGGTAAAGTATCAGTCAATCTTTAAGACACAAGACTTTGTCTCAACTCCATAGCAAGCAATTTCAACTCCATAGCAAGCAATTTTAATCCTTATGGCAAAGTGAGTTTTAGTTCCCTTTCTGGAACCAAATTAGATCTAGTTGTCAGCAGACCAACTGTGAATGGTGAATTGGCTGTGAATGAGGGGCACTAGGTTCTTTTTCTCCCTCCTTTTCAGATGTTTCTTCTTCTCTAGATTGTGAAGTTACTACTGACTGTTGAGCCACGGCTTCCCCTACCCCTTCTTTGGCGCTCAGAAAACTGGCAGTCAGTGCCCTCCCTGAAATGGCAGGGAATCTGAATCTCTGAGTCTCCTCTGAGGAATATCATTAGAGGAAAGACCTAAAGATACTCACATTTCAGGGAATCCTCCTACCCCAGAAAAAGGGTTCTTTCAGATTACCCCCAGGTAAAGCTCACTGTTGACGAGCACCAACGTCATGCTGAATGCGTTTACTGGATTTCAAGTGCCTCAATCTTTTTTTTTTTTTTTTAAGATTTTATTTATTTATTTGACAGAGATCACAAGTAGGCAGAGAGGCAGGCAGGTGGGGGGGAGAAGCAGGCCCCCCACTGAGCAGAGAGCCTGATGTGGGGCTCCATCCCAGGACCCTGAGATCACAACCTGAGCCACCCAGGCTCCCCAAGTGCCTCAATCTTAAATAAGAGGAAACAAAGCTCCCAAACATCTGAGAAAATCATTTTTGAAAATACCAAGCCCCAGGTGTAAAATATAGCTGACAGCTAAGTTTAAATAACATCTTAATGATATCCCAACATAACTTCAGAAACTACAGCAAATATTTCAAAATATTTTATCAACAAAGCATATATAGGATGCAAAAAGGGGTATATTTCTGAAAAGCCAAACAGAGCTCTTACATATTAAAAATGTACCAGTGGGTACCTGGCTGGCTCAGTCAGTAGAGCATGCAACTCTTGATCTCACGGTCATGAGTTTGAGGCCCACATTGGGTGTGAGGCCTACTTAAGAGAGAAAAAAAAAAAAAAAAGTTGAGCAGATATTTAAGTCTCACAAAAGGGTTAGAAAATAAAGTTGGGAAACTAGAAAGTAGAGCAAAAAGACAAAGATAGATAGATTTAAAATTAGATCAACAGTCCGTGCATTCCATCATCCAAATAATAGAAATTCTAGAAAGAACAAACATGGTACATATAGAGAAGTAAGACATTAAAATTTTTCAAAGAAAGTCTTGGACTCAAGGGGCATGTTGCTACCCATCAAGGGCACCCATCAAATTCCCAGAACAAAAAATGAAAATGGACTCATTCCAAGGCATAACATGATGACATCTTAGGACACTGCTGGTATAAAGTAGATCCTACAAGATTCCAAAAACAGGGAAGGGGGAAAAAAATCACTATTCATTTTCTAAGGTTACTACATCAATAATTGAGCTTTTCATTTACTTCCCCTTCAATCCACAAATCTGTTCCTCCCCCATCCTATGCATCTTTATAAATGGCCTGGCATCCACCTAGTTGCTCAAATACTTATTTTTGATTCCTTATTTTCCCACTTCTAACCCATCAGGGAGTATATTCACACTCTACCTGCAACACGCATTTGCTTTCATTCCCTTCTCTCCATTTCCACTACCGCTACCCTAATTCTATCCCCCTCTTTTCTCACCTAGATTAAAACAACAGCATCTTCACTGGTGTTGTTCCCTTCTTAGCCCTCTCCAACTGTTGAATCTTCTGCAATGTTAGCTCATGTCACCCCTGTCTACTTCCCATCACCCTTAAGATAAAACCCAACATCATTCAAATGATGGTCAAGCGTTCAAGGGATTTCGCAGCTGATCAAGGAAAGAGATGGCCACGAGACGGCAGTAGCACACAAGGCTGAATAAGGCTTTGACAAGACTGCATGGAAAGGGGCAGGGATGGGAGTGGGGAGGAGTCCCTCAAAGCAGGACACCCTCCAGGGGCTACCACACAGGTGACCACAGACCAGAGGGAATGGCAGCAAGGAAACTTCAGAGTCGGGGGGACAGAAGGGGCTCATGCGTCTAGGAGAGTCTCTGGGTCAGAGAGCTCAGTAGAACAGCAAAGACAGAGGCCTTTTACACCTCTGGGGTTTCTCTCACCTAAGACTGGCACACAAAAGCATGGTATACATGGTACACAAAAGCAGGCAGGCTCTACATGGGAGTTAGGTTATGTGATCTTCAGTCCCCTTTAACCCTGGCCTTCAGGAAATCTCCTAAGTATTTAAATGTTGATTTTTCAGTGTGTTTTTCATTCGTGTATTCATTCATTCACCAGGCATTTGCTCTTTTAATATAAGCACTGCACTCAAATGGGAAATAGGAGCATGAGCAGGCAGATAGGATTCTTGCCTTCATGGTCCTTACAGTCCTATAAGCAATAAAGGTGACAGCATCATGATACAGTAAGTCCCAGGTTAACATACTACAGAATGTCAAGACAGCCTATACCGTAAGGACAAAAGTCAAGGGTGCTTTTCAATGACAGTGAAGTCTAAGCTTTAAAAAGTCAAGATAGGGAGCAATGTGGCCTAGGGGCTGGACAGTATGCAGTATCTTATTAAACAGGAAATACCTCCTAAACCATGGGAATGAAGTGAGAATTCTGGGAAGACATCCCAAGTACACAGAAAAGCTACTGGATGGGTGTCAGCAGACTTCCATGAGAAGGCTGACCCAACCCACAGTGTGAAAAATGGATTGGAAGGAGGCCATACCGGAGGCAGGGAGACTTGTAACCTAGTCATTATAGTAGTTTTCAGGAACAAGGATGAGGTCCTGGGTTAGGATAACAGTGGCAGGAATGAGTGCTCTGAAAAGATTCAAAGCAACTTTGTGTAAATTCAGTGGAGCTTCAGACAGACTGCAGAGAGATTTCGAAGTTCTATTAATAGGACTTAACAGATGTTAGTTGGGGGTGCCGGGGTTGAGTCAAGGATGACTAGCCTGCCGCTGCTTCTTTTCCCACTGAGCTAATTCTCCTACAGTATTTTAATCCAGAGTAGGTTTTATTTCCCTCATGCTGACAATAGTAATAGAGTTGTCCACATAGGACAATCTTAACACCTACCTTACAGAATAGGCTATTTATTGGGGGGGGGGGGGGTTGAAAAAGAGGGGAGGAGAAGGAGAAAGAGAATCTTAAGCAGGCTCCACACCCAGTGCAGAGCCCAGAGGTTTAACCAACTGAGCCACCCAGGCACTCCCAGAATAGGCCCTTTAAGTCAGAAAAGAAGTGTGGCTAGAAAAAGAAAAACAACACCGAGACCAGAAGAAAAATAGAAATGATGAAGATTGGAGCAGAAACACATGATATGGAAACTAAAAAAACATACAAAATAAAAACAATATAATAGATCAATGAAACAAGGTGCTGTTTCTTTGAAAAAGAAAGAAAGAAAGAAAGAAAGAAAGAAAGAAAGAAAGAAAGAAAGACACCATAAAATTGATAAGCCTCTAGCCAGACTCATCAAGAAAAAAAGAAAAAAAAAAACTCAAAATCACGAATGAGGGAGGAGAGATAACACCCAACACTACAGAAAAAAGTGTGATCAATTAGGAGTATATCACATTGCCCTTGTATTTTAACATAAACTCTCAGCAGAATTCTGTAACTTCAGATGTTTTAGTATTATTCAATCACCAGAACAAAGTATTGAGCACCCTAAATATAACCAAGATATTTTAGAACCCAGAGATACTGTAGAGGTAATATGATGTGACAGTCTCACTGAGCAGGTGAAAAAACTTATGCCCAGGAACAGAATGGGATTTACCCAAGGTACGTCAAGGAGAGAACAGGTCCATAATTCAGGTTCCTCAATCTGTTTATGCCATTTGTTTCACTCAATCTAGCAGAATTCAAGAGAGCACATGCAGGCTCTGAAATCTTACTTCTGGGCTTGAATCCAGGCTCCTTCACTTTCTAGCTCTGTAATTTAGTCAAAGTTATAAAAATATGTTTTTGAGGTCTGAGTTTCCTCAAATTAAAACAAGGATGATTGTAATACCTAGATCTCATCAGATTCTTATGAAGTCTGAACGAGATAATATATGCAGAAGTAATTAGGACAGTGACTCCACATGAGACATCAGCAAGGGTTAGCTCTTCCAACCATCAATTTTAGTGCGAGCGTTACCCTTTATTATCTCCATTACTCTTCATTAGAGTCTCCTAGAGATAGTTCAATTATATCACTTACCCCCTGCCTCCTCTCTAAGTCCCAATGAATTAGAATAAATATAGATAATCTATGTGGATCTCTGTAATTCAAAACTTTTTTTCTATTGCCTGAATTTATCTTTTTTTTCATGATGCTCCCGTTACTGAGCCACACCTTCTTGTATATCAAGACTTGTGACCATGCAAAGTTTTTCAGTCACATTTACAGTGAGCAGTCTGCCCTCTGGGTTTCCCTTTCCTCTCATGTGCAATTCACAGTTTAATAGTGAATCATAACTGGCACGTTTCTAACTATTCCTATCCTACAAAAAGATTAGGAGACCTACAGACAATGACCATTTTTTTATCCTTTAATTCTGTCCTCCATTTCAACTCCCTCTCTCCAAAAGCTCTGTATATGTATGAAGATCTGAAGTCAATTTAGTGAATAAATTTGGAAATTCAGGGTATTAACTGGCTGCCTAATTCTGCTAATTTCCTACCGTGCTTCTCCAAATTTAGGACTCCATTGTAGTCCAAACACTTGGTCCAGGTCCAAAACATTGAAATGTTTTTATAAAGAAGGGATTTTGTGATTGATCTATTTTACATGTAATTTTTTTGTGGTGGTGGTTGTTCTATGAAAACAGATTTTCTCTATGTCCACCAGATGGCACCCATATCGTTGTACTGATCTTGGAGAAATGGGTGGGAAAATTTGTAAGGCAATACAAAGACATAGAAGTTAACAATAGCACCCAAACTATTAGCTGTGGTACCATATACAGGACACAGAGGAGGCAATTGTGAGGATATATGTATGTAATTTATTAAATGCTCTACCGTTTTTATTAAAATTAAACGTACTCATACCATAAAATTCAGCAACCATCCCACTTGGTTCTCACACAAATGAGTTGAAAATTTATATGTACACAAAAAACTGTACATGAATGTTTATAGCAGCTTGAAAGCCACCAAGATGTCCTTTGGTAAGTGATAAACTGTGATAACAATACAGCATGGAATATAATTTGGTACTAACAAGAAATAATCAAGCCATGAAAAAACATGGAGGAAGCTTAAATGCATATTATTGAAAGAAGTCAATCTGAAAAGGCTACATACTGGATGATTGCCAATATAGGGCATTCCCCCCAAAAAAACCAAAATTACAGAGATTAAAAAATATGGTCGTGGTTGCCAGGGATTAAGGAAGAAGGAAGGATGACCGGGCAGAGCACAGATTTTTAGGGCCATGAAACTATTCTGTATACTACAGTGGTAAATACATGTCATATACTTGTCAAAGCCCACAGAATGTGTAACACCATGAGTGAACTGTTGGGTGAACAAATGTGTCAATCATAACGTGTTACAATGTAACAAATGTACCACTAAGGGGGCAGATGTTGCAAGCAGGCATGGGGAGGCTGTCTGTGTTTCATGTTTGTGCTGAAGGGTATCTGGGAACTCTCAGATATCCCTTTCAGACAAGATATACTTTGAATATTTGTACATGTGCTGAGTGTTAAGAAAGTTTAGTGCTCCAGAGGCAGATATGTTAGGGGAAAATGATCCTAATCCTGAGGGACCTCAAACTTTATGTTTTTCTCAGAAATTATGAGAAGTTAAAGTTGAAGGAGGATTTACCCAGGCAGAAGGGTCATTTGACAAAATATGCAAAGTCAGCTGCATTTTTCTCTAATCTTATTTTTACTCTACCACCAGGATTTTAAAAATATTTGTATAGTGCTTCATCTAGTATTCAGATCTCTGTTTCTAAGTATCATTCTTCATTCCTTTAAGTGCTGATTCCTAATTCTGGGATGGGCTAGGAAAAGTACAAGAGGAACCTCCAACAGCTTGTGCCAGAAAGGAAACAGTCAAACACATGAAATAACAGAGAATCTGGCCCCAACAAACTATCATACAACAAATTTGCAACAACTTAAACTTTAAGGAAAATGATGGCAACAGAGTTAAAAAAAAAAAATGGATCTATAATAGCACCTGAGAGAAAGAAGAGGGCGAAAAAAAGAAAGTTCTTTTTCAAAGACTGCCAAATTATCACTGTAGCAAAAAAATAGGAGGAAAATTACCATTTTTCAACTTTCAATCTAGTAACATTTCAGCTACAGTTCCTTAATGGATGCATAAAACTTTTGTGTCAAAATTTATTTGGGGAAAGAATGTTCATATAGCCCCAAAGAATTATCCTCCAAATACTTCCTAAAATCAGAAAAATATACCTTTAGAGCAGAGATACCTAGCAGTTACCATCTTAATCAAGTGATCACAGTTGGTATCACTAAGAGTTATAATCTGCTTCCTAAGATCTTCAAAAAAGTCAACATCTTGACAAAACATTTAGTTTTAGGGATAAGGTTTCAGAGGACAAGAAACTAAAGTAACAATCAAAAGTAACCTTGGCTGGATCCTGGATTGAAAATAATGTAAAACCATGCATAGGACAATTAAAGAAATTTGAGTGTAAAGCATATTAGACAACACCACAGAATTATTAACTTCCTTAGTGGCGTTCACGGTAGTGCAGTTATACTAGAAAATGTTGTTTTTAGGTGATGCATTTGGAAGAGTTGAGGAGCGGAGGACATAATGGATACAACTTTCAAATATTAACAACTGGTTGAAATTAACAGCTGGTTAAGTAGACCAGAAGGGTGTTTGGATATCCAGTGAACTAGTCTTTCAGGATTTCTGCAGGTTTGGTTTGGAGTTTGAGAAGAAAAGGCTAGGAAAACTGAATAAAAATATGACAACTTTCCCCAGAGGAAGGAGGAAGGAGAGAGAGGGAGAAGGAGGTGGAAATCCCTATGGAGTATCTTATTACGGTTCTTCTCTCTTAGATCTCACAAGGACCCCAAGCTGAGGGGTGTCCATTATCACAATCTCTACTCCAGAGAAGAACAAAGAAAAACTCCAGATAACACAGGCTAGACAGAGCATTGCCATGACTCAGAATAGGAGTTATTCCCTCCTTGCTCTGAAACATCTCAACTGACATTTACGAGCAGTAAAACTCTTGGTACTTCCTTTACCCTTAATTTCTATGGGAAACATGGGCACAAAAGTCAAAAGTTGATAGCTGAATAGAGACAGAATTAAAGTCTACAGGGTTTTATCATAGCATGGTCCCCTAACCTACTCTTCAGTTACGTGTATTTAACAAATCCCTAAATCATGGACACAGAGAAATGCTTTTAAACCGGGAGTAAAATACTGTTATTTTCCATCACTGTGACGTAAGTAGGGCTTCCATGGTATGCAGAGACGTTTCCAAAAAGAGTTCAAACAATTTCCTGCTTATAACACCCGTCTTCTTTTGTTAATATGAATCTATAATGGCTAGCTTGATTTATTCAATTTGGGATAAATTCATGTTTTGTTTATATTATGAAGGACAGTGCCCTGCTCTATACACAGTATTAAAGTCCAAGCCCAACACATGGATTTACCAAGCCTTAAGTACACGTCCTCGTGTCATATGACCTTAAGCAAGTTACTGACCTCCCTTGGGCTGCAAAAAGAAGAGGTTGAGGGGGCGCCTGGATGGCTCAGTGGGTTAAGCCTCTGCCTTTGGCTCAGGTTATGATCTCAGGGTCCTGGAATCAAGCCCTGCATTGGACTCTCTGCTCAGCAGGGAGCCTGCTTACCCCTCTCCCTCTGCCTGCCACTCCCTCTGCTTGTGCTTTCTCTGTCAAATAAATAAATAAATAAAATCTTTAATAAAAAAAAGAAGAAGAGGTTGAAGATGTTAACCTTAGGTTCTCTTTAGCGTTAATAACCTATGCATCTGAACATCTAAAATGCATTTTGGGCTTCTATTGATCCACTCAGAATTCAGCTTGAATATTAGCCTGATTCAGTTTACATTTCTCCATTACATATTTAATCCAAGTACCCATTCATGTTACTTATTTTAGATCAGTCTCACTAAACACAGCTTTTTTTTTTTTTTTAGCTGAAGTTAGCTCAGAGTCCACTAGATGGCAATCTTGCCCATTTTTCTTCCAAGATGTGCAAGGCCCGGTCTTCAACATTTCCAGAACCAGGGCTATAGGTCCAACCCAACACAGAGGGCTCCGCTCCTGCCTTTGAAGATTCACTGTGTGTAACTCCTCTGAGAACCCAGTGCCATCCACTTTTTTTTTTTTTTTCCAATCAATGATCAGCATTTAAAAATTCTTTTATATCCCAGGAGGAAAATCTAAGTGCCTCCAGTTCTTATCCCATCTGTACTTCTTTAATTTCCACTCATAGGGACTTGCTGATGAACTCTGAAAGAAAGAATCACACATTTTTCTCCTTTTAAAACCCTTATAGAGCTAGAGAACAGAGAGGCAAACAGCACCAAGGGGCAGGTGAAAAGGACATTCAACTTGGGAGAGAAATTAGGTTGAAATCCTCCAGCAGCTCTGAAGTGCCTGCCTGGCTCAGTCAGCATGAGACTCTCGATCTTGGGGTTGGGAGTTTGAGCCCCACATGGGGTGTGAAAATAACTTGGGAAAAAAAAAAAGTCCTCAGACACTGGATGGAGTGCATAGCTCTGCTACTTACAGATTACAAGACTGAACCATAGTATTCTTCTCCATAAAAACAGGTATAATTAGATAACTAACTGCTATTTCTCACAAAAATCCTCTATGTTCTTAGAATACTGCCTGGCCAAAACCCCAGTGCTCAATCAACAACAGTTATTACTGCTATTCCTGCTACTATTACTACCTTTTTCCCCCCAAAAAATATGTTTTATCATCATTGTTACTGCTAATGATAGTACTGTTTCTCATTAGGATTGGACTAGTAATGATTGAAGTAGTTCTATGATAACAATTACCTTTTCCAGACTGGCTACCTCATCTATGCCTAACAACCCCGTGAGATAAATATACTATTAATTATACCTAAGGATAAACTAAAGCTCAGGCAAATTTAGTAACTTGGCCGAGTCACACAACTTTAGGAGGCTGAACTGTAATTCTAATATAAACTCTCTGACCATAGAGTCAGAACTTCACCCTCTGGACCACAACTGACGGATAGGTTGTAACCCTATTGTGTAGAGAAGACAAAGAATGTGACCTCCATCCTCTACAACTGCAGAGTTTCAGTGGCTTGTCAAGGTAACCAAAATGTTAAGTGCACGCGTAATACTAGTAGCATTTAACCAATAGCTTTTATCTTAAACCAGCAGTACTGGAAGTCTGCAAACTGATTTGACTGTGAAACTCTTTTGCCAAACAGTATCTTGCATGCTCCCTGTTCCTCGGAACACACTTGTATGATTCCTTATGCCAATGCTTTTCTCAATACTGAACTTTGTCAGCATAACTGGTACCTCGACCACCGCAGAATCCTGGGGGTGATTATTGCTGGCACTGCAAAACCCTGCTGAACATCTACATGAATAGAAATAGGATGGTGATTTCATTCCACCTAGCCTCTTTGAATGCAGCCTCAGAAATAAGACAGAAAGCAACGTAAGGAATATTGATAGCAAACAAATCTCAAGAGGGCAAAGCCAGTGGAAAGAGTGTGTTGGGGCAAGCATTCAGAATTGATGTTGACTATTTTAAAATTTGTTTCAGAGGTACTGAATCATTAAATCACAAATGCTCAGACCAGGAAATCGGTTCAATGTATTCTTCTCCCACAAAAGAAGTGTTCTCTCCGTAAGCCAGAAAGATGCCACAGTCAACATTTTCTTAACAATGCCAGGAATCAGATTTGTCAAGTTAGGTGAATATCAAAAAAAATTTCCTAGTACACTTGTACAACCAAGAAGTGCATTGCAATTTAAATTTTCTGGCTTAGAATTTTGAGCCTTTGTTGGAAACAGGGAACATTTCCCTTCCTTTCCTATGTACTTACTTCTGTGTATAGATCACCCCACTCAGCCTTCCCAGCTCTTCCCTCCTTTTCATCCTTCCTAAGGCTGCATGTCATCCAGTCCTTGATCTGTGTCATAAGCAGCAGACAGGAGTCAGAGGCTTACGAGTGATCGCCATCTTTACAGGTTTTACTTCGATAACATCATACAAGAAGCTCCAATTTGCATTCTATGGAAATCTTCTCTCCTTCCTCACACACTGTTTTTCCTATACCCATACTTGCTCCAAAGCCTCTTTTGTGCCCCAATTCACTCTCAACCCCATTCAAACTCTCGCCAAATTAAGCTCCTTCCCGGGCATATTTTTCTGCCCCCAACCTTGCATATCCAACAAATTCGTTTCTTCTATCCCTGGTTAGGTTTCTCTCCCCGATTCATTCTTTATTATGCTCAGTGTGCTTCTCTTGCCACATCTACCTCCTCTCCCTAAACAGATTACTGGGATCTGAGGAAAAGCTCAGCCACGGAGCAGCCAAAGACAAAACTCTGTTTCTGGCAAAGAGCTTCTAAACAACAATTACCATATGATCTCACTCATATGTGGAATTCAAGAAACAAAAACAGAGGATCATAGGGGAAGCAAGGAAAAAATAAAATGAGATAAAATCAGAGAGGGAGACAAACAATAAGAGACTCTTAATCATAGGAAACAAACAGGGCTGTTGGAGGGGAGCGGATTGGGGGATGGGGAAACTGGGTGATGGACATTAAGGAGGACACATGATGTAATGAGCACAGGGTGGTATAAAGACTGATAAATCACTGATCTGAACCTCTGAAACCAACAATACATTATATGTTAACTGAATTTGAATTTTTTTAATTGAGAAAAAAAATAAAACCTTGCAATTTCCTGTGATAGGAAAGATAAAGGTGTTATTTTTTCTGTTAAGGAAGGACTTGGAAAGCCCTAAGATAACTAAGGTAGGAGCTGGCTGCCAGGAGAACTGACCCTGTGATCACAGAGCCGGAAATTTTCATATCCACCCCAATTTCCCAGAGGGGGGCAAGGATAGAGGGTGAATCAATCACCAACAGTCAATGGTTTAATCGATTATGATTATGTAATGAAGTCTCCATAAAAAATACAAAAGCACAGGGAGAGCCTCTGGGTTGGTGACTGGGGTGGTGGTGTGCCTAGAAAGAGTGTGGAAGCTCAGAGCCCTTTCTTCATGCCCTGCCTTATCCCTCTCTTTCCTCTTGCTGTTTCAGAGGGATCGCCTTTTATAACCAACTGGGGATCTTGTAACTAAAATGTCTGAGTTCTGTGAGTAGCTGTAGCAAATTAATTGAACCTGAGAAAGGGGTCTTGGAAACCTCATTTATAGTCAGTTGGACATACAGGTAACAACCACAACTTCTGATTGGCAGCTGAAGTCCAAGGAGGAGATCATGGGAACCTCTAATGTGTAGCAGGTTAGTCAGAAGCACAGGAAACAGCCTGGGCTGGCAATCAGCATCTGAGGGTTTGGCGGGGGCTTGGGGGGAGTGTGTGTGGGAGGTTGGTAGGGGGCATCTTGTGGGATTGATTCTTCAACCTGTGAAATCTGATGCTCTCTGTGTAGTGTTAGAATTGAGTTGAATTGGACGACAGGCTGGTAGTGTCCCAAAAACTGCTTGTTGGTATAGGGAACCTTACCCTACACACACGCATACACATTGGAATCAACACCAAAACCTATTTAGGAATAGATTAATACATTCTATTCTATTGCTACCATAACAAAGAAAGGGATAGAGATGCCAATGGACTTGGCTTAGCTGCCCTTCTGTGTCTTTGAACCAAAAGAGTAACAGCATTTTGGAAATGCTTCCTCTATCATTCCCTCTCCAAACCAAGTGTTCTTCTCCATCAACTTTTCTTACCCTTTCTCATTCTCTTCTCTCCGGCCTCCACGATTCCATGGCTTTGGAACCCCATTCCCTCCACCGACCTCCTGATAGTCTTCCTCTGTTCTGTCTGCCTGTTCCACAGGCTTGCTTACAGTTCCCAAAGGCATCGCTAAGGATGCTCAGGGTCCCAAGAAATAGGCTGATGGTTCATCCTCTAAATGTGAAAGAAAGAAAAACACATGAAGGAAGGACAGAAGACAGGATGGATCTCTTGGTCGAAGAGCTAATGCAGCCTTAAACATGCAAAAACGTGCCTTAATTTTTCATTGTTTTCAGAGTACAGAAAATTCTTTGAACAAAAGAATGTTCTCTCAATACTCTGCTCTTTTTGCTAAGAAACGCATCCCTTGAGATTTGAAGCAAATGGGCTTACAAAACACAGACTGAGTATCAATATCTGTTCCATCCCGTGCTGCACAGTTGCCTAGTAACCTCTAAGTGAGTATCGCCAGCTGTACTGTAAATCCAATCGGTCTGACCCAGCTCCACCGTGTTGTAACTCTTCTCCTAGGAGATTCAGACCTCGGGCCAGCAGCACTTCTGATCCAGTGGTTAAATGCCTTCTTTCAAGGGAAAAGGGTTTTTAAAAAATACCCAACACAGTATAAAGAAAGCCAGCCATGATCAGCTCAGGGAGAGCAGAGTGGGTGGAAGCGGTACCACCAAACTATCATTTAAACTGAGTTGGCAGCTTTATCCCAAGCAACTACCCTTTGAGGATTTGTAGAAAAACAACTTTACCCAAAATTGCTGGATAAAACAAAGTGAGGTTAATGACCTGTGATTCTGACCTTAACATTTGTACTGATGAGGACACGGAGGTTCCAGTAGGAAAAGTGGTGTGTCCAAGCGCACACAATGTGAAGTCTGTATGCCAACAGAGCACAATGTCTCTCTTCCCCTGCATCAGCTGACTCAAAACCGCGCCCCTCACCCTACTAGTGAGTGTTCTGGGAGGAAGGCAGAAAAGGAAACAAATCCTTTTTGCCAACAAATCCTTTTGATGAAAGCATTTTAGGAAGTGTGGGAAAGACGGAGTTAAGTGCCTTTACTGCTAGACCTCTCAGAATAAGTTAATGTGCGCTGTGATTCTCTAAGAGGGAATCTGCTGGGTCTGTTCCCCACATTTGTGTGGCCACAGAATAATCCATTCTGCATCTTTTTTTTTTTTTTTTTTTTAAGATTTTATTTATGGGATGTCTGGGTGGCTCCGTTGGTTAAGCAACTGCCTTAGGCTCAGGTCATGATCCCAGCATCCTGAGATTGAGTCCCACATGGGGCTTCTTGCTCAGCAGGAAGCCTGCTTCTCCCTCTGCCTCTGTCTGCCTGTGCTCGCTCTCTCGCTCTCTCTCTCTCTCTCTCTCTGACAAATGAATAAATAAAATCTTTTTTAAGAAAAAAATGATTTTATTTATTTGGGTACCTGGGTGTCTCAGTGGGTTAAGCCTCTGCCTTTAGCTCAGGTCATGATCTCAGGGTCCTGGGATCAAAGACCATATCGGACTCTCTGCTCAGCAGGGATCTTGCTTCCCCTCCTCTCTCTGCCTGCCTTTCTGCCTACTTGTGACCTCTCTCTCTGTCACATAAATAAATAAAAAGATCTTTAAAAAAAATTTTTTTAGGGGGCGCCTGGGTGGCTCAGTGGTTCAAGGCCTCTGCCTTCAGCTCGGGTCATGATCCCGGGGTCCTGGGATTGAGCCCCACATCGGGCTCTCTGCTCAGTGGGGAGCCTGCTTCCTCCTCTCTCTTTGCCTGCCTCTCTGCCTACTTGTGATCTCTGTCAAATAAATAAATAAAATATTTTTTTTAAAAATTTACTTATTTATTTGACAGTCAGAGATCACAAGTAGGCAGAGGGGTGGGGGAAGCAGGCTCCCTGCTGAACAGAAAGCCTGATGCGGAGCTTGATCCCAGGACCCTGAGATCATGACCTGAGCTGAAGGCAGAGGCTTAACCCACTGAGCCACCCAGGTGCCCCTGCATCTTTTTTTTAAAAAATAGTATCATCTTGAACCAGTGATCCGTGAAGTGTGCCTTCAAACCATCTGCAACCATGTATCCTCTTTTGATGGAATTGACCAAACCTATCCAGTATGTCGGAGTTGTACATATCCAGAGAGTTTACGAGATCTGTTTGCTTAAGCAGTGGTTAGTGTGGTACCCATACCACACGATGGGATCCCTCCCCTCTGTCTCCACGGAAACCTCCTTTCTCCAAGCCACTATCTTCTCTGGAATTTTTCCCCCTATAATCTGACTGGTTCTACTTCTGCTCCTCTGAAACACATTCTCTACTCATTAACCATTGTGAGATTTTCAAAATCTCATCCAGAGCTCTGACTCCCCACTTAAAACCACTTCCCTCTATGGTTGCCCAAGATCTTCCCCGGGACTATGAGTTTTGGTGATCAAACTCCTGCTCCTTTTCTGACCATCATCCTCTACCAACCTTCCTTTTGTTTGCAATGCCACAATCAGCTTATCCTTTCTTTTCTTCCTGGATCATGATAAGCCTAGTCCATCCTAAAACCTCTGTTCTTGTAAGTCTGCAGCCCTCCATCCCCATATCATCAAACGGTTGACTGGTTCTTCTCATTCAAGGGTCTGTTCAGCCATCACCTTCTCAGAATTTTTTTTTTTCCTGATCCCATCTCTACTGCATGTCTGTTTTGTTTCCCTCAAAGCACATACTGCTACCTGAAATTATTTTTGTTATCATCACTTTGTCGTCCATGTCCTCTACAAGGGCCTTCACTGTGTTGTCACTGGACTCTCGTTGTCCAGGATAATTTCTTGCACATACTGGAATTCAATTAGTATTTATTTAAGTAACTGAATACATACAATGACAACTCTGACCCTTCAGGGTTCACAGAACATGGGCACCCTGTCAAAACTGCACATAGTTCATCATGTTTATATGTAGTAAAAAAATGCATATTAATATGCAGGAATATTTTAAGAATCACTTACTGGGAATGAAACGATTATGTAGGAGAAGCTGAGCTAGGTTTTGCTAAAACCCAAACTGTTTTTCTTCAAGAATAACAACTGTTGTTTATTTAAGAACATTTCAGTTCCAAAGTTATCAGAAAACGTTCGCTTGTCAACAAGACCAAGAAAGGCAGAATATTGTACTGCTGCTGAGGAGGCAGAATCCTACCTTGGCACGGCCACTCACTTCACAGACCTTAGGCAACTCCGTTTTTGCTCTCAGCCTCATTTCCCTTATTTGCAAAATACAAGACTGGCCTAAATGTTACTCAAGACTCCCTGAAGACTTCATATTCTGATCCCTGAAGGCAGAGGTTCAGGACATGCATGAGCTTGATTAGAATATCCAGTGTTCTCTAATTCTCAGAGATCCATCCTTTTTTGAGCTCTGAGGATTAGAGTTCCACTTGATCACATTCACAGTATAGAAGAAATTCCTCAGCTAAAATGGAAAATTAACCAATAGTTATACAAGAGATCTCCTTTCACTAATGCAAGTTATTCTTGAGCACCTAGAACTAGGCACTGTTCTGTCTGGACAGAGCTTTCGTTACCCTGGCTGATGAGACAGACAGTAAGGTACGTAAAATATAACACATCATAAAGAGATCATGTTAGGTGCTAAACGTGTAACATAGAAACATGGCAAAATAGTAATGTGTCCTGGGCAGGATTAAAGTTTTAAATAGGATGGCCGAGGCAGGCTTCTCTGGGATGATGATGGTTAGGCGAAGACCTGGAAGGACTGAGAGAGTGGGCCAGGCACATGTGTGGGGAAAAACACTCCAGACGGAGGAAGCAGCAGGTGTCAATATCCTGAGGCAGTTCAACCAACAGAAAGCTCATCACTGTAGCTAAAGCAGGATGCGGAAGGGAAAGAGTAGGAGGGGTGAGCTAGGGGGGTATCAGAGCGACCTTGTAGTCATGATAAAGAGGCTTTTACTGTGAAGTTGATGCATAGGTACTAGAGGATTTCTAGAAGAGACTGAATTTTTCAGTCCATTAGTGTATTGTAATGCAAACAGAACGTATGCATGCATGTTTAATAGGTGACAAGGGCTGGAGAGGGTCCAGTTACAGGTTATTATGGTAATTCAAAAGAAACAATGGAGGTGTGGTCCACAGTGGTTACAAGGCTGGGGGAGGGGGAGAAAGGTGGAAAATCATCCAATTCTGGGAGTAATTTAAAGGTAGAGCTTTGAAGATTTGCTGAGAAATCTGACATGGGCTAAAAAGAGTTAGATTTTCCTATAGGGACCCCTGACTCATTTCCAGAAAGCAAGGGCGAAGATGTTAATATTTGACCTATGTTATGATCAACTAGCCCCTTCCATTCTAAATAAGCACATTACTTAATCAGAGTTTTGAGATTCTGAAGCCAGAATCATACAAGATGGTATGGACACATTTGTGGAAATTCTACAGAAGTGACAACTTTTCTGGAAATCCCAAGGATTCCCATTCTATGTTTCCAATACGCTATGAACTTCAGCTTCTTTACCTCTGGGTTATATCATGTTCCCAAGTCATCCTTGCCTGCCTTAGGTTTATGATGACTAATTCCCCACACTTAAGTGTTACAGCTCCAATTAGAGGGCAAAGGCAATAATACTTTTTCCAATTCAGAAGAAAGATACACATCTTTACACACAAGAGTATGAAATAACCAAAGTGCTGGGCTAAAAAACATATATATCTAATTCTTTCCTGACCACAAATGTGTTTCCTAGAAAAAAAATATTCGAATACTACTAAAAAAGCAAACTTACACACTATCCAGAATAATAGCTCCCAAATCTGGTGAGTTATGAGAATTATCAAGGTATCATGCTTAAAAAGTAAATCTGTAACCCCTGACCTGGCAAATTACAATCTCTGGCAACAGGGCCCAAAATATGCATTCATGATCTATTTTCTTGGTGATTCTGAGGTTTCTCCCAATTCAGGAACCACTAGCTGAGCAGCTCTGTGGGTCACTGCTAAAACTGTTGCTCCAAAGAGAGCAATGACCTAGATTACCCATTTCCTGGCAGGTTTGGTCAAAAAGGTACTCCGGGGAGGCAGGGGCTGGGTGCACCTGGGTGACTCAGTCTTAGCATCTGCCTTCAGTTTGGGTCAGGATCCATCCCCGCTCACTACTCAGCAGGAAGCCTGCGTCTCCCTCTCCCACTCCCCCTGCTTGTGTTTCCTCTCTCACCAGATCTCCCTCTCTCTGTCAAATAAATAAATGAAATCTTAAAAAAAAAAAATAGAAAAAAAAAGGTATTCCAGTACTTTCCCTATTCATAGACCCCTTTACTGCTCCATTCACCCCAATCTGGTTCTGGAACCACATTTAATTGGAAGAACATTTGTTCTCCAGAGTGTTAGAGAAAAGACCACAATAGGCACAGAACATTTTAAAGAGAACTTCTCTTTTCATTAACAGTCAGTAGACATGTGGGATCTTATTGGGGTGATGATGTTCTAAAATTGATTTATGATTATGTGAATTTACTAGTCAGTAAATTTACTTAAAAAATCATTACATTGTGTAAATGTGAATTAAAATGAGTGAATTATAGGCTATGCAAACCATGCCTTAATAACATTATATATCAGAAAAGAGTCCCATACCCTGTAGCAAAAGAGTACACAAAACTGAATTATTAGGTGCAGGAATTGATGTAAAAATGGCAGAATTTCAGAAAAAAAATGGAATTCTTATCATCAGTTCCCTGTTAAAGAAAGATACCCTTCCCACTTAGGATATGAATATCTACATAGACATCCTCCAACATTTTCAACCCCCAGATAACCCTGTATTTTCTGGGCTCATAGAAATGGCAAGTATTCCCTTGCTAGGTGACTTTGAAGAAACTCTTAATGGGGCAGGTGCTTTAGAAGACAACGTTGGTCTTTCCCAGAATCTGTTCTCACCCACTTTCTAGGCACTAGACCAAGAGCAAAAGTCACATGTTATTGTGATTCAACTGACAGAGCTACAGATGTTCTAAAAGAGAAGAGGGATTCTAAGTCCATGAAGCTATAAAGGGGGTTTACATATCCTGCAGGTATCTAGAAACTCTGTTTGGGAATGGATCAACTGCTGGATCAAGGTAGGTAAGGGTGGAATATATGGTCGGGTAAGGGAGAATTTCTGGGTATGGGGCAATATTCTCTAACGAGATTTAACAATGATTTATCACTCACTGCTCACTGATGATTGGCTTCTGTAGGCTGACACAGTAGGAAATACTGCAACAGAACTGGGCTTTCTAGTAGCAAAGGGAGATGGCAGAACACCAGCTCTCAAGGCTAGGTGGCAGCACTGGAACATCAAAAGCGGAGTGGGCATTAAGGACTGTAATCAACAGCAAGCTAAAACTGGCAGCCACGGAGGTGGGACATGGCCTCACCTGCCAGGTTTGATGGAGATAGCTAATAGAACATGGCACTCCTGGGTTAATTGGGAACCCCAATGGAAAGTCATGACCCTGCCCAGTTCCCAGACCCATGTCTTCTCAGGCCCAGGACCCACAAAGAAAAGGCCAGATCCTCAGGAGCAACAGACCATGAAGCACCATGGCAAGTGGATATACTGATTTCAACCAGTCCTTCCCCAGAAAGACCTCTAGCCATTTTCCTGAGTAATATACTGGAGAAGACAGATTATTCAGTTCTTTCAAGGTCTATTAGATATAGGGCCAAAGTAAATTAATGATGCTATTCAAGAACAAAAGCACCATTATGGCCCTATGGAGTTCTAGCCCAGTCTCTTTCATAGGACCTCCCCTGCAGACCAGCTGGAGGCCATTTCCCCAGATCCCCAACATATTATCAGAATGAACATAACGAGCAGTTGGTAGAAGCTTTACATTGATTCCTTTACCTTCAGGATAAGAACAATGCTAGTAGGAAGACCAAGTAGCAGCCCCAAGATTTACTCTCCATGCCGAACTAAGATGGTATGTTAAAAGCAGTGTTGCACCTAGGTAGAATGGTTTGAGATGAGGGCCACCCTCAAAGACATAAAGGATGCAGGAATAAAACTCCTTATCATAATCTCATATAATTAATCAGTCTGGCACCTGAAAAGAAATGGGTGGACCATGAAAAAACAGCAGTAGATAAAACAGCAATAGTAACTAAGAAGAAGCCCCAACTGGAACTTTTGTTCTGAATGCACTAATATAGATAAGCACAGCTTTGTATATGTGCTAGGCAGCGAATGAATTCCTCCCTGTGTTTGGTAGGAGGGCCATGCAGCTTATAGCCTTGGGCTCCTTGAATCCTACCATATACTTCCAGAAGCTGCCATCTCAAAAGAATGATGAAATGACTTATTAAACACACAACTAACCGTGCCATTTAGAAATGCCACCCTGTGAAGATGGAGGGCCATCCTTCAGGATTCATCCTACTCTTAAACCAAAAGGCATTCTATGTAGACTTCTTCCAAACTGATCACTTAAGGAATAACAACATTAGCTAAATTAACATTAGAACACCATTCTGTTCAACAGGTGAAAATTACTTTTATAGCTACAACATTATTCTGAATCACAGTATTTCTATGGGGGAAAAAAAAAAAGGAATCCAATGACTATTCTAGAAACCAAGGAGTGAAAGAAGGAATGAGACTTCTCACCATCATTCTCAATTACCAGCTGGACAGTGTGTGCTTCCTATATCCACAAATTTAGGCTCTGTGGTTCTAGGGGATGCTGGTTCCCAGAGGGGAACACGTGTGGCAGCAGACACAGTAAAGAACCATTAAATTAAAGCTGAAGTGTTACTGTTTACTGTTAGTACCTCAACAACCACAGAACAGAGTTTTCCTACTATCATTAACCCTGACCATTATGAGAGGTAGGACTTCTGGCACTTAAGGGGAGCAGAAAGGCATAGGTTTGACACCCAGATTATCTGCCAGGTCATCTCTGTTACTTCCAAGCCACTTTAACTCTAAATGGAGAAGTAGAGCACTCACAGCCTGGTAAGGGAATGATAACCAGGGAGCTCATACCTCTTAGGGTCTGAATCATCCTAAGGCAACCCACCTATACCTTGGAAGTCCTGTTGGAGAGTGAAAATCATCTCAAATGAGGTGGTAGAGAAGGGGAATGAAGAGTATCTGTCACAGCCTCAGCATCAACTGTAGTAGCACTGGAGTTCATTCCACTAATCCTCCTCTTAAATATTTCCCCAGGAATCTTGAATCCAGAATCCTGGAGAATCTGTCTGGGTAAAATCAATTTAATGTCTACAGTGGATGTGAGCAATGCAAGAGGTGGGCTGTTGAAAGACACTGCAGTGCCCTGCCTTGCTCATTTTACTGGGCTGGCACACCCCAACCCCAGACCATAAAGCATCGGTTGATTGCTCTCTCTGTCACTTCTCTCTGGAGAACTGTTCTCAGTTGACAAAAGCAGTTTCACCCAGAATATTATGTCCATACCCCTGTCTGGGGGTAGCCCACAGCCAATGCCTGCCTTAATGTGATCTAAGAGGCTAGCCCTTTTGCTTGATGTGGGACAACTCTGCAGAGCAGCTTGTGTTCCAGAGATCCCCCAGGTTCCCATAGATGGGAACATGATTAGACTCTGCCCAAGACCACATTCTTGCTCTCCGACTTCCCCTTTCCTTGACATGCATGGTCTCTCCTTCATGTTTATGTCTGAATCCCTACCTGAGGCTATGTTTCTATACAACACATGTAAAGGCACTCTAAAAACAAGGTGTAGATCTTACTTGACCCTCATTTAGAAGAAATCTGGGACTAGGCAGTCTCAGACTGCAAGTATGGTAGGTGCGAATCGTCAGAGACCCGGGCTGCTTCTGCCCCTCTCACCCTTCTTTCTTGGGTCATGGCTGCTGCCACTACGTTGCCATCACATCCATATTTCAGGATGAAGGAAGGAGGGAGGGAGACAAGCTCAAGAGTACACCTCACTCTGCTTAATCATGCTAAACAGCTTTCAGGGAGGCACTCACTAGCCGAGGACTTTTCTTCCAGTGGAGTGCCACCCTTCACCTGACCTGTGAAAGACACGGGAGAATGTAGACTGATTTCCACATATTGGTAGTTCTAATAAGTATGTTAGAAAGGAAGAAGGAAAGATGGTTTCTAACAGTCTCCTTAATAGATCGCAACTGTGATAATGGAGCTCGGAAAGGGGATCCAAGCCTTCTCAAAGGGTACTTCCTTATAGATCACCTCGCCAGAGGCAAATGATCCAGAAGCATGGGGTTAAGAGTACTTATGCCTAGCAGAAGTGAGGCAGTAATAAGTGCGAATGCAGGCAGGGACAATCTAGGACCTTTTCATGCATTCACATAGCCTTATCTCTAGGAAAGTCTGGCAGATGGAAAGTGGGTGCATTTTTTAAGTCACATTTTGTCCCCCTCTAACCATGTGCTCTAGGCTGTGAGTAGAAGTCACAATATTAAGCTTTAACAAAAATGCCCAGGGCTCCACAGAGCTTATGGTTTATTTATTATTCAACTTCTAAATGCTGAGAATTATCAGTACAACCAGTGATTGTATTAATGAAATCTCTGTTGAAGAATTAGCAGAACCAGCTTATATCTTCCAAAAATGTCAGTGAGGACAGGGGGAAATAATCACATCAAATTTCTGCTGGACAATATAAAACAAAAATGTAAACCCTAAACTGCCCCCCCCAAAGTTACATAACACCTCAAGGACAGGAACTGAAGAGACTTAACATATAGAAATGTTTCTCATAGGGTTCCTGGGTGACTCAGTGGGTTAAAGCCTCTGCCTTCAATTCAGGTCATGATCTCAGGGTCCTGGGATTGAGCCCTGCATCAGGCTCTCTACTGAGCAAGGAGCATGCTTCCCCCTCTCTCTCTGCCTGCCTCTTTGCCTCCTTGTGATCTCTCTTTCTCTGGCAAATAAACAAATAAAATCTTTAAAAAGAAAAAAAGAACAAACAAAGAAAGAAAGAAAATGTTTCTCTCAGTAATTTCACAAACATTTCTTGAATTGGAGAATCTTCGGTCTTCTATAATTCTACCTCTTTGGGCCTGAATAATCAGTTCCTTCCAAACATATCACTTAAGGAATAATCACATTGGCTATAATTCCATTATAAAGTCATTTAATTCAACATGTAAAATCACTTTTACAATGGTAGTGCAATAGCTTTGTGAGATAGAAAACAAAAAGAATGCAATTCATGTTATTTTTAGAACTAAAAGTAAAGTTATAAGTGACTGGCTAGAGGACAGATAAATGGGATAATAAAACCTCCTGGTGCCTAGTTCCATGCTCAGGTCAACAGATACATTCCCTTGCCCTTTCCTTTTTCTTACAGCTTACTTGAGGTGGCAGAATCTACAATTGCCTCCAGCATTCATTTTCTCTTTTAGGAGTAGAATCTCTTGAGTTTTCATTAGGAATATGGCAGCCCAGGTTGAGGCACTCTCTCCCATCTCCCTTACAGCTAGATGCGATTACCCAAACAAGTCTGGATGCAAAGCAACACCTCCAATCACCTCCTTAAAGATGGAGCTCCGTGGGATGCCTGGGTGGCTCAGTGGGTTAAGCCTCTGCCTTCCGCTCAGGTCATGATCTCGGGGTCCTGGAATCGAGCCCTGCATCAGGCTCTCTGCTTGGCAGGGAGCCTGCTTACCCCTCTCTCTGCATACTTGTGATCTCTCTCCGTTAAATAAATATATAAAATCTTAAAAAAAAAAAAAAAAAAAAAGATGGAGCGCCTTTCTTTACATGTTCTTTGTCCTCCATACCGCTGGCTGGGAAATGAAGATTTCTGAAACTCTGGAAGCCTGAGTTGAGGATCATTGAGCAACATTACTAACCTCAGACCACTCACTCTGAACTTTATGTGCAACAGAAAACAAAACAAAACAGAACTTCCATATAAGATCATCTCTTTCCCCCTAGTTAATGCCACCTGGCCCCAGATTTTAATCAATCAGGAGGTCTGTTCTAAGGCTCATTTAAATTAAAAGGAGTTCAGAGATGAAGAGCTGGAAAGGAAGGTGACTGGAAATTATGTGCCAGGAGGGGCCATTTAAATGACATGGGGATACCTAACTGTAAGAAGAAAAGAAACAGGTACCAGAGGGAGTGCACTTCATATTATTTAAGAATCATCATATATGAGGGGCACTTGGGTGGCTCAGTCAGTTAAGCATCCAACTCTTGACTGGCTCAGGTCAGGATCTCAGGGTCATGAGATCAAGCCCCACTTCAGGCCATGCTCAGGGAGAAGTCAGCTTGAGATTCTCTCTCTCCCTCTTGCTCTGCCCCTCGCCCTCTAAAAAAAAAAAAAAAAACATCATACATAAGAAGATAATTGCACTTGTGCCCTGCCATATCAAAAGAAATAAAGTAAGATTAACTGGCAAAAGCCCAACAGAACACATTTCAGCCTCATAAGCCTTGTCACAATCACAACCACCCAAAGATATGCAGAAATGCCCCAGGTACCAATGAGTCCCCTGTCACTGAAGGTAGGCAAGCAAATTTTGACGTGACAATGTAGAATACAAGTTCAGGATTCTGACTGAGCTAAGTCCTAATTCTTGCTCTGACAGTTACAAATTGTTGTTTCTTAATATTTTTTTTGAGCCATCGTTTGTAAAATGGTGTTAGTTTTATTATTTATCTAATGAAGTTGTACATAACAAAAGAGAAAATACACATATAAGACTTTCCAGTGGAGATGCTAGGTGACCCTATTTTCTGGGGATATTAAAGCAGGGTTTAATCATTAGGTGGTGAAAGAGGAAAAGATGGTCATGATAAACAGTCTATGATTCTGCGATTACAAAGTATTTATTTCTCTTATAGCATGGATAAGCATAATGCTTAATGGAAAAGCCTGGCTAACAAACCAAGTAAGTAAATTATTCCTCCCTTTGTGAATACAGCATGTTTTAGCAATAATTGAGTGACCCTCACTCACTCCTACTTCCCCGCCCACACCCAGAGGAATGCTCCAAAAACTTCAGCATCTTTGTGGTATGGAAGAATTAGAACTCCTAGAACACTCCAGAAATTCTTCCAAGATTATTTTCCAGTTTAGACTCCAAATTTCAGAGAAAGGGATTCTAACAGGCAAAAGTTATCTGTAATACATAGGAAACAATACCTGGACAACAATATAATGGTGTTTGGGTCTAATGACTAACACTAACTTTCAGATCTTGAACAAGTCGCCCCTCTTAGAATTGGTATTCAAGTCTAAAATACAAGGGGACCAGAAAATATCATCTGTGTCTTTTTAGGTTCAGAGACCTATTGTTTGAATTCAAAAAAGTAAAATGACTTGCTTCTTGAAAGCCTGGATCCCTCCTAAAAGGTCAGAAGTTCCTAAAGCCCAGGGTATAGGATCTGTTAACAACAACTTGGGGAATTACACTGTTGGGTCATGTAATGAACTGTTGTGAGCAGAGAGAAATAATCCATTTTCACAAGAGCAGCACAATCATGAGTAAGGATATTGGGGTCTTCTAAATTTCAAGAGTTACATCCTAGGTGGGGCCAAGAGGATGCTCACAAAGAACCAAAAGACACCAGAGCAGAGATGATCTCTTTTGGGGACTATGGATGGTGGTTATGAATATGGCACATGGAGCGATCAAACCTGAGTTTAAATCCATAGCCCTACCACATGCATATTTGTTGATCTTGAAGTGATTTTCCAGGCCTCCTTTTCTTTCCCTAAAAAGAGCCACCCAGTTGTTTCTGTTTTGTTTTTAATGACAAATGAGGTACTGATTTTAAAATTCTTAGCACTTTGCCTACAAATTTATCCACTGGATTCTTACCTATTTGAGAGTAGGCACTAGGAGTATCCTATTCAACAGTATTCCCCAAAGATAGTCCTTACATGGTACATAACAAGTACTCAAGAAACCTTTTTGTCTTTAATATTTTATTAGAGAGAGAGACAGAAAGAGCACATGAACAGTGGAGAGGGGCAGAGGGCAAGGGAGAAGTAGACTCCCTGCTGAGCAGGGAGCCTGATCAGGGCTTGATCCAAGGACCTTGAGATCCTGACCGGAGCTAAAGACAGACTGAGCCACCCAGGTGCCCCAAGAAATTTCAAATAAATGATTCCATGTGCCCCAAGGTCAACCGAGCTGCCCACAGTGAGGAAGGCTTCTTCTCTAACTTCTCTAACTGCCTGGTCCCCCTTTGACCAGGAGATTTAAAAAAAGAAAAAAAAAAAGAAAAAGAGAGAGAGAGATAATATCACTTTTCTTACCATGCTCCTTTTCTTCTACATCTGCTTTTATGTAGTTTAAACATGTTTATTGCATATGCATGACCACTGGGTCCTGATGCAGAAGGTGCAAGCTGACCTCACTGTTCTTGGTCATATTCAAAGTTTCCTGCCTTATGATCCTGAAATTTTAGGACTTTGATCTGAGAGAGGTTAAGTAGATTCTTGTTTTATTTGGATGTTGATGGAATTCAGCACAGGCAGAATCAACCAGCTATGGTAGTAAAACCTATAAGCAATTTGATGAGTCATCATAGTTATAACAGGCTCTCACTGCCCTACCACTCCCAGATAGGGCACTAACAATACTCAGTTTCTACATACATTTTTTACCAAGTCGATCATCATTGATGAGATTTTTATACTTGTTTACACAGCTGGAATTTTACATAAGCTAATTTAGACATACTTCTGCCTTGGGAATCAAGGCAATTATAACAATAATACCAAAAGACTACTTTTTAAATAATCAACATCATTATTATAATTATTTAGCCAACAAAAAGGAACACTTTAAAAGTAGCAGGTTTTTATAGCCAGGATATATTAAATAGGAATCCCGAAAGGATACATTCATAGGAGAATGAACAATGTGTTCTATTAAAAAATAGTAATTTGTTGACAATCTCTGCACATAAATGATGTGCTTTATGCAAACCAATTTGGATTTCCTGTTACCAAATTCTTTTTGCAAAAAGTTTAGGAATTTGTCTTTTCCTACCTCTGTAAATATTGAAAGGCAAAACCTATTTTTAAAAATTTTTCCAAAATAGAGTTAATTGTATATGAATTACTTGAAGTTCCTATAAAATTGTACTTATTCCTTATAAGGCCACTTCCCTTAGTGAAAATGCAGAAATCCTTTACTATTAGCTAGAGCTCTATATATTGCCCAGTATGGTAGTCAATGGCCCCATGTTACCCACTAGGCACTTCAATTCATGTGGCTAGTGATACAGAGGAAATTGATTTTTAGTGTTACTTTATTTTTAATTATTTAAATTTACAAACCAAAACAATGTGAGACACTTTTCCATTAAGCATAACTTCATGATTTCCGTAATATCATTCTTCTTTCACTGTTGAAAATTTAGCAACCAAATAGAGCTATACAGTATAATACACACATCAGAGTCCAAAGAGTAAACAAAAATGGAAAATAGTTTACTAATAATTTTATGTTAATTATTTGTTGAATTGATATTTTTTAAACATGTTGTATTAAAATGTATCACTACAATAACTTTTTTTACTTTAATGTAGATACTAGAAATTTTGTATTATGCACGTAGTCTTTGTTTCCACTAAACAGTACTGTTCAATTAATCTAGAACTAGCCATTTATTCTAGTTCTGCTTCCTGTAATGCACTGAAGCTTATATTTATAAACACTGGAAAAAAATAGAAAAAGAAACAACAAAAAAAGAACCTTGTTTTTTTCTTTTTTCTTTCTTTCTTTTTTTTTTTAATAGAAAGCAATCAAAAAGCAGGAAGGAACTGGGGGAACTTGGCCTTTGAAAGAAGGGAACTGCCTTGGAAAAGATTCACATTTACTGAACTTTGCACCTATGGGCCTTCCCCAATCTTCAGGGAATTGGGTAGGGAGAATTCATGCAAGAGGTACTAGTCATAATGAATTGAAAAGTCAGAGGATGGAGTTTAGAACTGCCAGAGCAACTAGAAAATGAAGGGAAAAATCCAGGAAAGGGGTGGAGGGAAAGCCTCTGAATCTGCATATGAATTCCACTCAAATCCTTGGCTCCCCTGTAAATGCTTGTGAAATGCCAAGTTTTACAGTCTAAAACAATAGCCATAAAACTAGAAGGAACTTAACAGACAGCTCAACTGTGACCCACTGCAAGGGAAACAGTTTGATACTAAAGTGGACTGTCTGTCTACTACAATAAAAATGAACAGTCTTTCGAAGAAAACAGAATCAGAGTCTCTGGGATGTTTCATGCAGAGTATGCAATATAATTAGTAGGCTCCAAAGAGACAGGAAAATGGAATCCATACTCAAGAGAAAAAGAAGTCAATAGCTCCCAAACCTAAAATGTTCAAGACGTTGGAATTAGCAGACAAGGTCTGCAAGGATCTATTAAATCTAGGTTTTCAAATGTAAAGTAAAATATGTTGTAATAAAGAGATAGGCAAACTAGGCTGAAAAGTTAAGTTTAATGTGAGAATAAAATGAAACTGAAAATTGAAATATCTGAAATGATCTTTCCTTGGAAAGTCTTAAAGAGCAAACTGGAGAGAGCAGAAAAAATGGCTGAGTGAAACCAAAGGCAGATTATGGTCAGAAGATAACCTATCTGCAGATAAATAACCTGTCAATATAAATTATCCACTCTGAAGATTAAAGACAAGATTAAAACAACAACAACATAACCTCAGAGGCTCCTGGGACAACATCCAAAGATAAAATATACATGAGGGCATCCATCCAATGCCTGCAAATAATGTGAACATTCCTAAAACCCACTGGACCTTCTGTAAGAAGTGTGCCAAGTACCAATCCCACAAAATGGCACATATAAGCAGGGCAAGGATTCTCTGGATGCCTAAGAAATGTGACATTATGACACCAAGTACAGTGGTTACAGTGGGCAGGGTGGATTTTCTGGAAAAAGACTTAAACTACAAAGAAGATTGTGCTGAGGCCTGAGGGTGTCTGAACTCAGTGTAGATCTAAGAGCAGGCTGTTTATTAAAAGACTCAAACATTTGAGCTGGAAGGAGAAAAGAAGAGTAAGGTCCAAATGAAAAGAAAGATCTAAGCTTCATCTTTTATTATAAAAACAATAAAATTTTTAGTTTATTTCTATATAGACACATATAGAAATAAATAAATATATATGTAATTTAGTTTACCATATAAAAATAGGGAGGAGTGTTCCAGAGTCAGGAAGAGAAAACAGGGCAGAAAAACATGGTCGGGGGAGGAGGAAGTAGTCAAATATTCCCCCAAACTGGGAAATAAAACAAACTTGCAGATCCAAGAAACTCCTCAAATCCCATTCAGGAGAATTACAAAGAAAACTGTACCTAAGCATATTGTAATCCAACTTATGGAAACCAAAGATAAACAGATACCCTGAAAGTAGCCAGAAAGAAAAGATACATGACATGTAGGGGACATCATTATCCCTATCAATAAGAAGGATGGCTGTAAAGGTTTTCAGATAAATTGGAACTCTAGGAATTTATTACAACAGATCTGCACTTCTAAGAACAGTAGATCATGTTGTTCAAATTTAGGGAAAATGATGACAGATTAAAATTTAGGATTATAGGAAATATGTGCATAAATATTAGAAGTATATATTTTCTCTTAATTTATTTAAAAGACATGGGACCATTTACATGAACAATATTAACACTTTAACACTACATATAGTGCTGTATCACACGTGTATCATACAGCATATGATGGGGGTACTATATATATTAATATCCTCAAGGATGAATGGTCAAACAGACCAATGATGTTTCAAGTTTTACATGGATTTCTAAGAGCTAATTCTAATAGGCTGTGATAGACAAAAGCTGCATACTGCAATCTCTAGGACAACTATCAAAAACATATAACCAAACTGCACAGCTAAAAGCTAATAAACTGGACTACTAAAACTACCTGATTAGCCTAAAAATACGAAAGTAGGCATAGGGAAACCATAAACAAATATGTAAGCCAGCTAGTCTGAACTAATGAAAACAGAAATGATACACTTAAATCTACCTTATCAATAATTGCATTAAACAAAAATAGATTGAATACTCCAGGTAACAGTGAAAAATGATTGACTGTATATAAAAAGCAAAAACCATATGCTGTCTACAAGTAATATCATTTAAATTAAAAATAGACCATTTAAAGTAAAGGAATGAAAAAATGATCTACCATGCAAATAAACATAATAAAGCTGGAGTGACTATATTAATAGCAGATAAAATGAGATTCAAGGCAAGGAGTACTATAAGAGATAATGAAGACTATTTCATAATAATAAAACTGGTAGTTTTCTAGGAAGACAACCATCATAAATTTATGTGCTTATTAAAAGATCTTCAAAAAACATCAAGCAAAATTTAAAGACCTAAAGGGAAAAAAAGACAAATCCTCAATACTCATTAGCAACTTTAACATTCCTCTCTGTGTAACTTACAGAGCAATAAAACCAAAATCAGGAAGAACATAGGAAAATCTGAGCATTATTAATCACATTGACCTAGATAACATTACATGGCACTACATTCAATAATTGCAATCTACACATTCAGGTGCACATAGAATGTTCAAAAAAGTATATGTTGGGCTATAAAAGAAACTTCTCAACAAGTTTTATGAGATTGATGTGTTTAGAAGTATTCTCTGGACACAGAATTAAGTTAGAAATCAGTAAGAGTAAGATATCTAGGGGCACCTGGGTGGCTCAGTGGGTTAAAGCCTCTGCCTTCAGCTTAGGTCATGATCCCAGGGTCCTGGGATCGAGCCCCACATCGGGCTCTCTGCTCAGTGGGGAGCCTGCTTCCCCCTCTCTGCCTACTTGTGACATCTGTCTGTCAAATAAATAAAATCTTTTAAAAAATTTTAAAATAGGAGCACCTGATTGGCTCAGTGGGTTAAAGCCCCTGCCTTCAGCTCAGGTCATGATCCCAGGGTCCTGGGATCGAGCCCCACATCGGGCTCTCTGCTCAGCGGGGAGCCTGCTTCCCTTCCTCTCTCTCTGCCTGCTTCTCTGCCTACTTGTGATCTGTCAAATAAATAAATAAAATCTTTAAAAAAAATTTTAAAATAAATTAAATCTAATAATATTATAAGATACATCAGTATTCTCTCTATACTATACTTCATACCCCATTTGGCTCCTTAGAATCAAGCCTCAACTTTGAGAAATCAAACAGCAAAAGGCAGTTATAGTGTTGGCCACCATCTCATCATTCATTAATTAGTGTCCTATTCTCTCTTCTAAGTATTTCCAGTAATTGTCTCACCTGCCAGTCTCTGTGACCATTGCTGACACTGTACACTTGAGACCATCCTGACTGAATTATTTAATTCCTAATTGCCTCTCATCCAGCTTCTCTGTCAAACCACTCTTCACACAACCAAAGAAATTATCATTTATTCTATTAAATTTCATGTCTCCATGGATGAAAATCTAACAATAACTCAACATTACCTACAGGATCTCTGCTTCCAATCATTCTGAACAAGAACTCTTCTGGTTAAACCCTCTTAACCCAAGTCTACCCACCCTAATGGCAAAATCCTAAGATGACCCAGAGTAACCCATACCTTGTATAGCCTTCTCCCCTTAGCTGTAGGCAGGAACTTTCTTCTAACCCCAGAATATGGCAGAAGTGAGAAGACATAACTCCTATGATTATGTTACATTACATGGTAAAGCTGAAGAGAATTTGCAGTTGAAAGTAAACTCCCAAATGGTCGATTATGAGTTCTTCAAGAGAGAGAGAGACCATTCTGGGTGGACCTACTCATCTGGTAGAGCCCTTTCAAAAGGGCTGGGAATTCGAAGCAGAGTGAGCCTTCTGCTCCCTAGAAGAATCGAACAGTGATGATGGAAACTGCCTAGGGACAAAGCCATGTGGCAAAGAACTGTGGGGACCTCTAGGAGTTGAGAAGAGCTCTTGGCTAACCATCAGCAAGAAAGGGGGAACCACAGTCTTAGAATCACATGCAACTGAATTCTGCCAGCAACCACATGAGCTTGGAAGAGGACTCAAGCTTCAGGGGTTGTGTAGAGGCTGAACGATCTGGAATTCAGGCTTGGGAAAGCCTGGGCCAAGAAGGCAGGTAAGCCATGTCTTCACTTCTAACCTACCCAAACTGTGATATAACCAGATGTTATGTAAGCCAAGAGGTTTGTGGTAACTTGGCACACCACATTAGAAAACTCACACACCTGAAGCACCTGGGTGGCTCAGTTGGTTAAGTATCTGTCTTTGGCTCAGGTTATGATCCTAGGGTCCTGGGATCTAGTCCCAGGTCAGGGTCTCTGCTCCTCAGGGAGCAGAAGTCTTCTCTTTCTGCTCCTCTGTCTTACTTATGTGTTTGTTCCTTCTCCCTCTTCTTATCTCCCTCCCCCAAATAAATATTAAAAAAAAAATAAAGAAAGAAAACTTACATACCTGCCAAAGACTGTCTGACCATCTGTGCCTTTTTCTCTGCTATCCTATACAAAACATCCTCACGTCTCAAAATATTTTAATACTCTTGAAAAGATATCTTTTCATTCTGCCACCTCTAAGTTGGATGCAGTTATACCCCTGCCTTTGCTACCCATTTTTATCCATATTATTATATACTATAATATTGGTTGAAACATTTATCTTTCCTACTACACTAGCTCATTGATGGCAGAGACAGGGTTTCATCTTGGTATTTCCCTAGTGATTGGCTTATAGGAGACTTTCAATACCTCTTACCTGAAATGGCTCTGATGTGGGGGGAAAAAATAACTATAAGCATTTTCATTTTTGTCAGGCTTATTTCCTACAGAATAAAGAAGCAGATATGGGATTTTAAAAATTCTTTTATACCATAGGAAAGAAACACATTAAGAAACATGTTTAAATTCACATAGAAGTTTCTAAATTCAATATGGTAATCAATAACCTTGATTCCTGGCCCATAGCTACAAATGCCACTACAGTTACTGTAACACTAATTTTTTTTCTCCAAAACGAACAATGAAGGCTGCCAGCAAATTTACTAATCATAAGGCGAGGCCAAAGAGACAGTCTGTGACTCTGACATTTCACAAAAGCCTTATTAGTATGCTTGAGTACTAGCAAAGCAGCTGAATAAATGAGATGCATTTTTAAGGAGAACCAGGGATCCAGCACACTTTTTAAAGAGATCCTCAAAAGAATGGGAATAGATTTAAGAAGCAGAAACTTGACACTGAGAAGGACCGATGTAATAGGAAGAATGGGATGGATGTCACCAAACGCATCAGTTCTCAGCTATCCTGCATCCTGGGTTACACAGAGCAAGGCTTCTCCCATGGTCCCCCATCACCTGTACAGACCATGTTCCCAGCAAGAAATACTGGCACTAAGGACTCAATTAGATACCATGATTATGCTCGCCCTATGTGAGTGATTACAAATGTGTGAAAGAGAAACCAATGTAAGTTGGTAAGTTGGGTAAAGAAACCACTATGTTTTTTAGTGACAATTAGACGTTTTAGCCATTTTTCTAAAATATAATTCTTTCACAATTGGTAGGATAATAGAGCAGAATGACATTCATGGAGAAGCAGTTGGGCAGGATTAAGAAAAAGGCACTGAAAATCCTTTTGACTCTGCTATTTCAGTCCTAGGAACCCATTCTTTTGGAAGACCAACAAAATGTTTGTGATCCATAAATTCCATCATCGTGCTGCCTTTACACTGCCTACGTATAATCAGATTACACACGAAGGGCTTGATCCTGCCGCCCTAGCTCACCAACCATGCTCTTCCATAGTCTAAAGACTTAAAAATCACACACACAAGATTAACCTGCCAAATTCCAATGTTGATGACGTCATTGTTTCCAATGACGTCATCATCATTTTTAATTCTCATCTCAGGAGCCGATGGGCCTGTTCTTTCCCTGAGACACTTTGTTAGCTCAGCTGTGTTCTTCCTTTATTATCTGTGTGTACTTTCTAACACCACAGTACAAAGAATTCATTCTGGGGGCTTTTCTGTAGTTCATCTGTACAGAAATATTCTAGGCTGCAGTGACTAGATCATAGCAAACCTTAGGAGAACGTACACAATCTTTAGGGAGATCATCCAAAGAACATACACATTCTCTTGTGAGTCTAGTAAAAAACAGTTCTCAAACACTACTGTATATTGCCCCCACACACACGTTTATTTCAGATCTAGACTTGTCACATTGCAGTCCCTCCTATGTCCCCCTCCCACCAGTCTTTCCTAAGTCCTACTCTTTCACATAGTGGACCACTATTTTTCTATCTCTCCTTCATTGCTCATTTCTCTTTGCTGAAGATTTCTGCTTTCCCTTGACACTAACAGAAAGATTTGTAATATATCATAAGAACAGGTTACAGCTAACACAGAGTCTAGAAAGAAAACTACTAGTTGTATAATCTTAGGCATATTACTTCAATTTCTTGGGTCTATTGAATGGTAAAATGGAGACACCAAGATATCAACTTCATCAGCTAATCAGGATTAAGTGAAGTCGTGCACATGTGACCAGACCTCAAAAAGGATTCTGCTTTTACTATCATTTTTCATATTACATTTAGAACCCCACTTAGAAAAGGTGCTCTTCTGGGATGTCTGGGTGGCTCAGTCATTTAGCATCTGCCTTCAGCTCATGTCATGGGGTCCTGGGATCGAACCCTATGTTGGGGCTTCCTGCTCAGTGGGGAGCCTGCTTCTCCCTCTCCCTCTGCTCCTCCCCCTCTCAAATAAATAAATAAAATCTTTAGAAAAAGAAAAAAGAAAAGCACTCTTCTGCAACTACCTTCTGGTATATCTAACCAATAGAATTCCTAGAGGAAACAAGATTGAAAACAACTCCCTATTTCTGTTCCCATCTTCCTTCCTCCCCCCATTTCCATAATTTCTAGAATATGGCATTTAAAATGTATTTCAGAAGAAGTCATGGAAGGGAGATTCCATCCTAAGTAAGGTCCACATCACCTGTGGGGTATGCAAAGAAGGAGTTAAGGGCTAGCCCATGGCCATATTCATTTCCAAAGTCTCAGGATAGGTTTCCTCTCTAGATGGTAACCTGTTCTCTTAAACTGCCTGCCACTCAACTAAGCAGGTACAAGCCTGAGAGCCACCAGACCCTACTTTAAGAACCCTATACCCTACACATCTGACTACTTGAAGACTTGTTCCTTCTTTATGCAAACTGCTAACAAAAATGTCCACAGGTCCTACTCTATTCATAAAGTTTCATCAGCATGACATTAATACTTTTCAGTATGTCCCAAATATTTGGAAATATTTTATGTGTGAAATGTATAATCTTCCATGCACACTTTCCTCAACAGAATTCAATGGTCCAATATAGACACTGTATTTTTTCATATTCATAGAATAGATTGTATCTATGGCACTAAATATATGGCGTCCTGTCATTTCTTCAAGTTATTGCTACCATTGAGGCAATCCTCTCTTTATCTCAGTTTTCTCCTTCCTGACTTTCAATTAAATCCCCATTTGTTCAGAAATTTTGGCTTGTAGATTTATGAACCAATAACCATTTAAACAGCCAGTCCAATGGTCTCTCACACACTCTTTTTATGAATGGGAAACTGAATCTAAGGGAGGGGTCCTGAGTAGGAGGTAGTTGGAGAATCAGGATTTTGGAGCTGGAGGTGGACATCTTACTTCCATTTTTTGGCAGGTTTCTCAGCTTGTAACCAAGTGGATACAAGTGGATAATACTTGCACCAACATTGTCAGGTTGTTTTGGGGACTGAACAAGGTAACAAATGTCAATCATTTAACTAAATGCCTGATTTAATGTGAGGATTCAATTCATTGTCATCTTCAGCAACTACAGAGGGTCATGGACATAGCCCAAAGTAAGATTTAGGAGCTACTTATTCTCACTCGGATAGATCATTAACCACCTCTTTGGGGTTGAGTCATTTTCATTTTCTGCACTTCAATTTCCTCATCCATATATATGAGCGGACAGACCAATTTTTCTGAGTTATCTTTCAGTTCTAGAATTCCCTTAGTTCAATTGAAATCTTATTAATTCAGAGTCAATATGGTGAACATCAGTGAAGAGTCATTTCTTCTTTTGACACTTTTATTGTAATAAAACACTACCAGAGACTAGGAAAATCACATCGAAAAGAATGCCACGGACTTGCCAGTAATGTAGTGAAGGCAACTGCAAAGAACCACAAGGTGATGATACAATGACAAATGCTATAAGGGAACTCAGGTGTGGATGTGGAAGGGGGTGGAAAGAGTTCAGGGATGGCCCCTAGCAGAATACCTACAATGAAAATGAGCTGATATACAGGAGTTATTCTTAAAACCCAGGGATAAGCACTATATGGATGAGTTTGCCCCTACTTTAGATGACCCAAATTAATGTTCTTATGTCTGCTCTACCCCCTCCTTTCCTTGTCCTTCATTCAACAGCTGTCTCTTGTGAGCAGGACACTGTCTGACCCTTGTCACAATTTGTTACACATAATTTGCTGTGGGTAATGAAATTAAATGACTAATGTTCTTAAAATTGTATAATTCTAGAAAAAAAAGGAGTGGTAAGGAGAAACCAATTTTTTGGCTATTTGACAACTTTTGTTTGACTTCCTTTAAAAAGTTTGTGTTTTCACTATACTTCAGGTCACTGACCCCCAAGTAAGTAAGGGGTTACATTTTTTTTCTTTTTTTTTTTTTTAAAGAATATATGTATTTATTTATCTGTGAGAAAGTGAGCATGAGTGGAGGGAGGGGCAGAGGGAGAAACAGACTCCAACCTAGGAACCTGGGATTATGACCTGAGCCAAAGGCAGATGCTCAACCAACTGAGCCGCCCAGACACCCCTCCTTTTTTTTTTTTTAGAATAGGTGGAGAGACTGAGGAAAGCAATTAGACACCATTATTAAAGGGCAATTCTTAAGTCAGAAAAAAATTGTGTGACACACTTTTTTATTATATTCAGTTATAGAAGAAAAAAATATTCCTTACACATAATTCCTGGTATAATGTTCTACACTCATGCCTACTGGAAATATTATGAACTTAGTTAATATGTGAATTAATACAAATAAGGGGGAAAAAGCCTAAGACTCATCACAGAAGATAGAATTTTGCTTTTAAAGAGAAACATCTACATGACCAGTCATGGTGGTAATTTTCACCAAGAATGGGATAAAAAAGAATGGAAATACAGCAAAAGGGAATGAATATGAATAGAAAAAAGCCTGCCTTGACTACAACATTTCCAAACAACATACCAATCATTTGGGTTTGGAAAACAGTCACTATGGGGACATTTTTTATTGCTGTTTCTGACTTCAATTCAATTCAATTAATATAGGATTTATATTTCCTATATCTTCTACTACATGAATTACTGGGTTATAAGTTTGATATAATTGTCCAGCATTTCTTCAGTCACTGAAAAGAAAATGAAAATCTAATTTATTCAATTCTACACCTTGATAAGAAAATAAAATACAATAAAATTAGTGAGGTAGCAAGCACTTTAAGTATTTGTTTCATGTCTACAATATTTAGAAAATACTCATAGGACAAATAAAGAGAACACAAAATAAAAAGAAATCAATCCAAATTAATTATGTTGAAGTCTTATACAACTCTAGCTTTTTTTATTAAAGATTTTATTTATTTATTTATTTGACAGAGAGAGAGATCACAAGTAGGCACAGAGGCAGGCAGAGAGAAAGAAGGGGGGGAGCAGGCTCCCTGCAGAGGAGAGAGCCCGACGCGATGCAGGACTCCATCCCTGTACCCTGAAATCAGGACCCGGACGGAAGACAGAGGCTTAACCCACTGAGCCACCCAAGCCAGCTCTAGCTTTTTAATACATCTTTAAAGAAACAGATTACAAGATCCACTAGTTTGTTTTGTTTTTTTTAGTTGGGATCAAAACTCTTCTAGGACTTCCTTTCAGAATGGGGCCGGGAGAGTTCTAGGTAAATAGGACATGCATAATGAACATTTTTCTTTTTCTATAGCATTAGAACAGCTTTCATACCAACACCTTAGATTTCTGGTTGAAACTTAAGCTACACAAGTAATTCTGAAACTCCCAACTCAAACAACCAGTGTACAGGGTTGCAGACTGCTACACTGCGGGTTCTTAGAGGTCTCCAGAAGCCATTGTAAACACACAAATGAGAAAAACAGAGCGCCCTCCACTGGCTGAGGTTCTACTAGATAAAATAGTAATGAAACAAAAAGGTAGTAAGAAAAAGCGTAAAACACACAAGGAAACCCTACACCATTACTGATAGATCATAGACATAACAGGATGGCTAAAGCCCCAAGAACCTCAGAAAATAGGGAACCAAAAATAATTTAAAATAACTCTAATTTTAAAAACCAACCATTAGGAAACAGAAAACAAGTAAAGGAGAGAACTAGATTTTTAATGAGTGACTAAAAGGATACCTACAGATAAATAATATAATTACTGAAATTGAAATTCAATAGATTTAACCCCCTGTGCTAGCCAAAATTAGAAAAGCTGTCAACACTTCTGGTAAGGACACAGGCCATGTGAACTCCTGTACTCCTGGCTACGAGGGGGGATTGGTAAAACCATCTGAAAACAAATATCAGCACTACCTGGTAAATATAAGATGCTCACACCCTTCTATCCCTAAGCATTTCTGAAATTCTGCTCAGAAGAAAGCCCCTCAGAGAAACTCTGGACCTTGCACAACAATATCTGCTCGAGAATTTTTACTGTAGTGTAATCAATAGGACAACTGAAAAACTGTGGGGTATTTACACAATGCAATACTATACATCAGAGAAAAAGGAATAAGCAGGTATCAACAAGAATAGATATCAGGAAAAGACACCTTAGAGGAAAAAAGCAAGTTGCAAAACAATCCAGTATGGGTACGTTTCTACAAAAGCCAAAGATTTGTAGAACTGCCTAGTGTATTACTTAGTCATAATTATGCAAGGATATTTAGAAAAGGTTAAATTCATCAACACATGAAATTTTACATGACGCCGAAATCAAAAGTAAAAACTTACATTTCAATAAAAATTTTGTTAAGTATATTAAGTATACTTCTAGGTTTCATTTTCATCTTCCTTTTATCTGTTCCCATTGTCTCCTGTAGGTGATATTTAATATCATCTTTAGGGGGAAGTTTCTAGTTTATCCTTGTGGTATTTTATGTTATAAACAAAATGCAGCATACTCCACCAATCTATTTTTCTACTGTGTCAGTAAGGTTCTTGAGAGAAAGAGAGCCAGTAAGATATATACAATTGGCAACCTGGAAATTCAGGCCATAATTGATGTAATAGTTTGAATCTGAAATCTGTAGGGTGGGTCAGCAGGCTGGAAACTCAGGAAGTAAGTCTATGTGACAGTCTAGAGACATAATTCCTTCTCCAGGAAGCCTTTCTTTGCTTTGATGACCTCCAACTGGTTGAAGGAGGCTCACTCACATTGGAGAGACAATCTGCTTTGCTTAAAGCCAACTAATTGTAAGTGTTGCCACACCTACAAAATGGTTTCACAGCAGTATCTAGAGTAGTGTTTGACCAAACAACTGGCCATCATAGCCTAGCCAAAGGGACACAGAAGATTAACTATCCCCTTTACCTACTAACTACTTACTTAACAATATAGCTTGGGGACGACTCCCTGTTTTCTGTTTTTGTTTTTTAAAGATTATATTTGAGAGAGAGCCTGAGTAATAGGAAGAGCAAAAACTGGGATAGGGGGCAGATGGAGAAGCAGACTCCCCACTGAGCAGGAAGCTCAGCTCAGGCCTTGATCCGAGGTTCATTACATAAGCCGAAGGTGGAAGCTTAACCAACTGAGCCACCCATGCACCCCAGGACTCCCTTTTTGTGTACAAATATTTTTCTCCCTTTATTTTTTGGATGGCCATTATAAATATATCACTAACCAATCAGATCTCTATTAATGGATGGTTCTATTATTTTTGTTTTATAAATATGGTAATAAAAAATCTTGTATATATGTTCATATTTTTCTTCTATATTTTAGGGATAGATTCCTAGGATTGGGATTAAGAAGATATGTAATTTTCCAGTATATAGAGAAGAAGAAGTTACCCCAAAACACAGCAGCTGGAAAGTTTGAACTCAGAGTTGAATTTAATTTGATACAGAGAAATGAATTGATGTGATTTATACTGAGATATGTGGAACAAAATTCATACTTGTCACGCATAAAGGAGTTTCAAGTATACATTAGGGAATAATTCAATAACAAAACTACAAATTCCCAACTTTCTTCAAACCTTCTTTCTACAAGAATTTTATTTGAACAATTAAATACATATTTGATTTCAACAGAGAGGTTTTCAGCAGAAATGAGAGCAATTTGTCTCATATATGTCATGACACTTTGGTTAGGAAGACATATTAATCAAAATAACCCTACTAATGAATGCACAAAAGAACTGGGGTGAGTGCCCTTAAAAGTAAAGTTGGGTTGTATTTGAGTATGTAAGAAAAGAAACTGAGCTAATAGTGGATGTGAGCAAAGCTTTCTGAAGTACAGTTGAGGTAAGATAAAAATGGTAAGTAGGTCAATTCTCTCTTCCCATTTAACCATCCCAACCACCGGATGGGGTAGCACTGTTATTCCCTATTTTGGTGTTAGGAAGATAGAGGTTTAGAGGTTAAGGAATTCCCAGGGCTGAGAAGCAGATGGACTCCAACTAAGGACCCTCCAACAGCATAGCTCACTCGCAGTACCCCTGGCCTGGGACAGGCAACAGCAGTCTCACCTGGGAACTTGTTAGAGATGCAAGTTCCCCATTCCCACCAGTCCTACTGAATTAGAAACTCTGGGAGTGGTGCCTAGCCACCTATGTTAAAAAGCCCTCCAGAAGATTCTGATGCCTGCATAGGTTTGAGACCCATTGCGCTGCAGTATTGCAAGGGAACAAGGGTTTTAAGGGCCAAAATACAAAAAACAAACAAACAAACAAAGTCTCATAAAAGGTTGACTCAATCTTTGCCTGACTTCAGTCCACTTTATATTAATGAGCCAATCATTTTCTCCTGAACCATTCTGCCCCTCATCGCCATACTTTTATTATCTGAAAGTAAACCTCTTTTTTAACCATGCTGTCTCCCTATAGAATGTCCCTTGTAGATATAAATTAAAAAAAAAAAAAAAAAACTAAAGCCGCAGTTACATTAAAGAAGTCTTCTGGAATACTAGAACACTATCAACAAACCACCAGAGGGAGGAAAAGTATTTGTAGATTAAACCATGGCCACATAGAACATTCCTAGTTCTATAACCAATCCCTGTATTAACTAGCAGTCATTAACCAAGACTTGTAAATACAATGGTTTAACTACTTCAGGCTGGAATTTAAAAAATTATTTACTTGACTCATACAGTGTTAGAGGAAATTGAATTTGCTGACTTTAGCTGCATACGAACCCAAATGCCTGGTGATAGTTCACCTGCTACTCTAAAATTCACCCAATGTGTGTGAATGTAACACACCACACCACACCCCAAGCGGGTTCCCTTCTTAGGCAGAGAAGGCGCTTCCGACTCCCCCCTACAGTTCTGGAAAGGTCCGGAAGCTGCCAATGGTAGATCTCGGTAGACTCACTCACCCTAATGCAAAGCCTCATTTCTGGCAAGCACACTTTCTTCCCCTGTTTCACCTTCATGTGTAGCTTCAGGGTCTGATTCACTCTGCCAAATGTTCTTCATCCTGGGCATGGTGGTTATCTTCTCAAGGTGTATTTTCCCTTCTTGTGCTTCCCTTCCTTTAAGATACCCGAACCTCTTCTCACCATCTACAGGCTCTGGAAACAGCCTATCCCACTTTTCCTTTAAGGGGAGGCAAGTGACTCTGACATAAATCAGCATACTCCCACCTCTGACCAATCAACTCCAGATCCATGAGAAGTAAGCCATGTTTTGCTGGAACTTTGAGGGAGGAAGCTTCCTTGTTCTTCTAGAGAAGGCTCCTTAAAGAGACCCTTTCCCTCACTGGATCTGGATGAAGAAGGCTGCTGCCCCAGATATTGTTGGCAGCTGTATTTTCACCACAGAAAAAAAACTGGTATGGCAGAGAGCTAAGGGGAGTGACTAAGTGATGTAGACAGGTACTTGATGGGATCTTTGAAATGCTGAATCAAACTAGCCTTGAAATTCACTTAGTCTCTAGTTTTGCCAGTTATTTGAACCAATAGATCTCCTTTATTGTTTAAGTTAATTTGAACTAACTTTTTTCTTATATGTAGCCCTAATGCATCCTAAATGCTATTGATCCTTCCATTAAGCAGGACAATTTGACAATGTTCAAAAGCCTTAAATATATATGTACCCTCTGAGCCAGCAGTCCCTCTTCTAGGAATTTATCCTAAGGAAACAGTTGAACAACTATGAAGATTTTTAAGCACAAGCCTCACAATAATTTTTTTAGAATAGAATACCTCAAATGAATTTCTAGTGTGCAGCTCATCAAGTATATTGGAGTATAATAATGCAGCTGAAGACCACATGACCCTGGAAACTGATTAGGAAGGTAGCTATCTATATTGGACAGTGAAAGTCACATCTCATGAACAAAATCAAAAATTTTTAGAAAGCTGCAGGTGATAGTGTTTTCTTAATCCATTTTACTCAAAACAATAGGATAATAATGCTAATGCCTTTGAGCTTGAAGTATAAAGAACTTGGTACAGGTTTTGCAGAGCTTTTTAGTCCTAGCTCCATCAGAATCACCTAGAAAACACGCCCACACAGGCACGCTCGAAACCAGCCAGGGCAGCACAGTCCAGTCCAGCTCTCTAAGGAGATAGGCCACATGCAGAATTTTTAAAAGATCTTAGGTGATTTTAATGCACAGTGGAGACTGAAAATCCTAGTATTAGCTATTATCCCCAGGACAATGCTGTATTTGTATCCCCTTTGTCATACAGTTGAATACATCCTAGAAAGGTTAATTATCTTGCCTCCTATAACCTAAGAGATTCCAGCTTCTACCAGGGGCTGTTTAAATACCAGCATCTTGACAATGCTATCAGATTGCCTTTCAGTGACCAAGAGTGAAAATGGGAGGAATTTGGGTGCAGAGAATGAAGGCCAGAAGACTCCCAAAAGCATGGTGGTGAGAGTATCATTAATTTAGATGCTTTCTTACAAATTTAGATGTTCCTTTTCATACCCAGTATTCCTTTACATTGTAAGGCATGTACATATTTGTACATATGTCTATATATATATACCCAGGACATATCAGGGTTACTGCTGTCACCATTTCATTACTTTTCAAAATCTCTGCTCAATCTGTGACTAGCACATTCATAGTATTGTTGTCCAGAATATCACCCCATCTTTCCTGGGGAGAGTCCTGTTGCTTCTAAATATCAAAGTACTTCCTATCCCTCATTCACCTTCAAGTGACAGCTTGTAGTTCCAAAGTAACGTTTACCATCTACAGGAAATAACCAACAAAAGGTAAGCAGAGTAAGAATACCAAGGTTTAGGCACAGAAGTTGCTAAACACCCACTCCCATGTGAATCTGAGGCTAGCTCCTCAAGATGGTCAAATCCTTTTGGCATCATTCAGAACAACTGAATGTTCCTTCACTGAACTTTTAAGAACTTGAGTAGCAAAATCACATGAGTCTGCACAATCCCTTTGGCCATGTAAGGTCATAGTCTCAGGTTCTGGGAATTAGGATATGGACGTCTCTCAGAGCCATTATCCTGTGCACCAGTGCGATCAGTTTTCTCAGCCCTAGTACAACTGGCAGACACAACATACTCATTAATGCCCACTTGCCAAGGCAGTGATTCCCAGGCATAGAAGTGTACACCCCCTACCAAACTCCATTAGGATGCGGGTAGAAATAAGAGAGGAAAACCATTCGCAAAGGTTGTCATATGCCCTCTGTTTTAGGCATAGTATAGATTCAACATGGCCTGTATCTTCATTCTTCTGCATATTCTCTTATGGTTTATAAGTTATATGCAAGGGACACATTTTACTGGTATGGGATATAACAAAAAAGAGGGCTTAGGACTATTTTCCTAGAGGAAAAAAACCCAAACACATGGGTTTTTTATGTAAGGGCTCAGCAAAGTAGAATTTTCAGGTTGTGTGCTATCAATTAATTTTTTTCCGACCAGTCTCAGGCAAAATGTGAATTTTATTGCCAAGAAATGGTTTAGTAACAAGACATTTTTTTTTTTTTTAATTTTGAAACAAATTGGTAACTCAAGCTCCTGAGGGCAAACCTGTCAAGTCTTAGTCCAAATAGCCCTTTTCCATTAGCAAATGGCTCTGGGCAGTGTCACAGCCCTGGAACAAGGGATCTGGTAATTCCTAACAGGAGGTGAAAATCCTCCATGAAGCTCTGGTATCTTTGCTCTTCCTGTGTCCTCAATACACAGAACCTTGGCTGTGCTGACGCCATCGCCCAAGGGGACATTTACCCTCTAAGCCCTCCTTCTTGTTCTTTCAAATATCTGGTTCTTGCATTCTCTCCAAATTCAAGGTTTACACAGTATCTTCCAGCACAGAAAATTCTATCATTCCCACTACTCAGTTAAACACAAGATTTGCAGTATGTGAGATTATGCTTCAAAACCCAATACTACACACTCATGACATTTCCGGAGAACCAAAGAGGACATTCATTTAGCAAGTATCTTTTGAGAACCTGTTGTTTGTCAAAATTCCCCAAGGCAATAGGTCTTAATCTCAGTTACAACTGGAAATCACCATGGAAAAAAAAATTAATATATATTGATACTTGTGATGCTTCTCTGAAGATTCTGATCTAAAATTATGACCTAAATAACTCATTAAAAATGCAAATCCTATGGCTCCTATATATTCCCTTTTTCTCCTTAGGAAATTGTTTCCTGGAGGGGAGGTGGGAGCCCCAGAAAAAAGTGTATTAATCAATACCTCAGATTAGGTAATGGTTCTCAAAATATACTTAAGAGTATCAAAGTAATGGGTGACTGAGAATTTTAGGGTAGCAAAGAGGTGAGTGAAAAAGTTTGCTCATTTGAAACATAGAATCTTTGTTTGATTCCTACATGGTGAAAACAAAGACACACCATAGAGCCTATACAAAAAGTAATGTTTTCCCCAGAACAACCATGACTGAAAGGCAAAAGTAGAAACCAGAGATTCAGTGGTTCTGATTCCACTTTGTTCCCCAACACCCTCCACTGTCTGTTTTATTTATAAGTAGATTAAAAAAAAAAAAACCTTGAAATGGGAACATTTCATGAAAGCAGCCTTACAGTCAACATTTAAGTCCCGCACCCTGCTTAGAAGACATTAATTTTGACATGACAAATACCTTCACTCTTGGCCATCATGCAATATAGATCATTTGATAAGCCATAGTCCTTCCAGGCTGGGTTGTTCCTTATAGATCCTGTACCTGCAAGTGGAGTTCTCATTAGTAGCCAGTGAATGTGCAAGCTTCACATCCTATCCCTGTTCATGCATTGATACAAGAAGAAAATAGAAAAAGCCCCAACTAGGTAACTTTTGCCAAGAGTTTTGATTTAAAATTCTGTGTGTTATTTTAAGGCATTTTAATCCAATTCCCATGTGCATAGTTTAAGCAGGACAGAAATTGCTACTTGAAGCTGATTTTAAGGAACGAAAAGAGTCAAACTTGACACCAGTCTTTCAACTTCATTCAATCTCTGCTTAACCCTTAAATATATTCCCCAGGCTAAATAGAACCATCCTAATTTTAACGCCAGAGCCTGAAGTCTTTAATATTGTGCACTACCTCTAGCTCTAGTTTTATACCTGGGCACCATTTCTGAGAGGCAAACTGCTTGTTTGTTTCTGGTGCACCATGAGGATAGAGAAGATCACGACCTTTGCTATCCTCTGAGTCACCTGTGAAGCATTAAGCATTAAGCATTAAGCATTAAGCTAAATTGGTCGTTTGCTCTATCCAGCACACTTGTAAAGGGGTTTAGTTGCAAAAGAAAGCTGCTCTTGTTTTGCATCTTGATATTTGTAAATGACCTTTAAGTCTTGTATTATTTCCTCCTTTCCTGAGGGGAAGAAATTTTTTAAAAAGGAAGCCACTTCACTTCACTGACTGAGGGGTGTATATCCAATGACCCCGCACAGATGCCATACTTACCACCAGCTTCTCCCAGCCCATAACCTTGCCCAGAGGAACACTCAGGCAGGTCCATTCCTGGAAGATATACCTTCTCTGATTGTTGACTCGGCTGAAGACTCTCATTGGCTGTGCCAAAACTTTATGAGACTAGTACAGATTTTTCCTACACACACTGTTTACTTCCTTCTTTCCTTCACAGTCAGAAAGCGATTGTGGTCTGATGATTCTACCATACTCTCCCAGCCTCTCCCAGCTCCCTTTCCATTTTCCTTTATAGATACGTTCTCCAGTAAATCTCTTGATGCCTCTTTCTCAGAGGCCCAGAATTTGCATACCCATGTGATTCTCTCTCTGCTCAAAGGAGTAGGAGCCATATGAGAAAAGGGCCCAGTCTGTCTTACGGAAGTCGCTGTTGCTACTCTCATACCTAGCACAGTGCCTAGCACATAGTAGCCACCTAGTAAAAATTTGTCAAGTGAATGTCATTAAATGAGGGTTTGTATCCAGTATGTTTTTTAATCTGACTCCAGAGCCCATTTTCTTTTCAACTCTTTAGGTTTCCTCTCTACTACCTCTGCTTTACACACACAGACACACACACACACACACGCACGCGGGCGCATGCACAAAAACATAGTGATACTCTATGCTAGGCATGTTATGATAATCAGATGTGTCAAGAACCTTGGTCCTTACTCTCAAAAAAAAAAAAAAAAACATTAATTGTATAGAAGCACTGGATGTGATTTACAACAAGCCTTTTTGACGTATGGGGGAGGAAACAGGAATAAGAAAAAAATAACCAGATATTTGATAATCATATACCCAGCCATCAAACTTTGTTCTGTTTACTGCTGTATCCCTACTGCCTTTAACAGTGCATGACACATAGTAGGCAGTCAATAAATTTTTGCAAAATGCATGGATGAATGAATTCAACCATTTAGTTTTATGGATTTTTCCCATTGTCTCCATGCATTTTGATGCCTTTGACACAACTGGAACTAACACAACACAAATATAATAAGGAGTCTAAATTTGACCTTTATTTTCAATTTTGTTGATAACATTTCATTCTGAAGTAAACATAGCACTTGACAAAATGTCTCTTAAGTCTTTGAAGTGTTTGGAGAATTGGAATTTGATTCTTGAGATTCTAGGAGAAGTACCTAAGGAGTTTCCAGGTAAGAAATTAGAAAGTAAAGCATTGCCAACTTGTCCTTGAGAAAATAAGAAATCTTGCCAAGCATCCCCAGTCAAAATAATACAACTAAAACACCATCATCACATACAATGTCCAAGGTCCGTGCTATACACAGTGAGCACTGAAAAAAGGAACGAGACATGGCCTGTCATTTATGACTTTACTGTCACTGGAGAAGAGGAAATGCATACAAACACCTGATGCCCACTTGTTCTCACACATGCTCCAAGTCTTACCCATCTTTGAAGATGTGACTCAGTTGTCATCACCTCCATAAACTCTCTCCCCAGATCCCAAACTTTGGAACTAATCTCACTTTCTTATTTCTCTCTTGGTTTTGTTTCATCATGGTTTATATTGATTTAGAGCTAATTGGACACATGCACATCTGTCGATTCCCATTATTCATTTGAAAGACATTTTTTAGTATATTCTTTGTGACAGGCATGGGAATAACACCTTATAATTTTATAACACATTGTGGTTTTTAAAAGAGTAATTCCAGCACTTAATTTTATTCTTTTCTCAGCCCTGACTAAACTCCCTGAGTCAGGAAGGACTGATACATCAATATTCACTCTGCAGATGAGGACCCAGAGACTTGAACAGGTTGGAATTAGAGAGCCCTAGATTTGAATTCCATCTCTTCTGTGAACTGTGTGGCCTTGAGTGCTCCTTTGTTTGCTCTCAGCCTCAGTTCCTATAAAATGGGTAACAATGTTAAGCTTTGCTTCTTAGAGTTGTGAAGATTAAGTGTATTTTGTGAAGATCTTATCGTAGAGTGACTGATACATATAAATAATTTGTTAATAAGCAGTACAAATAAATGAATAGATAAGGTGTGTTACATGGCTGATTAAAAGGAATATTTTGGCCCCACATTGGGCTCTCTTCTCAGTGGGGAGCCTGCTTCTATCTCTCTCTCTCTCTGCCTGCCGCTCTGCCTACTTGTGATCTCTGACTGCCAAATAAATAAATAAAATCTTTAAAAAAAATAAAAGGAATATTTTGAACCCATAACTCAACTCCAAATCCAGAGCTCTTTTGAAGATACCCTGCATCAAACTCTCTTATATCATAAGCTTCCTTATGGCAGAAGGTACTTCTAAGTCAACTTTCTATCTAAAGAAAGGCTTAGCAGAGTACTTTTGAATTAATAAGGGCTCAGTTATTAATTAAATAGAAATAATTATTTTACTGAATTTCCAGTCATCTTTAAATACTCCTCTGATGTCCTAGAGTACCTCCTATACGCTATTGCACTACGTATTAGTTAGGATTGTGTTTGTGAGCGACAGAAAACATGATAACAGTAGTGTCCATATAAGGGATTATTCATCTCATGCATGAAAAGAATGGGAATAAGTTGCAACTTCCCAGGGCTTGTATAACTGCACAACAATGCCATAAGTCATATCTCCATCTTTTGTTTTCATTGTCTTTTTTTTTTTTTAAAGATTTTATTTATTTGACAGAGAGAAATCACAAGTAGATGGAGAGGCAGGCAGAGAGAGAGAGGGAAGCAGGCTCTCTGCTGAGCAGAGAGCCGGATGCGGGACTCGATCCCAGGACTCTGAGATCATGACCTGAGCCAAAGGCAGCGGCTTAACCGACTGAGCCACCCAGGCGCCCCATTGTTTTCATTGTCTTAAAATAACTATTGAACTTTAAGCCAGTGTCCACAATAACATGTCCATATTCCAGGCAGAAAGAAAAGTGAAGAGAGATGTATAAATAACCAAAGGGTAAGAGCTTATTACTGGCCACCAGTAGCTGCAAGTCCATCTATTCATGGATTATGAATAGACATATACACAGATATAGATATATAGATATAGACATATAGACATATGGATATATAGATATAGATATAATAAGGTACCTAACCTCTGTTGTTATGGTGGGAATGCAAGCTTGTATAGCCACTTTGGAAAACAGTGTGGAGGTTCCTCAAAAAGTTAAAAACAGAGCTACCCTATGACCCAGCAATTGCACTACTGGGTATTTACCCCAAAGATACAGATGAAGTGAAAAGAAGGGTGACAAAGGCACCCCAGCGTTCATAGCAGCAATGTCCACAATAGCCAAACTGTGGAAGGAGCCGAGATGCCCTTCAACAGATGAATGGTCCATAGATACAATGGAATATTACTCAGCCATCAGAAAGGATGAATACCCACCATTTGCATCAACATGGATGGAACTGGAGGGGATTATGCCAAGTGAAATATGTCAAGCAGAGAAAGACAATTATCATATAGTCTCACTTTTATGTGGAACATAAGAAATAGCATGGAGAACATTAGGAGAAGGAAGAGAAAAATGAGGCGGGCGGATCAGAGAGGGAGATGAACCATGAGAGACTATGGACTCTGAGAAACAAACTGATAGTTTCAGAGGGGAAGGGGTCAGGGGGCTGGGTTAGCCCAGTGATGGGTATTAAGGAGGGCATGTACTGCATGGAGCACTGGGTATTATACTTAAACAATGAATCTTGGAACATTACAACAAAAACTAATGATATACTGTATGGTGACTAATAAGTAAATAAATAAATAAGGAATTCAGATATGAATGATAGGTATGGAGTGAGCCAACATATAGTCTCTGCCTCAGAAACATCTGATGAACTTGTTCTATGTTAAGTTGCATAAAATATTAAATTATCATACGATTTAATCTTTTGTCAAGATTATTTTAGATATGACTTAAAACTCTCACTTGTGAGAGTCATGAAAAATCAGCCACATTTTTAGAGTCCCTCCTTAGAGTCATTATATTTATTGAAGTGTTGGGTAGGGAAAGAGATAGATGTATATAATATTAAAAAAGAGAAGACAGATCTATCTATTACGGCTACCATCCATTATGGCTGCCATTAAATTGCTCAATGATTCATTCAACGACATGGATGAATCTTGAAGGCATTTGCTAAGTGGAAAAAAAAAGCCAGAGCCCAAAAACTGAATATTATATAATTCTAATTCATATGACATTTCAGAAAAGTCAAGACTACATGGATGGAAAACAGATTAAAGGAAGCTGGGAATGGTCTAGATAGGAGAGATTGTATACAAAGAGGAATTGGGGATATGGAGTGATTAGATAGGTATAAAGTAAGCCAACATACAGTTATCTGTCTCAGGAAGACTTAATAACTTTTCTCTATATTAAGTTACATACAATATTAAATTACTGTATTCTATAGAGGACATTTTAGGGAATTATTCTATTATTATACAGGAGTGGTGAACATGTGACTCCATGCATTTGTCAAAACTCATAAAATTTTACAATCACAAAGAGTAGACATTGATGTATGCAAACAATAAAATAAAAGACAATCAACCAGAATGTTGAGGGATCCCAAGATGAAATGCAGACTGTGACAAAATGAGTCTAACTATATTACAATTGTCTGACATAACTGCAGTATAGGAGGTAGTGGGGGGGAAAGGAGATGACCTAAGTAATTTTGGTTCAGATTAGATAAATTTGTGTTCAGATTAGAAACTGTAAGGGCAAATAAAACAGAAACTATAGGTAAACACCATGGTTGTTAAAATTATTTATCATGGGGACATGGATTAACAATTCTGAAATTGTTTTATGTATATAATGGTGTTGAACAAAGAAGTGAATGGATGGGTGTTGGTAGGTGCCAAAAAGTTACATATTAACAAGACTAGAAGGCTACAATAACTTTGTGGTACTGGATTAGAGAGATCAGAATGAATTCATGTTTCATTTAATGTGCATTTACAGATGGGCAGATACAGAAACAACCCTAGGTAAGGGTGACCACAAGGTTTTTATGTGTACACATATTACCAGGCTCTGCCAGCTGGAAGCAATGTCACCCCAGTAGCAGCCATCATGCCCCGTACCCAAACCTTGGTTTCCAAATGCCATCCTCCAATGAAATAAAGCAAGCCTCCTTGGAAAAATGGCTGACTCTAGGACTGTGACAGGGAAAATAAAAGTTAAGTGTGGCATATGTAGTAGTACCAGCAAGTTGGTAGTGCACATAAAACAAGGGGGGACATCTCAAAGGGACATGTGAGCTAAACTAATGGAAGTCCCAATGATCAAAGCTGGAACAATTTACACAATAAAATCAATAACAGGGTACTGATTCATAACAAAATATAAGCTAAATATGCATGATGCTTTAACCTGTTTGGCATGTTACCACAAAATACCATAGACTGGGTAGCTTATAAACAACAGAAACTTATTTCTCAGGCTTGGGGAGCCTAGAAGACTAAGATTAAGACAACAGCATAGTCAAGTTCTTAGGAGGACTCCCATTCTAGTTCATAACCAGCAGCGTCTTGCTGTACCTTCCCCTGGTAGAAGGGACTGTCAGTGATGCTGACTAAATCAGGATAGCAGAGGCAAAGGTCCTTCTGGTAGAGATGGTCATCGTCCTCATGCCCAGCACAATGCAAATATTCTTTCCAAGATGTATTTATTGATGACTACATGAGGCTTACTCTGCTGACTCATGCCAAGAGGTCTCTCAGGAAACCTCAGAGAGTCAACTTGAAGTTGCCTGAAGAAAGTTATGCCGCATCTTACAAAAATCATCAGTCCTGGGGCTGAGGTTTTTCATGAGGCTAAGGGTGGAGTATAAACAAAACTTCGCTAGAGCCTGCTAATCTCTCTGCAGCCAGCAGCTAAGATTTTCAAAATTGAACACCCAGTTTAATGTAATTTCATGTATTTGCTCAGTGTGCCATTTTACCCCTGGGTTAACATGGAAAAATGAAGAAAGAGCTAATTGCACTATTATCACTTCAACATAATGGGCCAGTGCCCCAGAGCAGCGGCTGTTCTTATTACATGGTGTCACCAGGGGGAAATACTATTTGCTCTCTCCCAAGGTTCGACTTCTTTTGTTCTGTAACTATGTTTACAGGACACACTTGTCTGGCTCGCCACTCTGTGTCTGGCAACATAGTTATACCTGTCTATAGCTTTCTTTCTCCCAAACTCTTGATATCAAGTTTGTATCTCTAAATTAACAACTTTGATTTGGAAGGTAATGCATCTCTGGAAATCATTTAGAAGGGAGGGAAAAAAGAATACTTCCACAGGTTCTGAGTCCTACTCCTGCCAATCACTAAGTAAAGGTCCCCAGTAAGTTACAGAATTCTCCCTGATCCTGTTTCTTTGCCTGTAAAATGAGGATGACAGTAGATGCAACTCTGAGGGTTGTAAAGAGCAAAAGCAACAAGCGAGTTGCTTAGCCCTGGGGAACAGGGGGAACATGCCATTGCTACATATAATTATAATCATTAATTTTAAATGCATTTTACATACCATGCAAAATGATTGAAAACAATAGCAAAAGGTGTTAAAGGAAAATTACAAAACATAAAGAAGGTGTGCCTTAGCAGCATTCTTTAAGTAAAACAATAAAATGAGAAGTAGCAAAGAATATGGGTGATCTCTTTATTTCCCTTTTCATTTGTATTATAGCAGATTACATTTTTATAATCTTTGGTCTATCTGTGGGGTGAGTGTAGCAACAAAGAAAAGACCATCAGGAAAACCAAGAAGCTCTGGTGTAATAAAAGAACTAACATTTGGATGGTATAACGGAGTTTTCAATTATTTCCTCAAGTAATTCACCGAGAGTTAGATAATGCATAAAGTATGAATAAAGGAACACAAGATTTGGGGTTGGAAGACACGTCTTCAAGGCTCAGCCATGCCCTTTTTGAACTTCAAGAACTGAGACAAGAAATTAATCTTTTTTTAGTCTTTCCCAACATGATACACAGGTATGATGTGACTTTATTTATCCTCAAATGTTTTGAAAAGGAAAATGAAAGAATTAATGTAGAAATGCTCCCAAATCTACAGTGCCACACAAACACCTGCATGTGAGGGTTTACAGTGGCTTCATTCATCATCTCAAAATACTGGAATCAACCAACATGTCCTTTAATAAGTGAGTGGATTAAAAGCACTGGTATAGATCTTGTTTTCTAATACCATTCTTCAATCAAAAGAAGAAGGGCTCCCTGAAGAAATGCCAAATTCTAGGACTGAGAAAGGAAATATACTAGGTAAGTGTGGAGCATGTTGTACTACTGGAAAGTAAGATGTTTAAAGAAAGGGAGACATAAACAGACAAGTCCACAATGATTGGGAGATGCCAAAGGAACATAATAGCCAACCAAAGACTGAAGCTGAGATAATTTGAGTATCAAAATAAAATAGTATTTTGGGAGGGGTGGTGTGCCTGGGTGACCTAGTGGGTTAAAGCCTCTGCCTTCGGCTCAGGTCATGATCCAGAGTCCTGGAATCGACTCTCCAAGTTGAGCTCTCTACTTGGCGGGAGCCTGCTCCCCTCCCCTGCCTGCCTCTCTGCCTACTTGTGATCTCTGCCTGTCAAATAAATAAAATATTTAAAAAAAAAATAAAATAATGGGCTCCTGGGTGGCTCAGTGCATTAAAGCCTCTGCCTTCAGCTCAGGTCATGATCCCAGGGTCCTGGAATTGAGCCCCGCATCGGGCTCTCTGCTCAGTGGCAAGCCTGCTTCCTCCTCTCTCTCTCTCTCGCTCTCTGCCTGCCTCTCTGCCTACTTGTGATTTCTGTCTGTGAAATAAATAAATAAAATCTTTTAAAAAATAAAATAAAATAGTATTGGATTATCACTCAAAATATAAAATAAATATCCATGAGACCATACAGACATAAATAAATGATTGAATAAATAAGTAAATAGGGAGAAGAGACAAACCTCCCATGCAGAAATATTTCAAATGCTTTATGTAAATATTCTGTCTGCAAGGAGGCAGAACACAATTTCCCAACTCTGAGCATGGCCTGAGTATGATGACTTTCTTCCCATGAATACAGTAGGAAAAAAGAAGGTGTGTGTGTTGGGGGGAGCTAGTATCTTTATAGTGGAGAAACCTGACAAACACACCTCTCCCAGGTGTTCAGGAGCAAAACCAATCGTCATAAGTCATATTGCTGGTATATAGCCTGAATATGACATGAGAAAAAGACCATTTTATGTGTGTGACCTTCCTCCAAAAATCCCATAACCATCGCCTAATCGTGAGAAAAGGAACAGACAAATTCTGGTAGACAGGCATCCTATCACACATCCCGGCAGTCTCCTTCAAAATGTTCAAGGTGATAAAAAAACGTGGGAAGCCTGAGAAATGTTCACAGCCAAGAGGAGCCTGTGAACACATGACAACTAAATGTCATGTGACATCCTACATGGAATTCTGGGGCAGAAAAAAGACTTTAGGTAAAACTGAAGAAAATATGAATAAATATGAATTTTAGTTAATAATAATAATAATCCACTATTACCAGTTCATGAATTATAACAAATATACTATACTATAAAACAAATGAACAAACAAACTAAAAACAGACCCTTAGGGACACCTGGGTGGCTCAGTCAGTTAAGCATCCAACTCTTGGTTCCAGCTTAGATCATGATCTCAGGGTCCTGAGATGGAGCCCGGAGTTGGCTCCATGGTCAGCACAGAGTGTGCCTGAGATTCTCTCTCCCTCTACCCTTCCTGTTCATGCTTGCTCTTTCTCTCTCTCTCAAATAAATATTTTTTTTAAAGTAAAGAAAGAAAAACAGACTCTTAAATACAGAGAACAGACTAGCGGTTGCCGGAGAGGAGGTGGGTGGGAGAGAGGTGAAACAGGTGGAGGGATTAAGCGTGCATGTATCATGATGAGCACTGATTGTTGCACCAACTGTTGAAACTAATGTAACACTGTATGTTCACTCTATTTCAATGTATATAAATAGAGTCTCTAAGTAAAGTCATTGTGGTAGTTTTTCTCAACTCTCTTAGTCCTCCAGGTGAAAACTTGCTTTCTTCTATCTCCTTCTCAGACAGAAGAAGGAAGAGGGAGAAGAGGTTGTACCAGCGAGGCCACTGGCAGATACAGGATCTGCCTGAGAAAATGTCACCATGGGTACGCACTGCTTCACTGTAGGTACCCATTGCTTTCTACATCAAAAGGACTACATGTTCGTGGAGATACAGTTGTAGAAGTACCTTCTCTCTCACACCATCTCATTTGCCAGTTTAAAATGCTCCTGTACCTCCCTATCATACTAACAAAACCCCACTTCATCAGCACGGCCTCTATGATCTTACAAGATTTGGTCCCTGTGTCCCTCTCTGAATATCTTCCTTAACACTCCTTAGCTCACTCACCCCATTCCCGCTAAGTGTCCTCCTCCCTGTTTCTTGAGTATGCCAACGATATTCCTGACTTTATAACCTTTGCACTTGGCATTCTCTCTACCTGAAATGCTCTTCCTCTAGATCTCAGCTCAGCTCTCTCCTCCTTTAACCAGCATTGTCTGGCACAAACTGAAATGACCAACTCCTCCCCTGTGTTAGCTTCTAGGTCCTCCAAGAAAAAAGCCTCAGAAGATATGAGCTATGCACGGGAAGTACTGGGAGGCACATCTGTAGGGTGCCGTGCGGGGGTCACTGTCATATTGTGATATTAAGTCTGACCCCTGTAAAGGGAAAGAAAAGAGGGTTGGCTAAGAATCATCTCCAACTGTGGTACAGTTCTGATAATGTTTTGGCAAGGCTGATGCCAAGTACTCAAGCCAGAGTCACCCCTGGAGGAATCCTGCATCCTACGGCAATGAGCTGGCCTTAGCAGCCCCACCAGGCTGAGTCACTGGCTGGGAACTGCCCTTGCTAAAGGTGATCTCAGCATGAGCATGGCAATACAGTCAGGGTCCAAGAGCTGAGGGCATCAGTCAACGATTTCCCACAGTAGGAGAGGTTCATGGCCACCAAGCCTCCCTCCCCCATTACAGCCACACTCCATCACATCCTTTTGTTTCTTCATAGCTCTTATCAATATTTGATACATCCTATTAATGTGTTTATTGTCTCCTCCCCTCCTACAACACCACTGACAAGAGTACAGTTTCAGCTGTCTCATTCATCCTAGTACCCAGAACCTAGTACCCAGAACATTTTCTGGCATGTAGTAGGTACTCAAAAAAGGTATGAAATGAATCTCTAGGTCTTTGGCAAGGGAAAAAGGAAAGAAGGTCTATTCCATATTTCTATTCTTTACTGGTACATTCTAACAGATGAAACTCTTATAAAACCAATCACCTTCATATGCATTAAAAAAGAAACCACCTGAACTATAGGTTTTTTCCTTTCCTGACTGGTACTTAACTAGGTCATCCATTATAACCATACTTTTCCCTGATCTTGTCTACATTTTCCTAGGAGGACATATTCTGTTTAATCCACATTCAAAGTGTATTTTTTTTTAATTTTTTTTAAGATTTTATTTATTTATTTGACAGAGAGAGATCACAAGTAGGCAGAGAGGCAGGCAGAGAGAGAGAGAGGAGGAAGCAGGTTCCCTGCTGAGCAGAGAGCCCGATGCGGGACTCGATCCCAGGACCCTGAGATCATGACCTGAGCCGAAGGCAGTGGCTTAACCCACTGAGCCACCCAGGCGCCCTTAATCCACATTCAAACGAGAAAAGTTATAATAATAAAGCATAGCTGTATGTTAGATTCTTAGTTTATGAAGCACACCCGTATTCCTCATCTCTTTAAATTCTCTTGACAGTCCTACATGGTACTTGTTAATATCCTCATATTCTAGAGGGAAAAACTGAACATAACACAAAGGAAACCAAAAGGAGCAAAGTGGACAGGTTAGGATGTCTACATAAATTCTCTCACTAGAAGGAAGCGGTAATACTTCTGGGCCAGGTGGAACTGTTTGATTATTCCTCCAGAGGTCCAGTCTGAGTCAATGTAGCAATTCTCGGTAAGATCAGAAAATGCGTGTGAAAACAAAATCTGTTGATTGAGCCATTTCCTTTGAAGGATTTTTGCTTTCCTGACTCTAGTTGTTTTGTTTTGTTTTGTTTTTAACTGATGCACAATTCTAACTTTCTGGGCATCCACACTTCTGTGCTAAGAGATTCCTGCCCTGATCTCTAAATAGTATGTTCACTAACACTCAGAATCTTGATATCAGCATTTCTTGATGAGACTCCACAAAGTACTCATTTCTGTCTCTCTGTAAGAGAGGAATGTGGATTTTTCTCTTTTACAGACTATAGTATATGTTTTATATGTGTATATATATGTGTATGTTTATATAAATACACACACACAGATAATTTATTTCCTATGGTATAGCTAGTGATTCATCTACCAGTTGGTCCAATTATTATTTATTGATGAACTACCATGTGTGTATTTCCATACAAGATGCCATGGGCCCTATTAAGGAAAGCTAACTCTGGTCTTGAAGAGATTCATGGAAAGGCTGAGATATGAACTAGATCATGAAATACAGAGATAAAGAAAAATATTTCAAATATAAGAAAGAGGAGACAAGAAAGAATAAGAAAAGGATGAAGATTTGAGCCAGGTGTTAAATTCTATCATGTTTCTCAAAGATACCAAGTTCAGCTAGGCTCTTCTTCAGTTTTGGCCTGAGGACTTTCCAAGTGCTCCAAAGACACACACAACAAACAAAATATTGTAAGCTCTGTATCCAGCCCCACGGGTGTACATGTACCCTCTCAAACAGATGGGTGTCATGTTCAGGTCAGGCTGTGTATGGGCCACATGTGCTATGGCCTAGCTGCATGCCAGGCATAGCTAAGAGATCCCAGCTCTTACAGTTAGACCCTTAGCTTTCTTCACATTGGACAGCCTCTACAATGGACTGGAATCAGTCCTACAGATGAAACCAGCCTTCCAGTCCAAGCCTGGCCCTGCTCAGGACAAAAAGATTCTTAAGTAAATGTTGTCATTTTCCTCTTGTTACATTGATTCAACCCCAAATGACCATTCCAATAATATTTCAGAGTAAAAGTTAAAGTGACTTAAAGTCACATTTATTTGCAATCTCCCTGTACATAACTACCAAAATAATGTCACTAAGATAGCTCACAAGTATACAAACCTCATTTGACTTTTATGAGAGCCACAAGACGTTCCCAGAGTAGATGGCATATGAAAAAATTGAGACCAGAAATGAGTCAAAATGACTCTTAAAAGGTTACACAGTGATTTTCTGGAAACCTAGGTCTCCTTGTTCCTACCATTTCTTACTTTGGTCCCTTGATTAGCTACCAAATAACAAGCTTTTGAATATGTGTGTTCTATGATTTGGGAGATTACAGATTTTCTAAATATTAATCCTGGAATGATTCATGCATGCAATTAGTTTTAGGCATTTTATTTGTGTTCTGGGAAACACTGCTTTGGAAACACTAATCTCATTCAACCTCCTCTCATTTTATTGATGAGAAAGCTGAGACCCAAGAGGTTATGACTTCTTTCTGATGAAATATACAGAAAGGCAGAATCCGAACTAAAAGTCAGGTCTCTTCATAACTATTCTTCTTTTACGCTTCACTTTTAGGCCTGCTAATAGTGTCTTAAAAAGCTGCATGGGGGTCTAGTAAGACATCTGATATGGGACTGAACAAAGGGTTAATAATGTAGCCCCTGGGTAAAGCGATTAGAAAATTGGATTCTCAATCTAAAAAAGGCTTTATCACATATATGTATTAATTTGTTTATAAGCATGGCAGACTCTAGGTTTCCAAAGCCTTCTTCAGAAACTGCAGTATCATTCTGCATCCCATTTTTACAGGTGTGCAGTATAAATTGAAAATAAATTTCAAAGAAGCTCTAAGGGAAAGACTGCAGTAATTTCATCCTAGATGAGTTGAAAAAAAAAAAAAAAAAAAAAACAACCACCCACCTCTGAGCCATAAATCCCGACTATTTTATAGCTCCCCCTGTTCTATTCTTACGCTTGCTCAAAAAAAAAAAAAAAAAAAAAAAAAATTCAATTTCCTTCATGAAACTGTATTAAAAAAAAAAAAGTACAGACTGCAAAGTAGATCTTCAAGTCAGAACTTCTATCAAGACAATGCTCTCTATATGGATAAAAACCCATATGGAGGTTTCTTGAGCTTTTAGATAACCTGCCTGGGAGTATCCCAGGTTGTCATGCAGCATAAAACTCAAGCGAACCTTGAGGTCAGAATTTGCCTAAAGAAAGGCAGTGCTGGATCAGGGAATGGTGGCCTCGGCCCAGGTATTTTGCTCACCGCCATCACATAACGCATACCTCACATCAACCAAGCCTCTTAGAGTGGATAAGGGAATTATTCAACTAGGGTTCTGATCCACCACTCTGAGGTACAAAGAGATACAAAAGGTCATCCCACTAACAGTAACTGGGGGATTATAGAAATCTAGTCAAGAGATGATAAAAGCATAGATTTAATATTCACTTTCTGTGTATGAGCAAACTCGATGTTTTAAATCTTATAGTACAGGTCTTGCATTTATATGAAACACTGGGCTCGACTTCATTTTGCTTTTTTCCAGTTGCAGAGACTTTTTCCTTTGTTCAGCCATGCATCTAAATCTTCCTGCCTGAATCCCCATCCGGTTATTACCCACACTCAACATCACAGAATTTTCATAAAAGGCCGATGAGTCAAGCCTAAAGCAGGCTGCAAAACTTTCAGTCAGGTGGCCATTGGCCTTCATCCATGTGTCCTTAGACCATTTAGATGCTGCCAAGGACCCTTGTGGAGGTGGTTTTCTGGAGATTTTTGAGCAAATAGAGGCAAAAACCACGACAGTTTGGGTGCAAAATATGTTTTCTTAAAATTGTTTTTATATAATGTCTCATGATATATAAAGCATATTATTTAGCGATTCTCTAGCCAAATTATTTACCAAATTATTTAGCGATTCTCAAGCCTAGATGCACCTTAGAAGCACTTGAAAACACGCCAACTCTGATATCCCACTGCCAGAAGATCTGAATAGAAAGATCTAGATAGAGCAGGGTCCAGGAAGCTGCATTTCTATCAGACACCTGCAGGGGAGCCTGATGAGGTCGATAGACCAGGCTTAGAGAACTCTGATTTACAAAAGCTTGACTATGGCTGGGTCAGCTAATTATTACATTTTGATCATTTTAGAGATTCTAAAGATAAAGAGACTAATCATCAGAGAGATGTAGATATTTGCCTAAGACCTTACATATTATGTGAGAGCTAGATTTCAAAGATCACACGTTTGATCCCAAATCCAAAGTTCATTGTGCATGAATTAAAACATGACTATAAAAGAAAACACTGCTGTATCAGAGATAGCAACTGGTATGGGTGAAATCAAAAGAATAAAGAAATCATTTGTGAGAATGAAGGATGAAAAGGAAGGTTTCTATCCTTATCATCACAATTTCTAGCAGTCCCTCCACAGACTTTTCCCAAGGGGTCACAGTCTCTGTCCCTGCCCTCCTGGCTGTGACCTGGCCAGTCTAGAAATACTGGGTCCTCAGTGCCATCAGAATATAGACTGATTCTGGGGCACCTGGGTGGCTCAGTGGGTTAAGCCTCTGCTTTCAGCTCAGGTTATGATCTCAGGGTCCTGGGATTGAGCCCCTCTCTGCTCAGCAGGGAGCCTGCTTCCCCCTTCTCTCTCTCTGCCTGCCTCTCTGCCTACTTGTGATCTCTGTGTGTCAAATAAATAAATAAAATCTTAAAAAAAATAAGAATATAGACTGATCCTGGGTGAAGAGCAAATGTGGATATTTACTCCATTTTTAACTCTATACCTTCTCTTTCCATTGCTTTCTTCCCAAACTCCTGGCTCCTCTCTTTATTTCACTATAGGATTCCAATTACAAGCAAGAGAGAAAAAAAAAATCTTTATTCACTAATCTTTTGAATCATTCATAAACTGGAGTCAGACAGAATGATAATATTAAATCTAAACTCTACTACTAATTTAGTGCGTAATCTTGGGCCAGGTGTTTAACATATCTGGGCCTTGAAGAATAAAGTGGTCCACCAAGATTTCCTCTAAGGGATTTTAGACTTTGAAATGCTGAGATACAAACTCTGTATAGTGAGCACTGACTATGTGTAAGGCTTTGTGTTGGACTCGGGGTAATAATCAGTTATGGGCCTTCAGCATAGAACTCACCACTTAACCAGGCATGAGGAAACAGGTAGGGAATTTAACGAATTATAGGAATAAATATTAAGATGACAAGGGATTCATGAGAGAAAGAGTAAATATGAAGCTGAGGGACAGAGTATTTCTATCATCTCTTGCCTGTTAGCATAAAATCACCTACTCTTGTCCCTTCCAATTTTCCTGTACGCCGCAGTCTGAGTGATCTCAAAGTGCAAATCTGATCACCATCCCAACATCAAACCCTTGAAAGTCCTTCCCTTTAACCTACAATCCAAAGTCCTCCATGCGACCTCAAAGGCAGGGCTCATGCTTGTTTTCTTTGGTCTTGTATCTGCTCCCAGGGCCTACCATAGAGTAGGTAATACTTATTGAAGAAATAAATGAGAGTGAATGAAATGAGTGAAAAATATGACTTGGAACTTGACTGGCTTTTAAGAGAAAACACCTTAGGCTAGAACAGACTGGTAAGGGAGAGGGACAATGTTACCAGATGAAGCAGAGAAGCAGGGTGAGGATTCATCCTTCCTGCAAGACAGGGAAACAGCAGACCAGGTCTGAATGCAGAGAAAATCTTCCCTATTCAACTCTGAAAAGACAACTGAGATGCAGAATTAGAACCTGGAAACATGGGGGTATATCTGTCCTCTTTTTGAGGGGATTAAAATTCTTGGAGCTCTGAGTATGGTTGGCACCAAGAAGGCACCGACTAGTTTAGTCACTGACCCTGATGGACAATGCTGCATTGCGTGGGACTTGCGTGGAAGACCTAGGAATCAATTCTGTTATTGTGTAGACAGTTTTCACATCAGATGCACACTTCCCCCATTAGATTCCATGCCTTGCTCCTTCTTTTATGTATTTATTCCCTTTACTTTGTCCGTCTGACCACTTAGAGCTGGCATAAGTCTGGGTTTAGGGCTCATTTGAGCAAGAAAATGGAGAAGCAGTACTTCATGTTCACAATGCTTCTCTTATGTGCTGAGATCTCCTAGGAAAAGTGGGGCACGTCAATTCAGGGTTGTCACGAGCCAGTATTAGCCAACTAGACCCACTGTGTACAGCACACCATGCTGGGTGCTCTGCATGCATTATCCACAGGCAATCACAGGCAGGTTGCTGAGAGTGTAGGCGACACATTCAGATGCTGAGGTTTCTCTCCTGGGTCCACCTACCAGCTCAGTGACACTGGGCATGTACATTAACCTCTATGTGCCTCTTTTACTCTGTTTGCAAAATAGAAATAATACCAGTATCTACCTCATAGGCTGGATTACATGAGTTTATATATGCAAAGTCCTTAGAACAGCTCTTGGTTATGATAATAAATAATCACATCATTGTTAGATGTTGCTGCTGCTCTATTTCTCATTTGGTCCTCTTTTTATAAAAAAAAGTGAAACATTTTATTTGTTATGGTCCACAATTAAGTGAAACCATATAATACTTGACTCCCTCTGCTTGACTTATTTCACTCAGCATCATCTCTTCCAGTCCCGTCCATGTTGCTACAAAAGTTGGGTATTCATCCTTTCTGATGCAGGCATAATACTCCATAGTGTATATGGACCACATCTTCCTTATCCATTCATCCGTTGAAGGGCATCTTGGTTCTTTCCACAGTTTGGTGACCATGGCCATTGCTGCTATAAACGTTGGGGTACAGATGGCCCTTCTTTTTTTTTAATTTTTAATTTTTATATACATATAATATATTTTTATCCCCAGGGGTACAGGTCTGTGAATCGCCAGGTTTACACACTTCATAGCACTCACCATAGCACATACCCTCCCCAATGTCCATAACCCCACCCCCCTTCTCCCACTCCCCTCCCCCCAGCAACCCTCAGTTTGTTTTGTGAGATTAAGAGTCACTTATGGTTTGTCTCCCTCCCAATCCCATCTTGTTTCATTTATTCTTCTACCCCCTTAACCACCCATGTTGCATCACCACTTCCTCATATCAGGGAGATCATATGATAGTTGTCTTTCTCCACTTGACTTATTTTGCTAAGCATGATACGCTCTAGTTCCATCCACGTTGTCACAAATGGCAAGATTTCATTTCTTTTGATGGCTGCATAGTATTCCATTGTGTATATATACCACATCTTCTTGATCCATTCATCTGTTGATGGACATCTAGGTTCTTTCCATAGTTTGGCTATTGTGGACATTGCTGCTGTAAACATTTGGGTGCACGTGCCCCTTCGGATCACTACGTTTGTATCTTTAGGGTAAATACCCAGTAGTGCAATTGCTGGGTCAAAGGGTAGCTCTATTTTCAACATTTTGAGGAACCTCCATGCTGTTTTCCAGAGTGGTTGCACCAGCTTACATTCCCACCGACAGTGTAGGAGGGTTCCCCTTTCTCCGCATCCTTGCCAGCATCTGTCATTTCCTGACTTGTTGATTTTAGCCATTCTGACTGGTGTGAGGTGATATCTCACTGTGGTTTTGATTTGTATTTCCCTGATGCCGAGTGATATGGAGCACTTTTTCATGTGTCTGTTGCAGATGGCCCTTCTTTTTACTACATCTGTATCTTTGGGGTAAATACCCAGTGGTGCAATTGCAGTGTCATAGCGAAGCTCTATTTTAAATTTCTTGAGGAATCTCCACACTGTTCTCCAAAGTGGCTGCACCAACTTGCATTCCCACCAATAGTGTAAGAGGGTTCCCCTTTCTCCACGTCCTCTCCAACACACGTAGTTTCCTGTCATGCTAATTGTGGCATTCTAACTGGTATAAGGTGGTGGAGGACATAGGGAGATGGAGAGAAGAAGGGAGTTGAGGGAAATTGGAAGGGGAGGTGAACCATGAGAGACTATGGACTCTGAAAAACAATCCGAGGCTTTTGAAGGGGCAGGGGTGGGAGGTTGGGGGAGCCAGGTATTAAGGGGGTATTAAGGAGGGCACATATTGCGTGGAGCACTCGGTGTGGTGCTAAAACAATGAATGCTGTTACACTGAAAAGAACTTAAAAAAAAAAACCCACAAATATCATGGAGGACAAGGGGTGTTAGAGAGGAGAAGGGAGTTGGGGGAAATTGGAAGGGGAGGTGAACCATGAGAGACTATGGACTCTGAAAAACAATCTGAGGGGTTTGAAGTGGCGAGGGTGGGAGGTTGGGGTACCAGGTGGTGGGTATTATAGAGGGCATGGATTGCATGGAGCACTGGGTGTGGTGAAAAAATAATGAATACTGTTTTTTCTGAAAATAAATAAATTAATTTTAAAAAAACACAATAAAGTAAAATCTCTCTGAAAAACAAAAAACAAAAATCAAAAACAAAAAGTTAGCCAAGGTAGCACAAATTGTTATAAAGTTTTTTAAAAGTGCATTGCAATAAAAAGATACAAATTTGTTTTTCCTAGAATTCTCAGATTCCAGATAGATAATAAACTGTGTACATCAGGGGGAAAAAAAAGTGAAACATGAATTGGTATTTCTCAGAAAATTAGAGAGTTTAACTGACAAGCCGCAGGCTGCACAGCTTGTAAGTGGCAGAGTGCTTCAGAGCCCAAGGCAGGCCTAGAACCCCAGGCCTACGCTATGGCCAATTTTCTCATGAACCCAAATGTTGAGATGAGTGGAATCAAAATTGTAAAGGAAAACAGGTGCTAAAAGGACGGGTGAGTGAACGAATGAATGAATGACGTCACTGAGGTTGTCCAACTATGTGCAGGTATCAGTTGTACTGCCTCGCCACAGTTTTTAATCTGCAAAACAAGGGCAAGCGCAGTTCATAAACCAAATCAAGGCAGTGAACAAACGTCTGAACCACCACTCTGAACCAATTGATACTTAGAGAAAATATTGTATAGAGGAACCACACAGCAAAATTCTTTTATTGCCAAATGCTAGAAGGGGTAAAAGGTGAGGGAAAAAAAAAAAAAAAGAATGAGAAATTCTACTAGACTAAGTTCCATGAAGTGAAGGGTTAAATCCTTTGTTCACAAGTACAATGGTTGGTACCCAGAAGGTAATCCATAAAAGCTTTGAATGGAATGAATTAGCACAGTGCCTGGGATACAGATACGAACATTACCAACGAGTTCTAGATTTTATATCTTGTCCAATTGGAGCATTCAATATATTAGATAATTGAAGGTATATGCTGTGCTACACAGGAGAATTTAGGGTGCTTGTGGATGCATAAAACAGAGGGGACCTGGCCTTGTCTGGGCATGAGGGAAGGTCTTTTCAGGAAAGAGATGTGTGACCTAAAACCTAAAAAATAGGTGGGAGTAACCAGGTTAATGGATGGCAGCAAGACTGAGAAGCAGAGTCTGTGATTTGTAATGGTTGCTTCCAAAAGGTTACACAGTAATAGCATGGGAAAATGAGAACATTTTTTCTTGGCTGATTAAAGAAAAGAACAAAACAAGGAAAAGTTGAGTTGGGGTAAGGAAAAGGCGTTGAAACTCAGAGCTGACCTGAAGGATGTCTGTTGTGATGTCATGTTCAACAAGGTGTTAGAACAAAGGGGGAGAAAGCCCAGTGGCTCTTGTTACAGAGAGGGTGCCTTCATCAGCCTTCATCAAACAAGGATTGAAGGCTACACTCCAGATTCTTTCCAGCCCCGAGCCCCTGTAATTCTAATTAGAATTAGGGTTGCCTTGTTTCCCAGCAGCAATCCCAGCATGAGCTCAAAACCAAACCAGAAAAGGCAAATTAATCTCCATAACCAGCCCTCCTCAGGCTAGGAAAGTTGGTATTTCAAGGCATTTCTCTCCTTTTTAATTGGCCACACCTCCCACGTGGCTGTGTCCCTCACACTGTTCTGATTGCTCCTCTGGTGGGGAGAATGAGGAGAGAAACAAATGAACTCAAATTTATCTAATAATGACTCTATTCTTATTCTTCCAGACTTATCTGATGGGGACAGAAGGGCAGAATGGTTAAGAGCGTAATTCTAGAATCAGAGAGATGTGGATTGAATCCCAGTCCCATCAGGAATAAGTCGTGTGATCTTGACCATCGCTCTGAGACTCACTTTCCTATTTGTAATGTGGGAATAATTGTACATATGCTCTGTGGACATACCCCATATGCTTGTCATGAGGGGTAAGTGAGATGATGAGCAGAAAGTGCCGTGTATTTTGCCCTGAAGAGCACAATCCCTCAATCCTAATGCTTAGTACTGCGATGATTTCTAGTCCAAAATTTGTTATTAATGCACAGATAGTCTGAAATCAAGGCACAGAGGCAGTAAGTAATTTGCCCAAAGGCATTCACTTAGAATGTAATGGAGCTTTAATTTGAACACAGGCAATTCTGACATCAGAGTTCAGGCACTTAGGCAATTTCTATTAGTTCCAGCCACACCAGCTGTAAAACAAACCCACTAGCCTCAAAAAAGGCAATATCGTACCGCAGCTGTGTGCGGGGTCAGACCTCCTGGTTCAGATTCCATGTCTTGCACCTACTAGCTCTCTGAGCCATCCTCTACAGTGTATTTAGCCTTATTTAGCCCTGGTTTCCTCATCTGTAAAATGGGAGACATAACAACTGTTCTTGCCTGTTTCATTTTCATGAGAATGAAATCACGTTCTTAGTGGAAGACCTAGCCCATAATAACTGATAATTTTTAAAGTCTAATAAACTTTGAGAGCTAGGAGTGCCCCCCCACCAAAAAAAATCTCTAATTTCTGATTTTTTTTAAATAAGATAAATCTAGAGATGAAGAAGTAAAGAGACTTGCTCAAAGTCACTAAATCATTAGGAGTTGAGTTAACTCCCACAGAGCTCCTGAGGGGCAGGAAATGACTAACTCATCTTGCCAACTCTCAGGTGCCTAGTGCTTTAGGGGTGCAGGAGGGAATGAAGGAAAGGATGAAGAGAGGGTGTAAAGGAGGGAGAGAAGCTACCCCAGAGGATTCCACGGTCTACTTTGAGCAACTGAGATCACACTGAAGGTCAAGATCTTGCTCTAACCTCAGCATTAATGATTTTCTCTGATAGCTCATGCTGCTTTCCCACTCTTTTCTACTGTCTGCTGCTATCCAGTCTCCAGCCTCCCAGCAGGAGTTTGGAGATGGGGAGAATCTGATGTAGGCAGCTTTAGTTGGGATCTAGCAAACAAGGAAAGTCTACAATTGCAGTCAAAACTACTGCATAGAATACTCTACCTCCTTCACTTCACTGCCCCATTCAGCCTTTTCTCACCACAAGAGCTCTGCACACAGATGCCCTGGGTGCCATCAAGTGTGCAGGGATAACACTGCTAATCAGTCCACGTGCCAAGAGGATAATTTGCATGGTGACACGAAGTCTGCTCTGGCTCTGTGCTCATTCAGAGGAACAGTGATTTTCCATTATCCTTCAATTTCTTAAGCACGGACTGTTGTACGTGATGGCTTTAAAAACATCACCATTGCACTATGGGTAATGTCTCTGACTCTAAGCCTTTTACAGATTTCATTTTCTTTAAATGATCAACCAAGTTAATGCTTCCAGAGAATGAATAATACTGTTCCACTCACTTTTTCTGTATCCAAATTTCTATCAGATCCTAAATTTTAAGATAAGAATGAGCTAACAGAGAATGAAAAAGATGAATATACACAGTTGCCCTTCTGTGTGTTTCAACCTGTCATACATCAGAGCTCTCATGGCCTTCTCTGCCATGGCAGTCATGTCCCACTACCCACCAGAGACTCACAATATTCACTTCTACCTGGTCAAGAGCTAACTATGGCAGGGGCCAACACGTCTCAATTCAATTGACATTTTAGCATTCAGATTGATGTTACTCATGGTCCAGCTTTTCTGTCTGCATGATTATGACTCAAATGAGCATGGTTAATTGTGCTGAAGCAGAATCTCTTTAAGCCTGCTTTACTCGCCTGTGGTCTGGGTGAGTTTTGACTATCTAAATTACTGATTTTCTCCCTATTTTGGGGTTCCAAACTTATCTGCTTCGTCCCCTGAACTTCCGTCTCTTTTGGTGTGTGAAAGAGAGTCTCTTTTGACTCTCTCTGCTTGACTTATGTGGTAATTTCATCTATGCAAGAACGTTCTTCTTTGGTGATCTAAGGATCCTCCAATGCTCTGGATCAGTGCTGCTTTTCGGTGAAGATGAGTTGATTATGTTTGGCTAGAGTGGTTTTATATCTCTATCAAACCAACTTAGTAAGCCAGAATCAGGGCAATGGCTAACATTTACCGAGCATCTTTATAGGCTAAGCACTGTGCAGAGCATTTCACTTGGATTATCCCATAGAAACTTAGAACAAACACAGAAACAACAACCATATGGGGCAGACACTATTATTTTGCCCAGAAAGCTAAAACTGAGAGAGGACGAGTAGATCAGCAAGCGATATAGCTGGATGTTTAAGACATGAGGATAAAAGCCTCATGATTGAGACTAGTGCCCTTAGAAAAGAGACCCCACAGAGCTCCCTAGCCAGCAGTATGAACTTGGAAGACAGCCTTCACCAGAAACAAACCATACCATGATTTTGGACTTCTAGTCTTCAGAACTGTGAGAAATAAATTTCTGTTGTTTACAAGTCACCCAGTCTGTGGTACTTTATTATAACAGCCTGAACAGACTTAGTAGCTATCTAGAGAAAACCTAGAGAACAAAGATCTAAAAATGGACAAGAGCCAAAATGCCACCCCCCCCCCACCACACACACACACACACACACACACAACAGGCATGGTCTCTTTGGGAGACTGACACCGTCAAAAGCCCCACTGTGTACTTGCCAAATTGTACTTGTGCTTCTGCTTTACTGTTTCAAAATTTCTGAGTAGCAATGAAGGGCATTAACCTAGCAATCCTAAATCATATGCCTGTACTTAGGGAATAGGGAGCAATCCCAACACCTTTAGAAAGGAATGGGTCCTGCTTCTCACCAACAGCCCCCAGTGGGGAATTCTCCCATAACATGAAGAGTATTCAAAGGCTGAGTAGCATAAATGCATGCATAACTACATCAGTTGAGTGTTTGTGTCTTTGAGTGGATTGTGAGACTCATGAGATCATGAAGTCAGGCTATCTTGGTCCCTGAAGGGACCTAACTTCTAGCCTGAAGTTTGTTGCACAACAGGTACCCTATAAATGCATGTTTAATGAACAAATGAAAGAAATGTACACCTAGAAAGAGGTATAATTATCAGGACAGGATAGGGGAAGGCCTTCTGCATAGGGAGAATACTATGAACAGAGAAACAGGGAGGCAGGAACCATCTGACCTTACGAGAGAGAGGATGAAGAAAATGGTCTCAGTGGAGAAGGTTCAGTAATAGATGAGACTAGACAATAAGATGGGGAAAAATTATGAAATGCCTTTTAGGCTTAAAAGCATAGGGAAGGCAATGAAGGTGGGAGCCACCATGTTCTTTTTTTTTTTTTTTTTTTTTAACAGCTTATTTGTGGTACAACTGACCTATAGTAAACTCCACAGTTTAAAGTTTGATAAGATTGACACCTATGTATACCTGTAAGTATACACCTATAAAACCATTACTATGATCAACACAATCAAGATAATGAACTTATACATTCCCCTGGAAATTTCCCATTGCCCCTTTGTAATTCCTCTTTTCTGTCTTTCCCCACTGTCTTCCCACCCATCCCCAGGCAACCACTGATCTGTCTCTGGTCATTATAGTTCATATTGTATCAATTTTTATATAAATGGAATATACAGTAAGTGCTTCTTTGGTCTGGTTTGTTCATTCAGCATGATTATGTTGGGATACATTGTTGTTTTGTATAACTATAATTACATTGTTTCTGTTGCCAGTAATATTTCGTGGTGTGAATATACCATAATTTGTCCACTTAACTATTGATAGAAATTTGTTTTTTTTCCAGTGTTTGGTTGTTATAAAGGAACATATTAACATCTTTATAGAGAGCACTATATGGACATATGCTTTGTTCCTCTTGGGTAAACACCTAGGAAAAGCATGGTTTGGTTATGGGGTGGTATGGTATGTTTAGATTTCTAAAAAACTCACGTGGTAATGGTATATTTAGCTTTTTAAGAAACTGTCAAATTCTTTTCTAAAGTGGTTTTACAACTTTCCAATGCCACCCCCAGTGTACTGGGAACTCTACTTGCTCCACATTCTCACCAACACATGCTAAGGTCATTAGTATTGGTGTGGGTTTTATAATTTCAGACATTCTGATAGATGTAGAGTGAGATCTCATTGTGGTTTTGATATGCATTTTCCTAGTAATAATAATGCTGAACATCTTTCACATGCTTGTTTTTCATCAGCATATCTTACTTTATAAAGTGTGTGTTCTAATCCTTTGCCCATTTAATTGGGTTGTTTGATTTTATTACAGTTAAATTTAGAGTTCCGGATTCTGGATTCAAGCCCTTTATCCAGATGTTTATAACATAGTAATAACAACAGCAACAAGGTCTAGCACTTATTTGAGGCTAATAGTGTGCTGCTTACTTCACACACCCTGTCTCAATACTTAAAGCAATCCTATGAACAAAATTCTATAATTATCCCAGTCCTGCAGATAAGAAACCTTACAGGTAAGGCCTACAGAGATTAAGTAGTTTGATTAAGATCTCACTGCTGATAAGAGGTGGAGCTAGAACTTGAACTGCAAAATCCATTCTTTTTTTATGCCTCTATAGAGACGTAGGAAATCAGTCCTCACTAAATAAAGCAAACTGTCCAAAATTTTTTTTTAAATAGAACTATTTTTAGTGTCAGAGAATAAACTATCTTTGTAAAAATATCTTACCATATAGGCACTCACGTAAGAAGTCTTTGAAGAAGTTTTGACTTGAGCTGCATTACACATTTTGGAACAGTGAGTTCTGTCCCAGAACAAAATAAATGGGTAAGGTTAATCATAGCCTAGCCCTGTGTAAGGCTCTCCTCTTGGCTGAGTGGACCAGCTTGAATCCGTCATCAATCAACTGCAATGTGAAAGATATAATCTCAAAAGGAAGTCAGGGTAAGGAATCGTGCTGAGGGCACTTTAACATTTGTTAAGGGAACAAGAATGGATACCTTAACGTTTCCTAGTAAAAGTGACAGAACCTCATCAGAAGGAATTCATTCCACAGACTTTGGAAATAACTTTTACTTTTCACTCACTGTGCTGGGCAGATGTTCAGATATTCTACCCACCTCATTATATCAAACCTTTAACTCAACACCTATTTCATGTCCCGTTTTCAACTAGCTTGGTATAAAGGCATAGAATAAATACTAATAAAACATAATATTCAGTGTTTATATTAAAAATATTTAACCAGCAGCATGGCATGGGCACCAATCAATCAGAATGCCAGAATGTCATACTGGTATATACCAGAGAAATGTCAGCCCTGTAATAGGTATTAACATACCATTGTATTGTTTTATAGTTTATCAGACATTTTTATAACAAGCATCTCATTTGAATTTCATAGCATTGGCGGCTAGGCATGATTATCCCCACTTCACATATAAAAATGATCAGAAACGTAAATTATTTTTTCCATTGCTTTCAATACCCAGTTAATCGTAGAAATGGGAATTAAAATTAGGTGTTATGACTCATGATCCAATAATGTTCCACCATTCCCCACAGTCTCTGGCTCCAGCGAGCAAATGATCTTGCTGGAATAATGCATGCACATCTATGAAACAAAGATGAGACGCTTAGTGGAAATAGATATTAGACACAGTCGCTTCACATTCAGAAAAGGAACAAGGTCTAATAAAAACAGATCTTCCAAAAATGGTGGCAACGATTAAATATTCCTGGAACAAGGGGGGCTCCAGAGTTCCAAATGTTCTGCATCAAATGCGTATTCGGCACCCTGTCTCCAGCCTCCACTATGATGCTAGTCCAAGCCTACAGAGCCTTACCCCTCAAAGTGTCATCTTTAAATCTGCCCTATCGGCATCACCTTGGAACATCTAGAAATGCAGAACCTTGGGGTGCCCAGGTTGTTCAGTTGGTTAAGGATCCAACTCTTGATGTCTGCTCAGGTCAGGATCTCAGGGCCCTGAGATCAAGCTCCACATTGGGCTCCACGCTCAGCGGGAAGTCTGCTTGAGGACAGTCTCCCCACCGCCCCATCCCCCAACTTGCTTGCTCACTCTCTATCTCTCTCTTTAAAATAAATACATCTTTAAAAATTTTTTTAATTAAAAAAAAAAATGCAGGGGCACTTGCGTGGCTCAGTGGGGTAAGCCTCTGCCTTCGGCTCAGGTCATGATCAGGGTCCTGGAATTGAGCCCCGCATTGGGCTCTCTGCTCAGCGGGGAGCCTGCTTCCCCCTCCCTCTCTCTGCCTGCCTCTCTGCCTACTTGTAATTTCTGTCAAATAAAATTTTTTAAAAAAGAAATAAAAAGAAATGCAGAACCTCAGCCCTATACCCCCTCCTTCCCACAAGGCCTACTGAACCTGAATATTGACAAGATCCCATGGAGACTTATATATATATTAAAGTCTGAGAAGCTACTCCAGATCACCTATCATGGCGCAGATGAGCTTTGTGCATCCTCTAATATGATTTCATAGCTATTATTAACCACCACCACCCATCTCAGCTCTTCTGCTGGATACTCTAGAACCCATGGTCTATACCAGAAAAGTCCTCTATATCTTCAAACTTGGTTTTAGCTCCTCTACCACGTGATGAGTTGTGTGTCGATTATGAAACTTGCTTCCTTTGCAGGCCTTTCAAGTGAAGATTGTTTTTACCTTCCACACCCCACATGGCAAAGAACATGTGGATGTAAAGCCAAATGCTCTCCTTGATCCTTGTTATCACATGTAGTCAACCATTTCCTTCTTCTTCCTTCCAAAATCCTGCTGTTTTTGAAGCACGGACCATCAAGCTCTACCACCCTGTTGCTGTTCCCTGCTATTCTCCTTAGTTTCCTTAGTCACTGATGACTTAATTTCAAAATCACTGTCATACTCTTCACCCCTTCTACACTACCATCTCTTGTCCTCCTCTATTCCACAACTATGTGGGCATTCCTGACCACTTCCACACCAATGCCATGGTCACCATCCAACCCTGTGCTTCTCAGCCCTTTACTACCTCAATTTTCTATGCCACCTCACTTCAGCCATCCACCTCCATGGCCATACACTAGACCTTATCATTGCTAATAACTGCATTGCTTGTGAAATATGTTGTGAAACATCTATCTTATTTTTGCCGCTAAGTTAACTTTATAATCTCCCATATATTCCTGTACAATTTCTCTAACTACCATTAGGACGTCCAACACACCAGGCCCATCACTTTTCATTGCCTATTACCTGTCCTGTGCCTTCTGTTCCTCCCTTATGCTTCTTAGATGCCATGGTCAACCTCTATAACCACTCCTTTCACTTATCCCCCTCCCCGCAAACCCTGGATCTTCTTTCCTCCTTCAGTCCAGTTTGGCAAAACCCCAACTATACTTTAACTCAGTCCTCTGCACCTACTGTGCAATGACACTCAAGCACCTGGAAGGGGATGGAGGAAAACTCACTCTAGGGCTACCTTGTGTCTCTTTAACTGTGTGAGCACCCTACTCAAGAGGGCCTCTAGTACTACCCAGTAATCTCACTCCATTCCCCCCAAAATTCACTCTTCCATTTCCTGAGGTGAATGTTCACACACCTTCATCTCCTCTAAAACCCTCAACACTCTCTCCTTTCTCTTCACTCTCAGCTCTTAACTTACTTTTTATTTCACTGAGAAAATGACTTGGCTCTTATGACCAGAATCTCTTTCTCCTCTTTTATCACTTTCTCCCTAAATATTGGACCAACCCTAACAGCATACAAATACAGTACAACTTCATCTATATTTTTAAAAGATCTCTCCAGTGGCCTCATGTCTCTTTCCAGCTGTTTCGTTTATCTACTCACTTTCAGAAAAAAAGATTATTGGAAATATGAAGATTTTTTTAGTCTCTCATATTGTGTTCTCTTTTTAACCCACTTTGGGCAGGTTTTTCTCCCACCACCATGTGGAAGCCACTGTTAAGCAGAGTCACTAGCAAACCCCATCCTGCCCAATCAGGGTTAGCTCTCTACTACAATCTGTACTCTGTGCTTCTTCCTTCCTTTTCTGGCCCCTCTTGTGCCCCAGACATGTTGCTGGGTGCTGTTCTGACTAAGAAACTCTTCTCAATTAATCCAGGAAGTATTAACTACTTCCCATTTAACATGCTGCTTATCCTAGAGAGATGTAAACTTAGTAACAGGCTCTTATTAAGAAACAAAAAGAAATAATCAAAAAGCAGCAAGACTCCGAGGAATACAATCCTATAATGGGATTTTAGGTATTATGACAGAAAGCTTCCCCATTTATGAGCTGTGGAGTCATAAAGCAAGTCATGTCATCCCTCAGGGCCTCCATCTCTCATCTGTAAAATGGAGAGCTTAGAGTCAGAAAAAGTCCAAGATAGTTTAATTAGAAATGAGAGAGAAACTGTAAGCATCCCTAGAATGCGATGTATTATTGGTCAGTGGCTGAAGGCAGAACCAGGACTGCGTGAAGACTGAAGAATTAATTCTATCATCGCTGCGAGAGGAGGCACCGTAATTCTCTGATCTGTCAAATATGAGAAAATAGCAACCACCAATGTGGCACTGAATCAGGGCCCAGGGAAAGCATGGTCCAATCTCAGAACTCGGTTGAAATGTGCCTCCTCCCTGCTTCTCAGAGCATGAAATTATTTAATAGGAGGAAACAAGAGCTTTCATTTCACAGTCGGAGATAAGACATATAACTCAGGGATTCAGGAGAGTAGGGGGATGGGAAAGGAGAGCAGAAGAAAAGAGTTAGGATGTCAGGAGAGACATTTCAGGAAAGATGAAGACTGGGGAGATTTGGATCTCCTAAAAATGTCCCCTACTGCCCAGTTTGACCGTGCACCCACTCTCTGGCTTGTAGGTTCTGACACACTCATAGCTATTTGTATATAATATGTGGTGATTAATACACAAGAGTTCTTAGATGATTTAGATAAACTAAAATGTTACTGTTTATCCTCCCATAATACCAAATTTGCATTCTTCCTATACACTTTAGTATTTCAGAGCAGGAAGGGATTTTAACAACCGTAGTCCAAATATCAACTTTTCAGAGGATAACACAAAAGATCGACATACCGGACATAAGGAAAACAAAGAGCGCCTCCCAATCTAGGTTGGAATTCTCCAGTTTTGTACTCAAGTAATAAAAGAAAGTAAAACAGCAGGGAAAGCATACTGACTGCTTTCCAAGAGCCAGGGATATGCTAAGTATTTTACATGATTATTTCATTTAACCGTGTCAGCAACTTATGACTTTGCTTCTGTTATCATGCTTCTCGAATAGACAAGGAGACTCATCTTAGAATGATTCAGTGATTATTGCAAGTCATCTCAAACTCAAGTCTAGGCTTCTGGTTCCATAGCTTGATCTCTTAATCAGAAGACTATATTCCTGTTTTGTTGCTGGACATAGGGCAATGAATACTAAATATTGAATATATGTCAAACATTTCCAAAATTGGCTCTAAGTATGTATATTCCTCAGATGTGTGTAATCTGGAATAAAATGGGAAATTTGAAGGAGTCGTGCTGGGGAAATTCTGGCAGACCTGTGAAATAAGGCAGATGGAGAACAACATGAGGACATAACACTGTTCCCTCCTGTTTTGCCAGCACTCTTGGCTCCCAGTACACTGCAGCCCGCATGCATTGAGGGCATAGAATATTTTGTTCACTGGCAAGATGTTTTGAGACTTGGTTTCTCCTCAGGGATTGTAAATTTTATAGCATAAATATAAATTAATTAATGGACTTCTATTTTTAACCAATATACCCAAACATGAATCCAGATGACCACTGTTGTTTTAAAAGCAATTGCCTTATGAGGCTGCCCAGCTTAACCGATAGAAGGGAAAGAGACAATCTAAGTTAGATAATAGTCCAGATGGAAAAGATCTCTTTGGCTCATCTGTTGCAACCTCCTCATTGTAAACATAGAAGAAATTGAAGTCCAAACACAGGCATCTAAACAGTCCAAGAACATACTGTGAGTAGAATCATTTCTAAGTCTAGAACTCAGATCTGACTTCCAATCCAGTGTTCTCACCACCCTAACTTTTAGGTTAGTAAATTCTACATCTAGCTCAAGCGAGCGGGGGAAAAAAAAAAATGTAAAGAAGAGGGAAAAAAAAGGAGGAAAAAAATGTCTAACACAGACCAGGAAATGATTACCCCAAAAGGAAAGAGTCACATATCCTTTCATATTTGTAGTTTAGAGAATATGTAAAATAGATACTGCTATAGCATATTTTCATTTATTATAAACCAGAAACTCAGAAAGTGACATACCTATTCATACATTTGTTCATGTAGCTAATGTTACCAAGTACCTGCCAGGTGCTGGAAACACAGCCATAAGTAAGTCAAATAGATATGGTCCTCACTTTCATGAAGCTTACATTCCAGAAACGTAGACAAACCATATGAGATAGATGAAGTAATCACAAAAGAACAGTAATTATTCATCAAGAAAATATTACAAATTGAGATTGCTGTGAAGGTAAAAAACTAAAGACTATAATAAAACATAATAGAGTATACTTGCTTAAGGTAGGGTGTTCAGGAAAATTCTCTGAGCATGTGACATTTAAGCTGTGAGAAAGAAGCAGTTTTGCCAAGTCCTAGGAGAAGGAACATTACAGGCTGAAGTAGCTGTGTATGCAAAGGAGGAAAGGAGGGTAAGTCTAGGAACTCAATGAAAGCTTCTGTTGCTGAAATGCAGTGGGTAAGAGTCCGAATGGAAAAGGGTGAAGCGGAAGTGAGGACTGGTCAAATGGTGTGGGACCTTGCAGAACAGAGTGAAGATGTTGAAATTTATTTGAACAGAAGAGGGAAGCTAATGGAGGATTTCAAGTTGGGAAACAACATGATCTTCTTTGCATTTTATGAAGATCACTTCTTCAAGATCAGATGGGCTCCATTAAAACTCAACAAGGACTAAAACTCAGGAATCCCCACCCTGTGGATGGTTATCTTGAGTCTCTCATGTGTACCTCACCTCATCGGTGGGGATATCAAGGAAGTTGGTGAGTATAAAAATCCCTCTGGGGGCACCTGGGTGGCTCAGTTGTTTAAGCATCTGCCTTCAGCTCAGGTCATGGTTTCAGGGTCCTGGGATGGAGCCCAGAGTCTGACTCCCTGCCCAACAGAGAGCCCGTTTCTCCCTCTCCTTCCTGAGTCATTGTATCTCTCACTATCTCTGTTGCCATCTCTGTCTCTCTCTCTCTCAAATAAATAAAATCTTAAAAATATAAAATAAATAAAACAAAACACCTCTGTAGTAGCAAGCAGAGTCAAACTAACCCCAAGACTAAGAAATGTCCTGGCACACACAGGTACTCAGTAAAGGCTGGAGTAGGTAACAGCTCTCACCAGTTCTCTGACATTTTCTCTCCTCTTGCTCACAACAATGCCAACAGGATATATAATTCTCAACCAGATTTATATACAGAAGAACTGAAGCTAAGAGGGGTTAAAATAGTCCTTTTAACTTCTCCATCAATAAGAAGTCAGAATCTGTTTCTAAGACTCTAGGTGTCAAGCCCAGATCTCAATTAATTCTACTTCTTAATAAGTCTCTTCCTCAACAAGAAGCTCTTAAGACCTTCAGCCTTTGACAGTGGATAAAACAGCAGCATAGAAATTTAAGAAAATTTCTACTAAGAAAATTTATAGACATTTCTGCCAAGATTCACCACTATCTCCAAGGAACCCACATGACTTAGTTTAATTTAAAACAAACTCAGTGTCACAATAATCCTCTGATACCATCCTATGATATGATAAGACCCACTGTACATAGTACTTGAGCTCTAGGAAGGACAGACAGAAATATATCAAATGATGCCTCATACTAATGGGTTTGGAGACCAAGAAAGCAAAGACAGTGTAAGATAAGAGGTGGTGCTGATAGCTAGACAGGACATGCGCTAAGAAGTCAGCTCTGAGCACTGATACTGTTTATCTCCTCAAGGCTTTAGGTCCATTCATAATACCCTCCAAAAGTGAGCCAGGCTTTATTAGGAGGTTCAGGTCAGCGGCTTTAAAAGACTAAATAAAGTTTAATATTTGGGGTAGAAAATCTTCTGGATTTATTTTCATTTCCATCAATTTCCTTCTGCTGAGGAAGATAAAGTTTTTGTTTTCTGAAAGCCTTTGGGAGCAGAATATAGCGGAAGAATGTATCAAATGGTTAGGAAAAAAGATGCTTCTCATTCCAGCTCAATCTACTTACCTCTTGCTTACTGAGTCCCCAACAGGGGCTCTCCCATCTCTAGGTCCTGTTTCCTCATCTCTAAGTGGAAAAGTCAGCTTAGATAATTTCTAAGGGTTCTTTCACTTTCATAATCCATAATTTTATATACAAACACCCAAATTAACTATTCTTAATAGGTCACGAGTCTGAGCTTGTCTAGAGACAATAGAGGGTGTGTAGGAAGACAGACATATAATTCCCAGTTGTACCCACTAGCAGCGGAGCATATCTGTACATGTGTGTATACTGTACAGCCTATGACCATACAGAGAAAAAAGCAGACAAGACGGTCAGTTCTTCAACTTGGCTATGTCTTTGCCAAACCTGGGAAGCTTTGTGAATATGTTTATGAGAAACAATATAATTATAATCAAATAAAATATAGCTATGTGAGACCTGCATCCATCCCATTTACTGCTCAGGGCTCATCTCCATGAACTCCAGTATCCCTTCACTGAAGAAACACATACACAGGAAGAAAGGAAATGGGTTTATGACCTGTTACTGCTCCACTGCCTCTAACTTGGGATGAGTTCATGTTAGTCTGTGTTCAGGCCTATATTCTAGCATCACCATAGCAACATTTTCCCATCAGTTAAAAAAATGGCATAGTAATGAAGACAGCTGCTGTATAATGAGCTGGGCCCAAACAAGGGCAGAGCCTTGGAAGGCTAGAGGGGAAGAAACAAGTGTTAGCATACTGGGCCTTATCAAAAGGATTTCCCTGAAAGAAGTAAGCGTATTATACACAGTTCTTTTGTCAAAACTTGGAGTTGAATGTTACAGACATTTTTGAGATAATTTGTGAGATGCTCATCAGGCTTGGTCCCTATGAGCTGCTATAAATAGCATCTAGGCACGGACTCTTTTCATATCAATCTCATCGCCTAAATTCTAACCCTGAGCTCCCACCACCTGGTTAACTCCTGTAACTCCTATACGCCCTCCATTGTCACCACCAACTCAGACTTCTTTACCCTTCCAGACAAGATCAAGTCCCCACACACTGTCTCTAAGCACACACACTGTATTTCTCATTCAGCACAATTACTCCAGTTGTGCTAGTGTTTATTTAATCAACTCAAGTGTTTATTTGATTAAATTACTGTCTTGCCACGAGAGTCCACATTCTATGGGGACAGAACTGTACCTAGCACACTATCTTATAACTTAAATATTAATTAATGATAAATAAATTAATAAAGTATTCAATAAATGGTGGTAGAGGTAATAATATTAAGAGCAGAGCCATAACTCTTTCTCTGTAGACAAGCAAATCTATGGAAAGAGAGTACTTTGAACCCAAGCCCAGCCATGTTCTTTTATGTAGCTAATCATGATTCCATTTTTCTGAGTCCTAAATACATCTATGGCCTTCTCTGGCAAATCAAAGAGAACCACTGAGATAAGGATACAAAGATGTTACCTTCAATTCAGGTAGTGGACCTCTGTTGTTATTACCTGTCTGGTTTCCTCCTCCCTTCTTCTAGTTGGGAGTGGACCTCCTCTGTAAATCACAGCATTAGGCAAGAAATTTAAGCTAAGCCAATCACATTCTTTCTTTAAGGAATTTGACTTTTTTTTTTCCAGTGTGGGTGGGGGAGAGAGGAAAGAGAGAGGGAGTAGGGGTAGAGGGAGAGGGAAAGTCTAAAGCAGACTCAACATCCAGCACAGAGCCTGACATGGGGCTTGGTCTCACAACCCTGAGATCATGACCTGAGTGGAAATCAAGAGTTGCACGTTGAAATGACTGAGGCAGTCAAGTGCCCCCAAGGAACCTGAGTCTTAAAGAGAGATCCAAAAGTAGGGAATGTAGTAGGAATTAAGCATTAGAGGCTGCTCGTGAGTATTCCGTTTGGCTCTCCAGAGCTAATACAGTTCCTGTCCTGCTTGAGGCCAGCTGTTTATCTCATCCTTTAATTTTTTTAATTATCCAATTTACTACAACTAAACAAGTTGTGTTTACTTATTTGTTTGATTCTACAGTTTTATTAATGTTCTTCATCAAAGAAACTTAACTGATATAGTCTGTAAGATGAAATTAACAGATATAGGTAAGACTACATCCGGCATCAAAAATGTATCTTCTTTTCCAGTTTTCATATAACATTTATAAAAATTAACCATAGATCAGAATAAAAAAAATCTCAATATAATCAACACTTTAAGTCAAATGATTAAAAAACCTAAAATTTAATGATGTAAAAGATTAATCCTGAATTTATAGATCACTGTCAACCAAAATGTGATTGAAGACAAAAATCACTCTCACATTTATGGATTCTACTTTACATCATTTATTGAATGCCCACCATGTGCCACCACACCAGCCATTGATTAAAGCTTTTTATTAGATCAACCTCCTTAAATTCCTAGTGAAAGAAAAAAGCATTTATTAAATGCTTGCTGTATGCCAAACACTGTGCCAAACTCTACACCCATTTTTCCATGTAATCCTCACAACAATCCCAATGAGTTAGAACACACTAATCCCACTTTACTGATAAAACTGGTACTTAGGTAAGTCACTTGCCAACTCCATACCATTTCAACCTGCAAAATTAAAGTCAGGTCTGCGTGACCATGACCTCAGAAACTTAGTTCTTCTCACTACACCATTAACTGGATCCGTGCCATCACTAAAACGCAAAATCTGTGAAAGAAACATCAGCCCTGGTGACCAGAAAGAGACTGCGGGACACCTGATTCTCACAAACAAGACTAATGTCACATAAGCAACAAACGTGCTGCCTTTCTATTTTTCTCCCCTTCTCCTTCTTTCCTGCACATATACATACCTACTCATTTGCACAACTCAATTAAGTACTCTTTATGCTTTGTATGCAACAGCACTGTGCTAGCCACACAAGTGGAAGAGTGAATAAGGAAAATAACATCCTGCCTGCCACAATTAATCTGGACATCTTTATTGGGAAGAGTGAGGATCTCAACAAGAAACCACAAACATCTCTTGGAAAATACAAAGTATTATTTGGAACTCAAAATACCCGGTAAGTGAAAAGTGAAACAGGAATAATCCATATTTTTATGCCTAAGACTACTGAAGTATAGACGTATGAAATACCTTGCTCAAGGACCCATTAAACCAAACAGAGTCCTCTTGGATGGTAGAACTGGGCTTTACATATATGTCCTCCAACGGCTGACGTTGGGTCTTCCATCCATGGCTCCTCTATTTTCCCCCATTTTCTTCTCTGACCTAAATCTTGACACTAGTCTTTTTACTGAAATAACCGATGGCAAATCTCAGCTGGAGAGTTGGAGGAAGAACTAATGAGGAGCATACATCACTCTGAAGCATGCTGGCATTCTTGGTGTCTACTCTTTCCAACTCTAACTGCTGCTCATACTGTTCCTCACAGCCTGCTTTCCTACTCCTGGAAAAGACTCCTTCTGAGATGCTACTTTTCTCCCTCTCCTTGATTTTGGTGCTTGGCCCTGAGAACAGCTACCAGACTAATTTAAAAGCCGGCTGTTCAAGTTAAGAAGTGCATACAAATGCATGTGCCTGTGTATGTGCGTGTGTGTCTGAGGTGGCAAGAGGAGGAGGGGAGAGGCGGACAGAGATAGCAAACTAAGGAAAGAGAAAATCTGGTTAAAAATTCAAGTATAAAAAAGTTATCCATTTTTATTTTAACCTGAGGCAAGTCACTGCAGTCATAATTCCTGGGTTTCTTCTAGCTCAGAGAGTCGATGGCTCAAAATTCACTCTGTATGAAGCAATGCCTACTTCTGCCGGTGTTACCCCAGGTACTGCTGTGAACTTGACATAGGAATGGCTGGAGTAGTTGGAAAAACCTTAAGAGTCTTGCCAACTCATCCAGCATCTCCCCCCAGGGTCCTCACACCATACCCAGTTCCCTCTACTTGGTGATTCCCTCTAGACTTGCAGGATTATTGATTGAGAGAGAACTAGAGAGGACAGTTAGTCCAGTGATTTTCATACTTTAATGTACAAACAAATCTCCTGGGAGTCCTCCTAAAATGCAGACTCAACCCAGGAGGCCTGGGTTGGGCCCTAAATTCTGCATTTCTAACATAACATCGATGCTACTGGTCTCTGGGGAACACTGAGTAGTGAAAAGTTCATTCATCTTTGTCTGACTTATAATGCTTTCTAGCAACTCTGAAAGGTCTCCAGTCTCCCTAAATATCTTCCCTGTGAAGGGGTTCCTACCTCTCACAGAGCTTCCTTTATTTTTCTTCAGAGAATTCAAAAAACCGTTAGAAATCTCATTATTTTAGGGGTACCTGGGTGGCTCAGTGGGTTAAGCATCTGCCTTCAGCTTAGGTCATGATCTCAAGGTCCTGGGATGGAGCCCCGCATCGGGCTCTCTGCTCAGCAGGGAGCCTGCTTCTCCCTCTCCCTCTGCCTGCCTCTCTGCCTACTTGTGATCTCTCTCTCTCTCTCTCTGTCAAATAAATAAATAAATAAATAAATAAATAAATAAAATCTTTAAAAAAAAAAAGAAATCTCATTATTTTAACTCAATATTCACTGTTTGTAGCATCTTTACCTGGCTCAAAGAAGCTACATGGGAAATATTTAATCCATCTTCCACATGACAGTCTCTTAGAGATGTGCAAACTGCCCTACCAAAGCACTTGCTCCCCAAAGCCAAATCTTTCCTGGGGTTTTGCGCTACCACATTTATGATTTCTAATCTCCTTACTATTTGGTTGCCTTCATCGGACTTTTCACAAAATTCCAACAATTTACTAGGGTGTCATCCTTTAGTGTCTGTTTCTGTGGTATTTGCAAAAGTCTAGTTCGCTGTTTCTTATTTAATTAAGCAAACTGTGTGAAAAGGCATTTCAAAGAAAAAAATGGAAATGGCCATTAAACATTAAAAGTGTCATCTATCTTAAACCCAAATAAAACAATACTGTACCCCAAAAGGGAATCTTTGCTAATGTCTAGTGTTGGCAAGGTTTTGGGGGCACCCATATGCTCTGTCACCACAGAGGAACTCTGAGTTTAAATAGCCTTTTTCAGAAAACTAGAAAGTGAAAGATGTGTTTAATTTTTTTATGTCTCTAACACAGGTTTAAAAAGGGGAGTTACTGGAGTGCCTGGGTGGCTCAATGGGTTAAAGCATCTGCCTTTGGCTCAGATCATGATCTCAGGGTTCTGGGATCGAGCCCCACATTGGGCTCTCTGCTCAGCAGGGAGCCTGCTTCTCCCCGGCCTCTCTCTGCCTACTTGCGATCTCCATCTCTCTCTCTCAATGTGTTAAATAAATAAATTAAATCTTTTTAAAAAATCTTTAAAAAAGGGGGACTTACCAAAAAATATATTTAGGGTTAATTCTTTTTAATCATTTCTCTTTGACCCAGGATCTCTACTTATATGAATCTAGTATTGGAAATATTTTCATTTTAGTCATTTATCCTTTATCCTACATTTGATAGCACTACCATAACTACTATGAGGACTCCTTCCATTAGGAATACTAATAATAGCTATCTCTAAGTGAGCACTTCCATATGCCAGACAAACAGGTGAACTCATAGATCCTTTTGGTAAATACTGCTATTGTTTCAGTTTTTACGGAGGTAGAAATTATGACTCAGGAAAGTCCAGAATTTCTCAAGGTCACATAGTCAGGAAGTAACAGGCCTGGGCGCTCAGTAGTCCTGTTGACCATATCCCCTACCTCTATCTCCTCCCACCACCTCCACTGCCACCATCTGAACCCAGGTGACCGTCACCTCTTACTTGGATTAATGAAACAGCCTGTATCCCCTCATCTTCTCTACCTCCAACCATTTCTTCACTGTAGCCAAAAAGGATCTTCCTGAGGATTCTGTCCTGTTTAGAATGTATATTTCATTGGCTTTTTTTAATAGCAAAAGGAACAAACAAAGCCCTCAGTGTGGCCTACAGGTCCCTGCATGGTCTCCTTCTCACAATATGCCCCACATGCCTCCTACTCATGGGTACTAGACTCTCCCTCATAGTGGACTCACCCCATCACCACAGGATATTTGCACATGTTTTTCGCTTTGTCTGGAATGTTCTTCTCCCAACCTCCATCCCTAAAACCTCATAGTAGTTTCTTCTTATCTCTCAGATCTTAGAACCAGATCACATCTTGTAGCTTTATTTATAAAGTATCTCTTTTGTGTAACCATGCTATGATCTTGTATTATTTATTAGTGAATTAGTCTGTCTCTCCAAATGGACCACAAAAAAACCTCTGATTATTTTTAATCACAACACCTTCTACAGTGGCTGGCATGCTGAATGGTGCCATCTACAAGTAACCCTTTATATAAATAGCACTAAATGTGGCAAACTGCCACTTACTTTATTCTGTGAACTAATTTATAAGAGAACAATATGGATGTGCTTCTATGTAAAAGCATTTTGACAGGTTCTATTGACTTGGATGCATAAAATTTTATTTTTTAACTTAAATAAGGAGTCCCCTAAAACACGATTCTCAGAATTGAGTGCATGCCTGTCAGCTATGAACTGACCTTAGGGTGAATATATTGTGTCCACAGGAACACTCTATTTGGAAGTAGATAGCCCTGAAATACAAGGCCCAGTAATTCATATAAGAATAAAATGGAATTTGTTACATGGTAATTCTGAATCATGATTTGGGGCAAAGTCCTTGCACTGAAATAGCAAAGGGTCAAGTCTGCTTGGATCCAAATAAGTTCCAAACCATCCAAACAGGATAGTCTGTTTCCCGGAATTGATAATAATTAACTATGTGAATTTGTGGGACATCTAACCTTTCTAAATCCTGTATTTTCTCATCAGTGAAAGAATAATAATAAAAATACCTCCCCAATGGGTTTTTTCAAGGATTGTATTAGAGAATTCAAATAAAGTGCTATTGGAAGAGGTTGTCAAGAGGATGTGATCACCAGTTGACCCATGAGCTGGAACCCAGGTAATTAGAGGCTCCTTACCCCCTCTCCTGTCCTCAGAATATATGTTCTGCCCACCATCTCCACACTGACAGCTGTTCTAAGAGCACAGCACTGAGAGATTAAGGCATTTCTGAGACATCTAGACAGTATACGTGACTGAACCCAGTAAAAGCCCCTCTATAAACTTCTAAGATTCTGGCAGGCAAGGGCAGAAATCTATTTGTCTTGTAGGCACCCATGACAAGACTTGTACATACATGCCACCTACCAATCTGGAATGTTCTGCCTCATTCTTCAGTCTCTCCTTGCTCTCCATGTATGGAAACCAGTGTACAAATCAAAAGCACTTAGATGATTCCTGGCATACAGTTAACACTCAATCATGGAAGTTGGCACTGCTACCACTGCTAATGATGACAAAGATGATGATATTTTGCCCTCAGAAAGGAGAGAAGCTTAAAGGAGTGACATTTTAAACATTATTGGGGCAGGACTTTTAGCCAATGGGGACTTTCATCTCCCTTGAAAACATGCTGTATTGTCAGGTGCTGACTTTCCCTGAGTCACATTCTGATCTGCAGAGAAAATTGTCTATTCTGGATGCTGCTCAGGTATCTATGTTCATAAAGATGTAATTACTAAAGGCTCCATCTGCTGGTGGTTTAAGCACCCAAGTCATTCTTTGTTTCCAGTAAATATAAGTCATTGAGATAGAAGTGTAGACTTCATTCTATTTCCATCAAAGAGCTTTGAAAGAAATCAACAGCCACCATGATTCTCTTCCTAAATACATGACCTCTCCTGCCACAGAAGACCCCACTGACTTTCTGGGAAATTGTGAATCCAGAGAAGTGTCTGTGAAAATTAGTCTGATCAAGGATCTCTTCTCCTTCCTCTTTTATAAATCAGCCAACGTGCACACCGTTGGGCATGTTGCAAAGACGCAAAGATGAAAAGAGATCCCACCTCACAAGATTATTGTAAAGATTACATATCCTAATACATGTAAGATGCTTCAAGTATAATTGGGAAGAAAAAATGATCAACAAATGTCAGCTATGGTATATCTTTTATTTTTATTTTTTATTTTATTTATTTCAGGTGTTCCAAAATTCAGTGTTTATGCACCATATCCAGTGCTCCATGCAATACGTGCCCTCCTTAATACCCACCACCAGGCCCACTCACCCCTCTCCCCTCCAAAACCCTCAGTTTGTTTCCCAGAGTCCACAGTGTCTCCTGGTTTGTCTCCCCCTCCAATTTCCTGATGCTACTGGTACCCTCACACCACATCCCCTAAGCCCACCTGATTTAAGCCGCAGCTACCAAGAGTAGCCCTATGCATGTTCAGACTTCACCTCTGCTGGTAGAGTTGCTCCATAAGTTCATGCTACATTTTTGTTTTCCTATCCCATAACCTTCTCTGACAACATGGGAGCTTGTTCAGCTCTCAGTTTAGAGATGGAGGGGGGTTACTGTCCCCAGGAGCAACCTTCAAATAATAGGACAGGAACCGGTGGATAAATCCTAAGCTTCTTTTCACTCAGGTGAAAGGTTTTCTGTTTGATTATCGGGAAATTCCAGGGGAATTCTCCCCCCTATTGTGGCTTCCTTAGGTTTTCTACACATGAGCTTCCCCCTGTCTCCTTAGATGTCATCCAAACATATTGTCAGATATTTGACAGTGACCCTCATATCCCACTTTACTCTTCTGAGTCTTCTTCAGGCAAAACATTCCCAACCTTCATCCTGTCTTCATGATACTGAACCCCTGATCCATCTCACTGGCTTCACATAGCTAAACAGTGCAGATCCAGACCCAGGTGATCTGGGGAATAGACGTGCATATACTTTCTTATCAGCTACTTTGACTTGCTCTCCTGTACTATTGGTTCATTAAAACTGAGAAGTCAGGGCACCTGGGTGGCTCAGTCATTAAGCTTCTGCCTTCAGCCCAGGTCATGATCCCAGGATCCTGAGATCCAGCCCCGCATAGGGCTCTCTGTTCAGTGGGAAGCCTGCTTCTCCCTCTCCTACTCTCCCTGCTCGGGTACCCTCTCTCACTATGTCTCTCGCTGTCGAATAAATAAAATCTTTAAAAAACAACAACAACAACAACAACTGAGAAGTCTTTTTCACATAAACACTCCCAATCATATCTCCAGATTTTAAATCTGTCAAGTCTTTTTGACCCTAATAAAAATATACTTCTATTATTAAATTATTATTTTACTACATATCTTACTATTAAATCCTTATCTAAAATGCTATTCTATTTTAAATAATATGTCTTGAACATTTCATCAGAAGCTATTTCACTCTACTAACAATCCTGTAAGGCAGTATTGCTAATTTATTCATTTGCTGATGGGATAACTGAGACTCATGGAGGCTAAATAAGTTCCTCATGGTTACTCAGCGAAAAGAAGTCATGCTCAGGATGTGGACCCCAAGCCTGCACTATCCCCTCTATCCCCTCTACATCATCTCCCCGCACCAATCTCTTACGCATCCCTTACTAGACACCGTTCTATTTGATTAAACCCCCGTCACAATAGAGAGATGCCTTTGACTCTTTAATTTGTTGTCCCATATATTGTGTATTTTCCCCAGCGTGGATCCTAGAGTGAGTACAGCACGGGAAGATCCTCCAGCTGGCCAATGATAAATCTGTAGTGTGAGTGAGAAATAAATCTTTACTGTTTTAAACCACAGAGATATCATCTCTTAGAGCAGCATAAACTGCCCCATTTTGACCAAGAGATTATTTTTGGACTTGACCTCTTGACCTCTTTAGTCTTAGTTTTATCATTCAATTTAAAAATAAAAGGGGAAATAACATTTGGTGAACATCTCTTAAGTATAAGATGGTTTAATATAACTACTCTCATTTAATCTTCTCAACAACTATATATGGTACCATACCTTGTAAAAATAATCCCACACTCAGATATCTCCCAAATCTACTGTTACCATAGTAATCCAAGCCATTATTATTTCTTTGACTATTACACCAGCCTCCTGCCTGTTAAAACTTCACCTTTCTTAATTCTGCTCAGAACTTTCCAAAGATTTCTTTCTGCAGTCTGAATCAGACTGAAACTCTATATTGTCCTAGAAAAACTTACATGATCTGGTCCCCACCAGTCACTTCAAGCTAATCACTCATATCCTCCTGTCCACTCATTAAGTCCCATCTACATTTGTCTTCCTGATGTTTCTGAAATGCATCAGGCTTGTGACTGCCTCAGGACTTTTGCACTGGCTATTACTTTTGCTGTGAATGCACTTCCCTTAGCTCCATTATGACTGACTTTTCATCATTCAGACCTCAGTAAAAACATCTCCTGATGTAAGATTTCTTTGACCACCTTTGATAAAAGAACACCTCCAGCCTTACCTTTGTATCATCCCGTACCTTTTCCCCTCACAACACAAATTATTATCTTTAATCATATTATGAATTTACTAGTTTGCTTGTATATTTTAAGAATTCCCTATTGTAAGAAAAATACCAAGTGACGGAGATTTTTGTCTGGCTTGTTCACTGATGCTTCTACAAAGCCTAGAACATTGCCCGATACATGGTAAATCCTCAAGAACCATTTGTTGAATGAAATAGAGTGAATGAATCTATAATTCACAGATAAGGAAATGAGGCTGGCAGAGTTTGAGTGACATTCCCAGTGTCTTACAGGATTTCTACGAATGGGACTGATTTTAAACCCCAGGGCCTGTTAGGATAGCAAGGCACTACCCAAAGACTCTGAAGTGACAGACAGCAGGCAGGGCTAGATGATGTGCATGTGTTTGTTCAGGCTTTGGATTCTATTGTGGCTAGAGTCGAACTGAAAAAGTCACATTGATCATGCTTTCCCCAGTAAGCCCTGAATTTCCAACGGAACAAGATAACTCGAGAAATCTATTGATCTCCCTTTTTTGTCATGCTGTGCAGGTGACAAGGATCAATGGAAACTTGTACTCTCCTGCCCAAGACCCTGCAACTTTAATTTGCATTTCCACCCAGATTCCCAGGACTCTGCAAAATGCACTGCTCAAAATGCCCACAGCTTATTCAAGGTAGAGTATCCCTGTTTGTGTCAGCTGTTTTCCCTGCTCCTTCCAATTCAGAGAAATGTCTCCCTCTCCTCTCCAGCTCTCTGCTTCCAAGCCAGCTCACAGACCCAGCCTTCCTCTTGCTAAGCATCTGACACACTCATTGGGCCACAGCTTGTGGAGGGGCGGGGTCTCTCGCTCTTCAAAAGGGATCCTCCGGATCTGAACAGCCCAACCTTACTGAAGTGCTCACGCTCTCCCATCCTCTTTCCCCAGAGTCTGTGCTTTCCTGCCTGCTTTCTCTTTCTTTTCTGGCTCAGCCTGGGACACACGCTGATTATCAGAGGAGTCTCAGGTCTTGCATTTTAGTGTCAGTGATGGAAAAACACAAGAATGATTCCTGGATCCACCAGCAGGAACTGGAAGACCCATCGGAGAAATACCTGAACAGCAGCGAGGACTATCTGGCCTTCCTCTACGGGCCTCCCCGCAGCCAATTCTTCTTCCCAGTGACTGCAGTGTATGCCCTGATTTTTATAGTGGGGGTCGTTGGCAATTTCCTTGTGTGCCTGGTGATTATTCGGCACCAGACTATGAAGACACCCACCAACTACTACCTCTTCAGCCTGGCTGTCTCCGACCTCTTGGTCCTGCTCCTTGGGATGCCCCTGGAAGTCTACGAGATGTGGCGCAACTACCCCTTCCTGCTTGGGCTCGTGGGCTGCTACTTCAGGACGGCCCTCTTTGAGACGGTGTGCTTTGCCTCCATCCTCAGCGTCACCACCGTGAGCGTGGAGCGCTATGTGGCCATCCTCCACCCGTTCCGCGCCAAGATGAAGTGCACCCGGCGGCGGGCTCTCAGGATCCTCGGCATCGTCTGGGGCTTCTCTGTTCTCTTCTCTCTGCCCAACACCAGCATTCACGGCATCAAGGTCCACTACTTCCCCAATGGGTCCTTGGTCCCAGGCTCTGCCACCTGTGCAGTCATCAAGCCCATATGGATCTACAATTTCATCATCCAGGTCACTTCCTTCCTCTTCTACATCCTCCCTATGATTGTCATCAGTGTCCTCTACTACCTCATGGGGCTCAAAGTGAGTATCCAAGCTCGCTGGCTTAGGGCAGCATCCCTTCTCTCATGATTCAAAGTTCAGAGGAAAAATTGAGAACTGGAAAAATTCAGAATTGGAAGTATAGAGAAAAATAGAATGAGCTTAGAGGGGAAGCAGAAGTTAAAGGACTAGCCTCAAAATTAGGCGAATCCTACCACAACTATAAACCATTTCCTTTAAGTCACCTTGCATTACTCTTCCTTTATGCCTGCGGCTTTCAAACCTAGGAGTTCCTACCAGTCACCTAGAAATCTTACCCTGGGATTCAAAGTGCAGACCCCTCCCCCTGGGAAATTCTGATTCAGTAGGTCTGAGGTGGAGCCTCATTTTAAACAGTGCAAGGTGGCCACTCCTGGAGGGAACATTCCACAGCTTGTTGTCTCCAGCCCCCATCTACTGCCTGTATTGAATTTTCCTCTGGACCAACTTGGTCAGAGTATAACATAAGCCATCTCTGTCTGTCTTCTACTCCAAGACAGACTTGCAGTTTTAAAGTCAGACTGTCCCTTATGGTTGCTTTGACACTTTGGTTGAACTATCAGGCTAAAATGCAAAAATATGGCTTAAGGGGGACCAACCTGGATTTCTCTTGACCGGGTGGAAATTGAGGGACAGGATGTGAACAGACACATTAGAGCAGAAGAAAATGGGAATAAATGACAGCTGAGATGAATGAAAAACTATCACTTAGTTTGCAATATACCTAATAATTAGAGGTTCCTGTACTCAGGATGGTAAACTGATTTTCCCCCCTTTTTAGGATCTAAATTAGCTGAGAGAAACTACTTTTGGTGAGGTAGTAGTACATCTATATAATTCCTGTCCTGGTATAGTCTGCATCCAAATTCATAGAGATGAAATCTAACTGTGACAGCTTTATGCCCATTTAAGGAGGCAGCTTGTGTAGGAAACAGTCTTGGGACCATTTAGAGTCCCAGGTCGAAAGCTCACATAAAATACACTTTCAGGCAAGCCACACAATTCTCTCCTGGAGTTACTTTTCACATTTATAAAATGAAAAGGTCACATTAGATTATACCTAAGGCTCCTGATAGCTCTAACAGTCTGTGATAACTTAAAAAAAGGAATAAAATATCTGTGAGCAGGAGCAACGTGGATTATAAATGAAGGGAAAACAAAGCAAATATCACATTCACATCATCTGCTTCAAGATGGCTCTGCTACCATGTATTCTCTGACAATTAATGTACTCCCACCTCAGAAAAAGGCGAACGTCAGAAATGAGTGCCCCACAATGGTCCTTTTCCATATCTGCTGTGCCTAAGGTGAGCAGCAGAATCCAAGTAGGAAGAACAAGTTCCAAGAACCACAGATGTCTGGACAAAGGAGTAAATTTAATCAGGCAGAGAGTTTTGCCAATCTCCTCTTGGAGGGCTGGTCCCTCTACATTGAGAGACACATGCCACCCCAGACTAGCTTGCAGTATCTTAGAATGTCCTGTGTATATCACTGGAGGAAAAGGACTTCTGCATGATTCCAAATATCAACAGCCCTATGAGAAATCTCTACCCAAACTGACCAATACCATTTTGTCCAACACCAAACAATCATTAATCTTGGGTCAATTTGGAAGAAGCATTTAACTTGGAGTAGGAAACATGCATCCCCTACCCCCAACCAATTACTTTGTGTTTCACTTTGTTTTATTGTCATGAACCTATAGCCACCTTTTATTAGGAGCTAAGGAACAACTCAGAAAACAGCTTAGAAACTACCTAGTTTGCTTTATGTGTATAGTGCAACATATAAAATTCCTGTTCTCAGGAAGGATAAACTGTTACCCAGAGGACATCAGGGAAGGAATTATCTGCTTAGTAAGTCACTGCTAGAAGAATCTAAAGATCTGTAGACTAAAAGTCAGGAGAAATAGGTCCTAGTCTATGGCATTGGCCTCAGGGTCTTTGCACATGTTGTAACTTTTGCTATATCATTGCCTGAATTGTTCCTACTGCTGACCAGCACAATCCCTTTTGCTTTTCTAACTCTAATTTATCCTTTCAATCATACTTCATCCACACTTTCTTTGTGAAGCTCTGCCTGACTCTCTAGCTGCATCTGGTCCCTGTGTATGTGCTATGATTCCTGGTGATTTTCCTCACCACATTTCTTACAACTTAAAATTCTATATTTGTGGGTTCCTTAATTTGTTTTCTCCAAATAGACTGTAAGCTGAATGAATGAATGAGTGAATGAAGTTAAATTATTTCTTTTATTGCTAGACTCCAGCTTTTCAACCTTCGAAAGAGAATTAGAAACATTATTTTAGAGAGCTTTTTGATCTAAGAGATTTAAAAGAGGCTAAGCAAATCTGATGATTATTAAGTTATTGGCTCCCTTGGCAAATCTAAAGTTATGATTGACTTTGACTTTGGTACTCACTGCCTTCAGAAGGCAAAAAAAAAAAAAAAAAAAAAGAAAGAGAAAAGAAAAGAAAAGAAAGAAAGAAAGAAAAAAGAAAAAAAAAGGAAAGAAAAGGAAAAACAACAACAAAAAACTAAGCCTGATGAAACCACAAGACCAAAGAAGAAGGGGGGGGCATATATGTGCTCAAAGCTGAGCATTCAGGACACGAGTAGCCACTGAGATGCTCTCTACGTTTAGAACATGTTAGAGATAGCAAACAGACAACCCCAGAATTTCCTTCTCTCTGAGAGGAAGTTCTTTTGGAGCTCTCATCTAGTAGTTGTAATTCTGCATGCAGCCTTAACACTTGAACTGAGGAAGATGGATTATGAATTGCTGCAAAATCCAGCCATGCCAGACAGAGTTGCACTCATTTTTTTCCCAAATAAACAGATTTCATTCAGATTGTAGACATATTTACACAACAGCTAGGATTATATTTTGGTATTCTGAAGCTTAGTCTCCACACACCACATAAACGAACATCTGCTGGAATGATTATCATCATATGAGCAACTGATCAGCATAATATATCAACCTGATTCAGACCCATTGACCTCGCCCCTCACCTTTTATCTTACACAACTAAGGAACATGGGATAGGAAGGCCTCTGAGCCTCCTATACAGTAACCACAATTTTTCACTCGTTTTGTATCTTCACTTTTTTAAAAAAGATTTTATTTACTTATTTGACAGAGAGAGAGAGATCACAAGTAGGCAGAGAGAGAGGGGGAAGCAGGCTCCCCACTAAGCAGAGAGCCCAATTCGGGGCTTGATCCCAGGACCCTGAGATCATCACCTGAGCTGAATGCAGAGGTTAACTCACTGAGCCACCCAGGTGCCCCATATCTTCACTTTTAAAATGAAAATTCAGAAGTGGGTAGAATACTTAGTGAATATCTATTTTGCTAAACATCTGAAGGGAAATAAAAGTGTCCAAACTTAAGCAGTATTAAATGTTGGTTAGACAAATTGTTTGGATTCTATTCTACTACATTGCCTCCTTCAGATTCTGTTGAAATAATGTATATGATGCATAAATACTCAGTTTTTCACTCTTTCCCTCTGGCTAGTTGTATCACTAAAACCTACAGAAGCTGAAAAGTAAGCAATGATTAACACATTTATAATTTTCTTTTCATTGCAAACTACACTGTACAGAAAGCCTGTTCGTGAAAGAACTGTATGAACTGTTCACTTTATGTTTGATTTAAGGAAATTGTTTCTTGAAGTAGAGAAATTACCAAAGAATACTGTTAAACCCACCCACAGAAGGGACTAAGAGGTCCCAGTAGTTTCTCATTGTTCTTAATTTTGGACTGAAATCAAATACTGGGATAAGTATCTTGTGACAATGACAAATTTTTAAAAATGGTATGAAACAATTGGAACCTTCAGTAGATTTAATTGACGATGAGTTAGTAAGATTTGCACTTTGATTTATTACTCTTACCTTAACAACAGGGCAGGGATTTTTGGTTTTGTTTTGTTTGTTTGTTTGTTTATCTCTGCTTCTGGCTGCTTCTTTGTCTCAAACAAGTGCTACTTATGGGTGAGCAGTGCCAAGAGGAGAATTTCTGTAAGGGACTCAGTAATCCATGACTGGACACACAGACATAAATAAATAACCCTGTTTCATCAAAATTCAGTTTTTATGATGTCTTTCAAGTAAGAGGACGAAAACCAGGATAACAATAGTAATATATAACTTACTGAGTATCACGTGCCACACACTAAAATCTACCCGTATTATTGTTTCACCATTAAGTTTATAACCTCTTATCTTCAGTTTCCTCCCATCTCTTCCTAATAACTGCACAGTATTTTCCCTTCTTTCTTTCCAAGTTCTAGGTGACCTCTGAAGGGTCAAATCTCACAGAAAATTTAATCCCTCACTTTGTGAAGACACAGGTGTATGTTGAGAGCATCAATATATTCAGAGACAGAGGGTCAGCTTTGTTAATCATCCAAGTGGATGCTTTAGGACCACACGAGTCCTGAAGCATGTAGAACCATGCACTATCTGATTTTTAGGAGCTTATGTGTTTGTTAGAGACAGGATATTTTTTTGTTGAGCTTTGGAGGCAACTTTTAATGAGCCTCCAGTCCAAGTCTTATTTGATTTTAAATACTTTCTCTAAAGCATCCTGTAAAAATGCCTCCAGCCCAGGAAGCTCACTGATTAGAGAAGTTTGTTCTACTGCTGCACATAACCACACCAATCTCTCTCTCTCTCTCTTTTTTTTAATCTTGAATTGGAATATATCTTCCAATAAACTGATCCTAATCTACCCAAGATTATATAGAGTAAGTTGAACTTTCCTTCCACCTAATGCCCTTGATCAGTGTTTCAGAACTTTCTACAGTGTTAAGGAAGGAACCCCAACTCAATCTGGCAACATGTGATAGGAAGTATACACCTGAAAAGCTAAGAGGTAGAGCTGGCTTTTGATGAAGATTAATTCCATAAAACACACAATGTTCTCAAAGACCTAGCTTTATTTCTGTTTCTTTGCTCTTCTTTCTATACTGTTGATTTCAACCTCAAGATCGTCACAGTAGGCTATTGGTGGCTCCAAGCACTTTCCTCATGGTGGGGGAAAAAATAGCTCTTGTATTCCAGAACTCACATGCAGAAAACAAGAAGGCTCTCAATGAAAGAGAATCAAAAGTTCCATTCCTAGAAGTACAAGCAAGCATCTGAAATATCTTTGATTCCAATTATGCAGTCACTGTGAATGAAGGTTAGTAGTTACATTATTCAAGGACTGAATCTGGAGCTGGAGATGGGATCATTTCCATCTAAATTAACGACTAACAATGCAGAAGGACTAAATTCTCTAAAGGAAAATCAGGATACCGTTAGTAGGAGAAGAAGAGAATAAATGTTAGAGAATCAGTCACAACTATATACTATACTACCTTCTAGATATTTGATAGTAATTTATCATGAGTCCTTAAAGCTTCCTTTCTCTGGCTGTATATCCCCCCAAACTAAAATTATGTGAATTAAAGAGAAAAAAATTCTACAGCTAAGTGAATGATGCAGATCTTCAGTGCTATGGGAGTTCAGAGGAAGGAGAGGAAAATGAGCTCCAGTGGCCACCAGAGTCTTCTAGAGTAGATGGGACTTGAACAGGGTAGGGAAAATTGCATGCACAGGTAGTGTTAATATTTGAAATTTTAGAAACTTCTCTAAGGATCACCACATCTTACAACAGGATGAGTATTCTTTAACATCTAAACTCAGAAACATAGGCACTCTTATCAGTAATATTAGTAACACAGATATTCCCAAATTGTGCTCCTCAAGATGTACTAGGTATTCCACTGAAAAGGACTGGGTCAGAGGGAATATTGTTGAGGCAAAGAAGCACTGTCTCCCTTGAAGCTGGAAGGGTGAGGAGATAAATGGGGTGTGGAAGGTGGGGATGGGGAAGGCTGATACACAAACCCCCATGAAGATGTTCATAGTGTCCATCAAGCGCATTAAAGGATCTGAGAGGACCCATAATAAAAACTATAAACTTTATGAAACAGAAAAAATATCCATTTTTGTTTTCTACTGTCTACCTACTCTATAGCAGAGGGTTCCATGCTAATAATCATTGAATGAATAAATGAAAAAGGCTACCTAACATTTTCAACTTTAGATGTCATACTTTTTATGGAATACCTATTAATATGCTACATAAGTAAGGTTTTATAGAATAGCATGTGATACATGGTAGCTTTATAATGTAGCCACAACCATCGGTCCAGTTGAGTTAGATGACTTGAATCCAACTTCACCTCCAACTTATTAAACGTTTGGCAAATTCTTATAGTTCTTTAAGTCCCAGATTTTTGTCTGCAAAATAAGTGTTAGAATTAACACTTCCAGGATTTGGTCAGAAGGAAACAATGTTTCCTTCCCTTGGTATCTTTTTCCACTTCCCTTGCAGCTAAAGAAAGACCACCTCCTTGGGGCAGATGAAGCAGCTGCAAATATTCAAAGACCTGCCAGAAAATCCGTCACCAAAATGCTGTGTAAGTCTTCCACTTTTTTCGGGGCTTGGTTGGTTGGTTTGTGAAAGCAAAGGACATGGATTTTGTACTGAGAAAGTGCTGTTGGGATCAGAATCAAAATACTCCTGAACCACAACATCGAAACCTTGGTTTTCTCAAGCTTCTAGGACCTGTCTGTCTTGTTTCTATTTTAGTTTTTAACCCTCAAACAATACACAAAATTGCATCACTGGAATACACTCTGTGGGGTATTCAGTAAATCTCACTCTGTAAATCTTGCTCTCTGCGGTTGCGAGCATTTCTTTTCCTCTCTAAAATGAGCAGGTGCGGGGGGCGGGGCTAGGTGGATCAGTCAGTTTAGAGTCAGACACTCGGTTTTGGCTCTGGTCCTAAGATTGAGCCCTCGTTGGCTCTGTGCTCAGAAAGGATTCTCTCTCTCTCTCTCTCTCTGCCCCTTTGCCCCTCCCCTGCCTCTCTCTCTAAAATAAATAAGCCTTAAAAATAAAATAAAATGAGTAGGTGATTTTTAACCTATTTTGAGTTACGAGTTTGTTTTTTTTTTTTAAACTATGATGAAAGCTATGAACTCTACACTTAGAAAATGTGCAAATACACATACACAAAATATTTTGCATCCATTTCAGGGGATCCTGTGCCTCCTGACACCCATCCTTGGACTCCCTGGGATCCCTTAATTCCACACTTAAGAACATCTGGCCAAGAGTAACTCTAAGCCATCAGCCTGCCTATAACATTGTATCATTTTACACAAACAGTACACTCTTTTTTTGCATAGAGATGTTTTAAAACCCAGGAACTGATCAACAGTCTCCCAAAAGAATGTTACAAATATATGATCCTACACTAGGGTATGAGAGATATTGATGAAAAAGGAGATTTATAATAAATTTCCCAAGTCGAAACCTAAGGTTTGGAAGAAACAAATCCTTCAGGCTAATATTCATATAAATCACTCACTGTAACTATGTGGGGTTTATGAACAAACAAACAAAAAAAAACTGCAAAGTCACTAAAGTTTGTCTAATAGTCATCTTCCTGGAAATTATTTAGCCCCTGTTGGCATTTGACTTTCCCTATTGAGAAATCTCATGTCTTCATTATCTCCCCCTCCCCTTTTTCCTTGACCCAAATCTGCTCTTACAAAAAGACTTGAAGTGCACTCACAGGGGCGCCTGGGTGGCTCAGTGGGTTGAGGCCTCTGCCTTCGGCTCGGGTCATGATCTCGGGGTCCTGGGATAGAGCCCCACATCCAGCTCTCTGCTCAGCGGGGAGCCTGCTTCCTCCTCTCTCTCTCTCTGCCTGCCTCTCTGTCTACTTGTGATCTCTCTCTGTCAAATAAATAAATAAAATCTTGAAAAAAAAAAAAAAAGAAGTGCACTCACATTCAAGTCACAGTGATAAAATATACAGTAAAGAATTTATTTGTCTTTGGGGGATGGAGTGTTCAATTTTAACAGTAACTACATTTTTTAAAAAAGATTTATTTATTTATTCAAGAGAGAGAAAGAGAGCATGGTGGGGGGGCGGAGGGAGGAGAGAGAGAAATAATCCAGAACAGACCCTGCTGAGCGATGAGGGGCTCAATCTCCTGACCCCAAGATCACGAATTCACAACCTGAGCTGAAATCAAGAGCTGGACACTTAACCTGCTGACCCCACTGAGGGCCAACACTAATTAAATTTTTAACTAAAGGGAATAGTAGGCAGTATACTATTATTCCCTTAGGTAAAAATTTAATTAGTGTTTTTAGTTAAAATAGATTAGGGACTTTTCCCCGGGGGGTAAATTCAGAAGATCTTTCAGATATTCTTGGAACTATACCACACAGACAGACCACTTACTCTGAATATGTTACTGCCAACAGAAAATATATGTACCATTTACTATGGAAACTTCAATTGTACTCACAAATTCAGAGAATTGTAAAATAAACACCCATGTATGTACCCATCACTCAGCTTCAATCATTATCAACTCATAGCTAATCTTGTTTCATCTATATTCCTATCTCTCCCTTAGCCCCTACAAAGTTGTTCTGAGGCAAATTTCAAGCATCATGTCTTGGGAAATAAAAGTATTTTATAACTTCAGAAGAGAAAAAAATATATTTATATTGGTGAAGACTGAATGCCCCAAAGAGAAACTAATATCTGCCTGGGGAGCTGAAAATAAAAAAACTGGGCAGTAGTATATTTCTGTGCATCTATAATTATTTAAAAAGAAAAAAGAAGAAATTAGAAGGAAACCTGTACTCTAAAAAGTTATAATATAATAGATATATCCCCATCCCAATGAAAAGATGCTTGTAAAGCAATATTATGCTCATGATTCTTCCCTTTCTTTCTGTCCCTCCCACCCCTTACAGAATGACTGAATTCACAGAAGTTTCTAATTATTTCCAGAGGAACAATATAAAACCATACAACGTTTTACCACATCCTACATTAATAGTTTGTTGTTAATCTATGACTTTAAAAAACGCCAACTGCTTGAACCCAATCACTATATTTCTATCACCAGTTTACATGGTTCCAACAATCTTCTTGTAACATATTTTCCACAATATAATGTTTTCAGAACTTCGAATAAAGGCAATACTATTTTAAGTGTTCCAAGTTAAACTTATACAAGAAATCTTGTACATAAATCCTATATAGCTCATTCCCATGTGCAAATATTCTATGTAAAGGCTCCTTAAGATCTAGATGGTCAATTATAATGATAGCTTAAGAAAGATGGCAGGGGGGCACCTGGGTGGCTTAGTGGGTTAAAGCCTCTGCCTTCAGCTCAGGTCATGATCTCAGGGTCCTGGGATGGAGCCCCGCATTGGGCTCTCTGTTCGGCAGGGACCCTGCCTCCCCCCTCTCTCTCTGCCTGCCTCTCTGCCTACCTGTGATCTCTGTCAAATAAATAAAATCTTAAAAAAAAAATAAAAGATTTATTAAAAAAAAAAAAAGAAAGATGGGGGGAGGAATGTTAGAAGGAATGGATGGACTCAGAGTGGGCATTGCACACCTATCCTTGCTTTGACTGTCTTTTGCTCTCTCATTCATCATCCTTTTCCAGTTGTCTTAGTCTTAGTGTTTGCTCTCTGTTGGGCCCCATTCCACATTGACCGGCTCTTCTTCAGCTTTGTGGAGGAGTGGACTGAACCCCTGGCTGCTGCGTTCAATCTCATCCACGTGGTGTCAGGTAACACTTTGGCTTGCTTGGTTACATCAGAAATGTCCTGGTAATTACATCTGCTTCATCTTGCTTAGAGCACTTGGTTCCACTGCATATACTGTGATTACGGGGACCCATCATACAACAAAGAACACTTGATTTTTATTTCATTCACATATTGCTGAGGTATGTTATAAATCCAAAAGAAATATACCAGATCAGTATTTTAGATGCTACTTTATTGAAGACCTCAACTCTAAGCATGATGATTACAGCAGGAAAGTGGTCTAAGAGGTGATTCCTTTGTTTTGCTTCCAATGACCACATAATTGAAATGATTCTTATTAGTTAAACATCCATGTTTAATCCCTGCAATCTCATATTATCTTCAGCAAGTGTTAGATCCTCACGGAAACCAACCAAATGTTATTCACGAGGCATCAAGGTCTGTTTTTAGGCTACTGTAATGCTGCTTGGGAATGATACCACGGAATTTGGTGGAAAGAATGGTAGAAAGGTCATTAGGTCAGAGGACCTGGATTTGCATCTCATTCCCATCAGAGTGATCTGAAGAAAGAGGCCTCCTTCATGTCAAAGTTACCTCAACTATAAAATGGCAGTAATGCCTGCTCTGTACAATCCATGGGCTGATGATGTAAGAAGTAAATGAAGTTGCATGATACTACATTATCTTTCTATAATTATCACAACAAGTAGATGTTATCATCACCATTTTACAGCTGAAAGTTCCACAAAAAAGAACTGCTTTGCCCAAAGTCACTTGGCAGCAAACAGTAAAAACAGCATTCCAACCCAAGTCATCCAACTTCAAGTTCAGGGTTCTATACTCCAAAGTGGAGAAGAGAATGGTCACCCACATCCTTCCTTCTCAGTTAGTGTGACTATTAGGCAGACCACCTTGCTCCTCTACCTCAATGAGTCACTGGCTGGTTCTGTGGGCTCTTTAGATTACCAAAGACATCACCAGAGAGGAGAAAGAAGAGAAACTTGTGCATGGGACACTCCATGTGTGCATAAAGCAAAGACCACAGTGTTCATAGGAGTATTGAATGCCATGTACATTATCTGTTTTCAATCACCGTCTCTTTTGTACTCAGTAGACCTTGTGAACTGAACTGTTTATACCTGGACATTAGTACTTTCCTCCATGTTAAATTTAATTGTGAATTCTGGGTGAAATCTCAAAAACATTTATAGCCCTTAGCTTATCTTTGTGGTTAAGATGAGAAAAATGGAAGTGACAAAATAAATTGGAAAACTCCATGAGATCACATGGCACTTAACTAGTTGGCTCTCCATCTCCAGATGCATCAAGACAACCATTTTAAGATTTCCAAATTATAGCATTTACATTAACATTTTCCTGCTAAAATATCATCTCTCTCTTCCCCATATTGCCAACCAGATGAAGTCTAAACCTCTTAAATGCTACTAAAAAAGTGCCTACAACTTGCCTTTTAATCAAGTTATGTATTTCCATTCATAAACCACACATTTGTCAATCAATTCAAGAATTCTTCACATTTTGTATTATTCCTGCATAATATAACCATTTCTACCTCTGCACATTTGCACAGGCTCTGCCTTCTACCACAGAACTCTCTCCTCTCTTCCCCAATTATCTACTGCCTGCTTCAGGGCTGGTTAGTATTCAGTCAGTAGCCACTATTAAATCCTTCATCACCATCATAGTCCTTGTGCTTATGCTATCATGTAAATTTCCATAGGATGACTGTTAGTATCAGATATTTTGCTCTTAACAGATAGAGTTTGGTATTGTTCTTTTGTCAGCAGCTAAAGTTAGGCATAGATTTTGCCTCTATAATACCGTTCTAAGTCCTGGGAGAACAAAGTTTAAATCTACTACCTACTAACGAGCCTCAAAGTTTCTGGAACAAAATAAGAATTTATTGAATGAATTAACAGTCCACAGCAATACACTTCTTCCATATTCCTCCCTGTCCAGTTCTGTGCATAGGGCATATGGCATTCTGTAGGTCCTGAAGTACATAAATGAGGACAACCATGACTATGTTGATGATAGTGCCTATTGCTTATTTTATATTCTTAGCCATTCTCAGTCCCTCTGTGGATAGCATCTCAACTTGAGCTTCACAGTAATTCAGGGAGGTGGGTAAGGATGGTTTTCCCATTCCCATTTCATGGAGAAAAGAACTGTAGTCTTCTAAGATCACAGAATAAGCAAGAGCCAAGATCAGAAACACAGTCCTCTACTTCTCAACCTTAGGCCTATCTTGGGCCTTGGGGGAAAAAAAATAGGATACAGCAAAAAGAGAAGTGTGTATACCAAGGAGGAAAATGGCAGTGTACAAAGCATTTGGTGGAGAAAACAAATGGCAATATAGAATTATTTAATAGTAAAGTTGGAAGATGGGAAGAGCCATCAAGGGGAAAGGCTAGGTAGGAAAGGATCATTGGGGCATGCTTTTTTGAAGAGACAGTTAGCATTATAAGAAATATCAGCAGGGACTGTGCCTTAACTGATTTACCATTCCTCTCTTACTTGCAGTTTCAAATTATAGATTTAAGCAAAGCTCCAATGAGATAAAAAAAAATCTCCCTTTCCTCTGATACTTAAGCATCTCTTGTTAATACTTTGAGAGCATGTTCTTTAATTAAACAAGTGGGGATCAAAGGAAATTGCCAAGCATCTCCGAGAGATCTCATGCCAGCCTAAATTTTTCCAAGACTCTTTAATCTTTCTGTGTTTGATTCCTAAATACACAGGTGGTAGATCCATTCAGAGCATTTTGTATTCTCAATTAGAGTCCTGTATATATTAATACTTCCCAAAGAGAATTACTTCACAGGGATTCAAAGCTTTTGTTAAATATTTATGCTTTGCTCTATCATGCCTCTCACTCAGTTTCTCCTCAGTGTGCCTCTTTTTTTAATCTCCTGTGTTCCAGGTGTCTTCTTCTACCTGAGCTCAGCCGTCAACCCCATTATCTATAACCTACTCTCTCGCCGTTTCCGGACAGCATTCTGGAACGTGATCTCTCCTTGCAAACAGGGGCACTCCCAGCACCACGCTCAGGGGCCACCTGCTCAGCGGAACATCTTCCTGACAGAATGTCCCCTTGTGGACCTGACTGAAGATGCAGGTCCCCAGTTCCCTTGTCAGTTGTCAATCAGTAGCTCTCACCTCCCTACAACCCTCTGTACTGGACAGGTACCATAAAAGGAATGCTCAAAGAGTTGACATTCTTCTATGCTGCCTTACCGTAGGGAAGGACATCTGTAATTTATGGCTCCTGTTGTGATAATAGGGAGGTTAAATGAGTCTTAGAATTTACATACCCATTTCTAACTAGGATGGGTTCTCTTTTTTAAACAAACTTCTACTAAAACTGGATCTAAAACCTAGAACCTCCTGATTTTTAGTGACCTTTCCATTATCCCAACTGACTCATGCCCCTTCACTAGTTCATGGAAAGAAAAAATATATATATTATGACCAGTAAAGTGTGATACCTATACTTTGAGTGATTTTTATTTTGGGAAATAATTAATCCTGATTCATCTGCACTTGGAGTTAAGCTGTTAACTCTCACAACCGATGGCCCCTGTGGAACATAAAAGGGAGACCTATAGATGCTATGCTATTTTACATATTTGAGGGATCCATGTCAATGTTCTTCCACAGCAAAGTATTATCCTACTGCCTCACATTTTGTCATTATAATGTAATTCACCAGTATTTTGAAGCCTGTTACTTGAAGAGTCCTGGTAATATGGGGATGCCTCTTAGAACTATTATTCCCACCTTCCTGATCCTCAAGTCATTCTCAGTCATTCCTCACCAGGAATGAGATAAGATCCAAGTTCTACTTAGAGAAGAAAGGGAAGAGGGAGAGGGCTATGAGGAGGGTCAAAAGAGGCATAAAATGATCCAAACACAAACTTAGCTGTTTTCATAATTTGCTTGAGACATGGATTTCTAAAGTCTTACTCCATAAGCAGATAGAGGTATGGTCTACAATCTTGGGAAAAAACCCAGGTCAGATAATAACTACTGGTCTCAAACCCATGATTTTACTTACAAAATATTTCATTAACTGTATAACAGTCTTCACGCATATGAGAAAAATCAATTTTCCAGACTCATCTCCTATTATATCAGCACATGTAATGTATATTCTATTTAAAATGGATTACTTGCTCTTCTAATGAAAATATGACCCAGTTGTCCCAGCTGCACATATTGGCTTAGAAAATGCCCTCTTCATCTCCAGGCTCCATCTGTGGCTCTCTCGCCCATCCTTCAACATCCATCTCAGTGTGGTGCCACCATAAAACCATGCTTGATTTATTCAAATAGATGTGGTATCTGACCTCGCTGTCAGTCTCTCTCTTAAGCTTTTTCCTCACTCTGCTTTGTAGTTCAGGGATTTATATTCTTGTTTTGTCAGAATGTAAATTTGTCAAAGGCATGAAATATCTTGTGTTCATTTTTGCTGTTGCTGGAATCCTGGCAATATATCTGTCACAATGGTAGATGTTCAATAAATATGTGGTAAGTGAGTTGACTTCACATTCCAATGTACTTGAGCCAAAGAACAGCTCCAGGTGGAACCATGTCAAGAGCCAAAAGACTAAGATTCTGTTTCTGATGGGGATATTTGACCTTCAGTTGGCCATTTAGCTGATTGTGATAATAATAGCATGTCTGCAGTGCCTGTGGTACAAGAGGTTCTTCTCAATCCCAGAATCTTACTGATGCTGAAACATTCAAGTTCCAGCTTTTAATCTCTGAATTTTTCCTAAATTGAATGAACCATCCTACTGATAAATGGGGGTATTGGTCCCTGACATCATTATTTCCTAACTAAACAATCATCCTTAAAGTGATATTCTTTCTATGTATATATGTATAATATATATATATATATATAATATATAATTAAACATTATTTTATTTTTTAATATATTATTATAATTAATTAAAATTAAATATATAAATATATATAATATATAGTTAAATATTCTCATTCATTCAAGTTGGCTTATAATTAGCAAAGAGATTTATAAATATATATAAGAGATTTTACATATATATATTTATAAATCTCTTTGCTATATATTTATATTAAATCTCATATATATATATCTTTGCTAATTATAAGCCAACTTGAATGAATCAGAATCCTCCAGTGGTAGTTTATGTTGATGAGCAGAATCCTCAGGTCATTTGAGAATTAAGTTGAAAAGACTCAGCAAAACAAAACCTCAGAAATGGAGGAGAAATGAATTTCTTTCTCACCTTTTAAAGGCATCCTTGAATGAAGATCTACTAAGGTCATCAGCCTTACTATCAACTCCTAGCGATCAGAATTAAATATGTTGCTATTGTAGGTAGATGGATAGACAAAGAAAAAACACTAAAATTGAAGCTAGTAATTTTGCTTCATTATAATTTTGCTTTAATTATAACTTTGATCTCTTTTTTTTGTTTTCTCCTTATTTACCTTTTTTCTCTTCAAAATGTATATAAAAATTATCATTTACTCATTAATTATTTCTTTCAACCAATCACTTAGTACCCATTAGGCAAGGTGCATTATGCCAGATTATGAATTTTCTGGCCTTGAGAGTTTACATCTAATAGCAGAAAAAAAATTTTTTTTTTGTGAAGTGTGCTACAAAATAAAAATACAAGTGCTATAAAACTATATAAAAAAGGTGTTTGGTCAAGTCATGGGCAATAAACTTAATTAATCTTAGCATTTAAAAAGGGGGGAGAAAAATAATGAGTATTGAGATTGTGGCTATATACATATCCATACACACAGGTACACACACACACACACACACATATATAACTTACATTTCAAAATGAAAATCGAAATGTCCCAAGTCTTAGAGTTACCTGATAAAAGGATTCACACACAACTAGTAGGACAAAGGGAGGAACCAAAACTAAATTGCTTAGTGCTACTCGGTAATTGACCTCATCATGTCCTTGTGAATTCCTTATGATCTCTGCATTTTGGAATAATGACAGAAAAGGACAGGTAGTAAACATGACTAATAAAATACTGGTAATTTAACTCTTTTCCAATTAAACAGTGACTTTTGAGCTCTCTGATAATTCATAAATTTAGTGAACTGAAGGGATGAGGTTCAGAATGCTGCTTGCCAAATTAATTGTCTAGCCCATAAAGAGAACAGAGATTCTTAATCTAAGAGCCATGAACAAGTGTAAGAAAGTCCAAGAATCTCCTGAAATTGCATTCGTAATTCTTTTCTTAAGGATTTTTAAAATTTATTTATTTGACATAAAGGAAGACAGAGAGCAAGCACAAGCAGGAGGATTGGCAAAGAGAGAGGGAGAAACAACTGTGACCTAGCAGAGGGCCACATATAGGGCTTGATCCCAGGACCCTGGGATTATGACCTGAGCCAAAGGCAGATGCTAAACCAACTGAGCCACGAGGTTCCTCTGTATTCATAATTCTCAGTATGTACTTTTTTGTAGAGAAGGTTTATAGCTTTGATTAGTTCCTCAAAGTAGCCTATAACTTAAATTATTATAATTACTATTACAAAGTACCCTTAACAGTCTTACATAAAGACACTCTCTTAATGAATGAGTTATAGTTGAATGAAGGCATTGTAAGAGAATTTTAAAATTTCATTATTCCAACAGAAGAATCTAGTGTTTGTAAAGTATTGGTGGCTCAGTGGTGTGCTGGTGCTAGCTCAGACTGGCTTGCAAAAGTTTATTATTACATATTTAGGAATTTTGAGAGCCTGGTGTTATATGATCAGTAACCTGAAATCAGCCACAGTGGGAATATTTACACCATAGAAATTGGCAAACATATTACCTCGGGGCTCTTTTTCCCCCCCAGAGAGCCATCTTATCAGCATACTACTAACCATCAATATACTGGCCATCTGCCATCTTGCTGTCATATACATGATTTGTTTGTAGAATAGATGCCCAATAACACCATTATAATTATAGACCACTTAAAGTTGTGGTTAACTCATTGAAAAAAAAATTGTCAATTGTCAGATTTTGACCCAGAGGTGTGAGATAAAATAAGCTAAAGCATGCTAATTATAACATGAAAGCCTCATCAGCATTTTATAATTAACCTAGAATGGAGGAATTATCCTTGGATGCTGTCCATTAATATCAGTGCAGAAAACAGCAACAGCTCTCTCTACATGTTATCCTCCCTATACATATGTTTTTAAGTATCCCATAGGCCTCACTGTAAAAAGATGCAAGATTTCCAAATTCTCTCTACTTGACTAAGGGCCTCTTTTTTTTTTTTTTTTTTTTTTGAGAACATATGCAAGTAAGTGAAGCCACATCAGCTGGGGAGGGGGAAGGGCAGCTAGAGGGGCAGAGGGAGAGAGAGAATCTTAAGCAGGCTCTATACTGAACACACAGCCCCACGCAGGCAACCTCACAACACTTAGACCATGATCTGAGCTGAAATCAAAAGTTGGATACTTAACCAACTGAGCCACCCAGGGGCCCCCACCTCATTTTTTAAAATATGTAGAAGTGTATCATGTTAACATTATAAGGAAGCTTGAAGTCATACTAATTTATGTAAGCCAAACAAATCTGAACAATCTATTCCTTCCCTTTATTCATCCCCTTTAAATCATTAAATCACATTTGAACTCTACATTGGACACATGTATATGGTATACTTTGGAAACATTGTCTAGGTAATGGTAATATTTGGAAGCTTCAACTAATCTCTACATGGCCTAGAAGTTGTTATGTATACTTAAATGATACCATTGCCAGTGATATATATACATTATGAAAAATGTATACTGTGAACTTAGTAGGCTAGAATGGTTAGACTGAGCTGGTAAACAAAATACTATTTAAAAAGAAAAGCAATTCATTATTCTCAAAGACAAAAAATAATGAATGTTAAGGAGCCTATGTTAATGCATAAGTAAGAATGATTTGTAAGTATATAGGTATTTTGAAATTAGGTCTTAATCAGGCTTGAGCAAAACGTTTTTTTCAATGTTCACACCAACAGAAGGAATATATATATTTTTTTATTTTTTTTCAATGTAATAGTATTCATTGTTTTTGCACCCTACCCAGTGCTCCATGCAATCTGTGCCCTCCCTAATATCCACCACCTGGTTCCCCCAACCTCCCACCCCCCACCCCTTCAAAACCCTCATATTGTTTTTCAGAGTCCATAGTCTCTCATGGTTCACCTCCCCTTCCAATTTCCCTCAATTCCTTCACCTCTCCATCTCCCCTTGTCCTCCATGTTATTTGTTATGCTCCACAAATAAGTGAAACAATATGATGATAATTGACTCTCTCTGCTTGACTTATTTCACTCAGCATAATCTCTTCTAGTCCTGTCCGTGTTGCTACAGAAGTTGGGTATTCATCCTTTCTGATGGAGGCATAATACTCCATAGTGTATATGGACCACATCTTCCTTATCCATTCATCTGTTGAAGAGCATCTTGGTTCTTTCCACAGTTTGGTGACTGTGGCCATTGCTGCTATAAACATTGGGGTACAGATGGCCCTTCTTTTCACTACATCTGTATCTTTGGGGTAAATACCCAGTAGTGCAATTGCAGGGTCATAGGGAAGCTCTATTTTTAATTTCTTGAGGAATCTCCACACTGTTCTCCAAAGTGGCTGCACCAACTTTCATTCCTACCAACAGTGTAAGAGGGTTCCCCTTTCTCCACATCGTCTCCAACATATGTTGTTTCCTGTCTTGCTAATTTTGGCCGTTCTAACTGGTGTAAGGTGGTATCTCAATGTGGTTTTAATTTGAATCTCCCTGATGGCTAGTGATGATGAACATTTTTTCATGTGTCTGATAACCGTTTGTATGTCTTCATTGGAGAAGTGTCTGTTCATATCAGAAGGAATATCTTACCAAAATTCCATGCTTTCTTTCGTAAATTCTAAAAATTAAAAATTTTAATATTGATCCTAATAGCATCACCAATTCTTTAACAATAGAAACTCCAGGTTTTAGCTCATGTGCACTATTATCTCACTAAGTTCTCACAGCTTCACTAGAGGGAATTAGCAACTCCCCGCTTTACAGCTGACAAAATAAGACCCGTCCTGTTTCACACTTGGGGAAATGGACAAGCAAGCTCAAAGTCTGAGTGAGACTCCGAATAGTATTTACATCTTATTGGTATATCTGCAGATTAGCTGGGGCAAGTCCACACTGCTCAGACTGGGGAATTCACAGGAAACACTGGGGCCACCTGCAGTATGTGTTCCCTGTGCTAAGCAAGTCACATGGCCAATCCCACAGCTGGAAGACCTGGAAGTACACTCCACTTACCATGACCCCACAGCCTGACTGAAGGTGAGATGTGTAATACTACCGGAGGTAATAGAGTATTGAGAATAAAGACACACAGCTAATGAATGGTGCAGTGAGTTGGAAGCTGGAACTATCTGACTCCAAAGTCTGAGCTCCTCCATTTTACTACATGGATTCTACATGGGTCTCTATCTCACTGACATCGCTTAACAAGCCTTCTGGTTTAATGCCATCCCCCAATATTACATCTTCACTTACTGCCCACTAAATCATTAATACAGATTGGAGAGCAAACACACTAAAAGTACAAGGACATTAGAGCCAGATGGCCAGGTTCAAATCCTGGCTATACCATAATTAACTGTGTGACCTTGGACAAGTTACCTAACCTCTCTGTTGTTCCATTTTACCATCCATGTAACGGACAACATGGCAGTATGTATCTGTATCAGAGTGGTTACATGAGGATCAAATAAGTGAATGTACCATTTGTAACACTCTAGGGAGTGCAATACTAAGTGTTTGTGGGAAAATGATAAATATGGATGGAGGAATTTATCACTTCACAAAGATCTATATTTTTTGATACCATTTCACTTTGTTGACAGTTTTTAGAGAATGTTACTCTCTCTGGCAGCATTCAAACATAAGATGATTGCAATGAGTTCTGTACCAAGAAATGTGTCAGGAGTTTTCTTGTACTCTTTTCCACCAGATAAACAAGCTGCCCAAGATTCCATTGCCAACTGGTAGGATTTCATAAATAATGAAGGCAGGAATATGTATTAAAGATTGTTTTTCTGTTCCATGAAAGATTAATCAATATTATGATAGGGCAGTCAGCAAAGCCACAGGCTCCCAGGCTGCCAGGGACGCCCAAGCATATTAATTGTTTTAAAAGGCTTTTGGCATGTTTTCGTCTGGGGAATTAAATGTCTGATTTGGGGCTCTCAGAATCAGGAGACAGAGGCTAAGGATCCAAGTAATGGGATCATTCTAGCATAGACAGGCTCAGAGAGGAACAAGGAGACGAGTCTCAGGGGTACTGGCAGTTACACTGTCTCTAGCACATGTAGAGATCAATGTTTAGCTATTTCCTGTGCCTGAAACTGAATATCAAATTTAGATCGTATATGACTATTTACTAAACATTTAAGACCGTGCGCCATGTGCTTGACATTTTCATCAAGTAAAGCTTGTAACAATCCCCATTTGACAAATGAGATCATTGAAGCTTGAGGAAATAACTGAGATGCCATTTATACAAATAAATACCTGAGAGGACTAGAGGTCAAGGCATGAAGTCTAACCTGGAACCTGTTCTTAATTGTTCCACGTGCTATATTCTGTCCACCTTCCCAGCAAATACCGTGTGTGTGTGTGTGTGTGTGTGTGTGTGTGTGTACACCAAGTGGCAGACATTGATCTAGATCTAAAAACACAGACAATAACAAGTATGTCCCTATTCTCAGTCTGTTGAATCCATGGATATTCAGATTCACCAGCTAAAAGGAAACTCATATTCATTCTTTCATTATGTATTCTTAACTCTGGCCCTGACTGAGTAGAGATGTGCAGCCTATTTTGAATGCCTATGTAAGTTAACAAAATTTATAGGAATTTAGAAAATGAAGAAGCCTTCAAGATCACCTAGCTAATGTGTCTTTCAGCTATCAATAATTACTGAGACTTTTTCAGCTATTGTACTAAGAATTTTACATTTATCATCTGATTTAACCTTCCCAAGAACTTTCCCAAAGATGGGCACTGTTATAATCCTCAATCCATAGAAGACAAATACATTGAAACAGGAAAGTTAAGTAACTTGCCCAAGGTCACACAGCTAAGAAATGTTGAAGATGAGGTTTAACTTAGTTCTAAGTTTAGACCTCCAGCTCTTAGCTACAAATCTATATCACCAGCTTAAAGCACAAAAAGGAAAGGCGGCTTGTCCAAGATAAAACCATGAGTGGCAGGGTTGATAATTGGACTGATTTCTCCTGACTCCCATAGTGCTTCCTACATGTTGCTTCCTACTCCGTATCTCACTACATCTGAATGAATACAGAGAACTGACAATCTGAATAATTCAGATAATGAAGCATAATCTAAAAACAGTGTAATTCAGGAAGCCTGGGTGGCTCAGTTGGTTAAGCATCTGCCTTCCTCTCAGGTCAGGATCCCAAGGTTCTGGGACTGAGTCCCGCATTAGGCTCCTTGCTTGGCAGGGAGCCTGCTTCTCCCTCTGCCTGCCACTTTCCCTGTTTGTGCTTGCTTTCTCTCTCTCTATCTCTCTCTCTCTGATAAATAAATAAAGTATTAAAAGAATAAAAACAGCATAATTCCTAAATGCATAATATTGGCCTTTGGGCCTCACTAAAGAGGACTTCATCAATAATAGGTTTCTATCTACTTGATTAGCTATAAAATTAATTTACATTTCCTACATACAGACCAATTCTAGACAGGAAGATATAGTTTTAAAACATATCAAGGTTGGGGCATCTGGGTGGCTCAGCTGGTTAAGTGTCCGACTCCTGATTTTCAGCTGAGATCATGATTTCAGTGTCGTGAGATCGAGCCCCACATGATGCTCCATGCTCAGTGGAGAGTCTGCTTGAGATTCTCTCTCTTCCCCTCCCCCAACTTGTGCTCTCTCTGGAAAATAAATAAAATCTTAAAAGAAAATACCTAGATAAGTATTACATGGTTCATGCTGAGTAGAAAAAGAATTTTAAATCAAACTTTGACTAAAATTGAAGAAATGTCTAAGAATCTAGTCTTAATCTGTCCCCTGTGATTTTTATTTACTGAAGCTGTCCCTGCACTGAGGTATAAAATAAAACAATAATTGCACCAGACACTAGTTTAAAATGGTGAGGAAGCCTTTACGCAAGACCCTTGTAATAAGGGATACACTATTGCAATAGGGAAGGGAGATTGAACTCAACTCTAATAGAACAGGACCCAGAGGGGATTTATGACCAGTGGTCAGGGTGAGGGCATGGATGCAAAATTCCTGAGAGGAACCTGGTTAGGTATCAAGAATCAGGGAGAGAACAGAACTTGATTGCATAAAGGACATAGGAAAATAACTTGATTAGATGTCAGTGGGAAGGAGGATGTTCTATAAATTGGTTTGGCAGGATACTTTGTTAAAATTAGAGTTGAACAGGCCTAAGAGGGGGGCCAAGGAGAGCCCTTATCACAAAGAAGACCCAAAGGAGCCAGGCTAAAGTTTGGTCAAGGAGAGACCCCCTCGTCAACGGTGCTTAGGAGTCAAGAATGGCAGTAGGAGGAACCTGTGGCAGAAAGAGAAACTTCCCAAGCATTACATAGTACTGGGTCCTGGAATATGATGCTTAGGGATGTTGTGACTTGTCTGAAATTCTTGCTTCCATCCTCTTTTCCAGTCTTTTTTCCCAGAAGTCCTCCCCTGACCATCTTTTCTCTTATTATAAATTTCTCAGGACTTTTATGAGTCAGGATTTTCCAGGGAAATAGAACGAGTAAGATGGGGACACCTGAGTGGCTCAGTTGGTTGAGCTGCTGCCTTCGGCTCAGGTCATGATCCTGGGGTCCTGGGATCGAGTCCCACATCAGGCTCCTTGCTCGGCAGGGAGCCTGCTTCGCTCGCTGCCTCTGCCTGCCTCTCTGCCTGCTTGTGTGTACTCTCTCTCTCTGGCAAATAAATAAAATCTTAAAAAAAAAAAAAAAGAACGAGTAAGATGGACACAGACACACACTCACCCACGCACAGATTGAGAGAGAGAGATTTAACATAAGGAATTGCTTATGGAATTATGAAGACTGAGAAGACTAAGGCTCTGTGGTAAGCAAGGTGGAGACCCAAGAGAGCTGGTAGTGAGTTCCAGTCTGAGTCTGAAGGCCTGAGAACAAGGAGAAGAAAGCCACAGCATAATATCCAGTCCAAGGGCTGAAGACCAGTGACCCAGCTCAGTGAAGCAGGCAAAATTCCCTCTTACTCAGCCTTTTTGGTCTATTCACATCTTCAGTTGATGGGATGACGCCAACGCCCATTAGAGAGGGCAATTTGCTTTCCTCACTGCATTCATTCAAATGGATCCCAAGGCTAATCTTATCCAGAAATACCCTCATAGACATACCCAGAATAATGTTTGGCCAGACGTTTGGGTTACTGCATGGCCAGTCAATTTGACAATGTAAATTTAGCCATCACAGGACTCATGAGCACTTCCACACAATCATCTCTGTGGTTCCTGGAAATTATTCTGTAGCAGTTTCATTTTTTCTGTAGAATAAGTATGATTCATGCTTAGCCTAATAGTGTCCTCCCTCTGCCCCCCACTGACACTTTTCCCTTTTAAGTGGAAACACCTTATCTCTAGATCTTAAATTTCTACCTCAAAAGATCACTTTTCTTTTAAATTACAAATACTTATAAGTTATTAATACCTGTATATTTGTTAATTTATGTATTTTTTTTCTTGAGGGAAAAAATCAAAGATATTACAGAAAAGGAAATAACTTTTGTATGTTAAACTACAGCTCTGCTTCGATCTGTGGCCCTCAAAGTCAGAGACACCTTTTATTGTCACAAACAGGGAGCTGTTCCTGCCATCTAGTGAGTAGAAGCCAGGGGTGATGTTGAACATCCTAGAATGTTCAAGACAGCTTCCTCCCAACAACAAAGAATTCCCAGACCCAAGATGTCAAGGGTGCTGAAGTTGAGAAACTCTTGTCTAAAGAAAAAAGGGACTTGGACCCCCTTAGAACAGAATTTGATCATTTTCTGGGAAACAATGTCCAAATGAGAAGGGATCTTAAAGGGTGTACTCACACTGCCTCTTTCTGTTGACAAGGAAACCACGATTTGGGATTTAAATGCCTCAGGTACTACAGCTGGTCTGCACACAAGAAGGACTAGAACCCTATCTAGTGACATGAGGGTAAGACAGATGCAGGTCATGCCACCCATAAAATAGAAGCCTGATGAACTACTGCATGCTGTTGAGTCATTTTTCAAAAGAGAAATAATTTAAAATGTGACCTCTACCCGTGTGTTAGGCAGCCTATAAAACGGACCTCTACCATGATCCCTATCTTTTGGTCCTCATGTCCTATGTATCCCACTCCTTTTGAGTGTGGGCTGAACTATACTGACTTGCTTCTAACAAAGAGATTATGACAGAAATGACTGGATGTCACTTCCAAGGGGAGGTTACAAAAAGACTCTGCCTCCTCTGTTGGGTGTGCCCTTCTTCCTCTCTCTTTGGATAGCTCTCTCTGGAGAAGCCAGCTGCCAGTGAGTTTGGAAGCAGATCCTATCCCAATCAAGCCTTGAAGGGACTGTAGGCCTATGGACACCCCGACTGCAGCCTCATGAGAAATTCTGAGCCAGGGGTGTCCCGCTGAGCTGTACCTCAGATTCTTGACCCACAGAAACTGGGAGGTAATAAAGATGCATTATTTTGATACACTAAGTTTTGTAATAAATTGTTACATTACTCTTATTACAGTAACAATGTAAAAATCTTGAAATTGTTTAAAAGGAGGAGAATAATTCAAGTGTTAGGGTATCTTTATAACCCAGGAATTTTCAAATTTTGGTTTGAAAGTGAATTGAATTGAATTGAATTGAACCACCATTATAGAATTAACTCAAATGTCATTCAGTTTCTGGGCATATTTGTTGCTGATAAAACAATTTTAATCTGTATTTTTTTAACTCTCTCAATATTACAGGAAAAAAAGGAAATAAAATCTGTGTTTGCTCATAATTTCTATTGTGTATGTTTATATAGTAGAAGACACTGTCACAACATAAAAGACATAAAACAACATCTAGTTGGTACTGTTTTCACTACATCTTGTGTATTTGCAGAGGAAATACTGAAGACTTCCTGGAGATACTGAAAAAAATACTTTACTACCCCCAAGTGGACACATATGTTATTTTTACAGAAATAAAATAGAAAATTGCCATGTTTTCCAACAACAACCAAAAAACCCTGCATGCGATGATTATACATGAGACTCAGCATCTCAGAATTTATGGGGGCTTTAAAATTTATAATTTTGAAGTTTAAAAGCTTAGAACTGCTGAGATATTTGAATTCCCTCCACAACCTATCTTCCACTTGTACACTTTAGTTATGTAAGTTTGCTGCCTGCCAAGGCAGCTCATTCTCTTTGCAGACAGCTCCATTTTCGTTGTTCTAGGAAATCTTCATTTCCTTTATAAACAGTCTGAAAACCAAGTGAGCTCTCTCATGCTGTCTACACTAATTGAATGTTCTTAATAATTTCCAGAAAAGGAGATGCTATAACTTTCCAGAAAGCATATTCAAAGAACCCAGAGAACTGTATTTTAGGCTTTCTGAGTTGTTACCCTCAAAACTCCTCCTAATATTTTTCTTTTTTATTTTTTTTAATGAAAATGACTCAACTGTTTCTAACATACAGAGAACCACTATAGCTTTTAAGGCTTTCAAATTTTCCTAGGTCCAATTTGTTAGTCATATCTCTGAGAGTTCAGTTTGCCCAACCTTCAAACTACAAGTCTAGACCTACTGTCTACCTATGTCAGAACTTTCCCAATAAAATACTTGATTTTGGAGTAAAATTCAAGCTTAGTACCCCAGCCTTGAGTTTTACTCCAATCCTCTCTGCTGAGTTGGAGAGAGCTAGATATCAGCTTAGGGACTTTCCTTTTGCACCCACTAAAAAAAGTAAAAGAGAAATATAATTGCTATGCTTTAAAAAAAAAAAAAGATAAAATGGATCATATAAAATACTCAATTAAAATCACAAAAGACAAATAAAAAGAAAAAAAAAAGAATGGAAGCCAAACAGGAGCAAAGGACAAAGACAAGAAATAGAAAACCATAGGAATATGGTAGATATCAACCCAACTGTACAGGGAGATTCAAGTCAAAAGCACATTGAGATACTACCTTATACCAGTTAGAATGATCAAAGTTAACAAGACAGTAAACAACATGTGTTGGAGAGGATGTGGAGAAAGGGGAACCCTCTTATACTGTTGGTGGGAATGCAAGTTGGTGCAGCCACTTTGGAAAACAGTGTGGGGATTCCTTAAGAAATTAAAAATAGAGCTTCCCTATGATCCTGCAATTGCACTACTGGGTATTTACCCCAAAGATACAGATGTAGTGAAAAGAAGGGCCATCTGTACCCCAATGTTTATAGTAGCAATGGCCACGGTCGCCAAACTGTGGAAAGAACCAAGATGCCCTTCAATGGACAAATGGATAAGGAAGATGTGGCCCATATATACAATGGAGTATTATGCTTCCATCAGAAAGGATGAATACCCAAATTTTGTTATCAGCATGGATGGGACTGGAGGAGATTATGCTGAGTGAAATAAGTGAAGCAGAGAGAGTCAATTATCATATGCTTTCACTTATTTGTGGAGCATAACAAATAACACAGAGGACATGGGGAGATGAAGAGAAGTGAGTTGGGGGAATTGGAGGTGGAGACGAACCATGAGAGACTGTGGACTCTGAGAAACAAACTGAAGGTTTTGGAGGGGAGTGGGGTCGGGGTGGGTGGGTGAGCCTGGTGGTGTGTATTATGGAAGACATGTGTTGCATGGAGCACTGGATGTGGTGCAGAAACAATGAATTCTGGAACACTGAAAAGAAATTAAAAAAATAATAATCACATTAATGTCAATCCTCTAAATGCAATTAAAAGACAGAGATTGTCAGAGTGTATGAAAAAACTTGACCCTACTGTATGTTTTCTACAAGAAACCCATGCTAAATGTAAAGACACATGTAAATTAAAAGAAAATGGATGGAGAAAAATATACCATGCTAACACCAATCAAATGAAAACAAAAATAACCATATTAATTTCAGACAGAACATACTTCAAGGTAAGGAAAATTATCAGGGATAAGGAAGGGGGAAGTATACTTGGGTTAATTATAAATTATATTGCAAATTATAGGGAAGCCACCTAAAAACTAATAAAGTTTAAAAAAAAAGACCTCTTTTGTTTCTCTAGCCAATGTCAAGACAGTTGTTCCTCAAAATATGGAAGGAAAAATAAGAAAAAAACAGTGAGGGAGGCAAACCATAAGAGACTTTATTTTTTTTCCCTTCTCAAACTTTAATTTGCTTTACTTTTTTTTTTACTTTTTCTTTTAAGTTAAACTCAATTAATTAACATATGGTGTATTACTGGTTTCAGAGGTAGAGGTCAGTGATTCATCAGTCTTACAATACCTAGTGTTCATTATATCACGTGCCCTCCTTAATGTCCATCACCCAGTTACCCTATCTTCCCACCTCCCCTCCCTACAAGCAATCCTCAGTTGTTCTCTACAGTTAATTAAGAATCTCCGAGAATTCTTTTTTTTTTTAAGATTTTATTTATACATTTGACACAGAGAGAGAGATCACAAGTAGCAGAGAGGCAGAGAGAGAGAGGGAAGCAGGCTCCCCCGCTGAGCAGAGAGCCCAATGCCGATGTTGGGCTCGAACCCTGAGATCATGACCAGAGCCGAAGGCAGAGGCTTAACCCACTGAGCCACCCAGGTGCCCCGTTGAATCTCCAAGAATTCTTATACCTACTAAAGTCTGAGGACTACTGGCTCAGGCCAACTTTCCTAGAACAATGGTCTATGAATTCTGCAAAATGCAAAAAGTATAAAAGAAAAGTTAGGGAAAATCAACAAATAACAGAAAGAGGACACACTAGAGCATCCTCTCACCATGCCAAGGCACTTTTCATTGTCCCCCCACCCCCGCCCCCAATGGCAAAGAAGGAAGAGTTACATGTAGGAAGGGATTACATATCAAATGACTCAGAGTTCTGGAATATTGACTGGACCATTGTTATTATTGGACATAAACACTGTGCCTTAAAAGCATAAACATACAAACAAGATTCCACTCCTTCTTCTACACTTCCATTTAAAAACTGGTGCTTCTGGGCAGGCATAGCTGTGATCATACTCTCTTCATTCCACCTCTTCCAAGCACATGAGTTAGGCTAGGTGCTGATCTGCAGACCCATCATATTGTTCCCCATCAATCCCCTTCAAGACCCTTTATCCATGAACCTGACATGACATGGTAATGTCCCAAGATTTAAATCAGGGGAAGGAAGCACTTTATGTACCTTAAGCTGTAAATTGTTTCATCATGACCATTACAGGAGGCCCTGCATTGAGGTAGGACACTTGAGCAGCTACACTTTTCTGTGTAGATATTACAAAAAAGACACTCAATTTTTTCCTTGTAGATATTACTTGTCCAGGGACCGTATGTAAAGAAGTATCTTTCAGGCCAAAATTTGGGCATTTTTAGAAATCAAAACCATTACAACATCTTAATTCTCTTGAGATTTTATTCTTAAACCTACAAGGCACATTTTCTCCTTTAGAGACACACATTCATGTTGAAATATTAAAGGCTCTATAAAGTCCTGCTGTGAAGAGACTAACGTAGCGTTGTTCTGTTTAGGGTTACCATGCCTGTTGGTTCACTATATTCCACTGAGGTAATGTCACTGAAGGCACATTTTGAGAAATGTTAGTATAGATCAGAGGATGAGCAATCTTTTTCTGAAAAAAAAGGGCCACATGGTAAATATTTTAGGTTTTTGAACTAAAAAAAAATAGTTTAAACTCTTTTTCCCAACACTGTCATTCTAGCACTGAAGCAACCATTGACAATATGTAAATGGATTTGCTTGCCTGTGATCCAATAAAACTTTACTTACAAAAACAGTAAGCCAGATCTGGCCCTTGAGTCATTGTTTGCTGACCCCCAGTAAAGTCTAAAAGCAGTCAAAGGATTTATTATCATTATTATTATTATTATTGGCATCTTCTCCTAGGTCCACAACCTGACACTGGTTTTTTAAGGTGTTACTTCTTTCCTGAGGAGAAATATTAGAGGGAAAAAAATTTATTTTTCATCTTAAACTAAATTAATTAGAGTTGTTTTTTTGATTCCTGTGCCACCACCACCCCCACCCCAGGGTCACAGCCAATGCTGCTAAGACAACGTTTATTGGTTTACAGCTCTTTTAGATGATTCAAGCACAATTCACCTTGATCATTGCATATACAATTCAATAGAGCAATCAACATAATAAGCTATCGGTAAATAAGTTTTCTCCTTCAGCACTGTTAGACTACATTGCATCAAATCAACTAGCTTAAGGTCCAATCTGCATTTCTAGGCCTGCTCCCTGCTATGTGGCTTGTGCACTTCTGCAAGCTGCACTGCGCTGGGTAGGGCTGGTCTCTGACCTGGCCTTAGGACTGCAAGGACCCTGTCAGCTTGCCATCTGGTTACCACACTAACTAAAACATGAAAACATCACCATGTTTCCTTCTTTCTTCATATAATAATATATTTAAATAAGAAGAAAAGCTTATGTTGTATCCTAAGGTAGTTAATTTAATACTTGGGAGGCCTACAGTGACTATTTCTCTTTAATTTCTGATTCTTGGATAAGGATTTTGCCAAATCTATACTATATTAGGAATTAAGAATTTTAAACATTAAAACTTCATGGCCTGTATTCTGTGGAGTGTGAAAACATGCAATATTTTTCATCATGACAGTTTTAAGGTATACTTATCATATTAACTTTCTTTTTTTAAAATTTTATTTCTCAGTGTTCCAAAATTCATTGTTTCTGCACCACTCCCAGTGCTCCATGCAATACGTGCCCTCCTTAATACCCACCACCAGGCTCACCCAACCCCTCACACCCCTCCCCTCCAAAACCCTCAGTTTGTTTCTCAGAGTCCACAGTCTCTCATAGTTCATCTCCTCCTCTGATTTCCCCCAACTCACTTCTCCTCTGGTTTTAACTCTCTCTCTCTCTCTCTCCTACCCTCTTTCCTTCCCTCTCTTTTTCTCTCCCTCTCTCTCTCTTTCTTACTATCTATCTTCCTTTATTTTTCTTCAGTTAAGTGTTCTTGCCAGGACAACTGGCTTTCTGGAAAGTAAAACTCAAAAACACTGGGCAGAAACTCAAAAAGAAAGATGGCCAAGATAGGATGGCATAAGAAGGAACATTTCTACAAGGGACAAGAAAGCCTTTGCCTAGGACATAGCTGCAGTTTTCCCTTTATGCTTTCCTCTAGAACCTTTTCCATTAGCAAGATGGACAGGCTGGTCCTTAGGGTCCCTTTCACCTCTGACCTATAGGAGATGTCTTTCTTCTTCCCAGGGACAGAGAGAGGAGGCAGAGAGAGAAGATGGTAGAGAGGAAAGGTCTTCTTAAATGGAAGACTTCAAGCTTCAACTTAAGATCAGAGTGAGTGACCAATAATTAAAATAAATCCATTCCCTTCTCTCTTTCCTTCTGAGAGTTGGTTTTGAATTTTGATGCATTAAATAATCATTTTTATGCAATGAGTACACTTCTCCTCCATTTATCTGCTCCACTTTTATAGTAAAATTCCATCACAGTGTATTCTCTGCCTCCACTTCTCATCTTCTATCTCTTCTTGCAATCACTCTGGTCAGGATTTTCTCTGCACTACTCCAGGCAAACCACATTTTTTAAACTCTCCAATGACTCTGGTTGTTGATTATCAAGCGCCTTTTGCTTGACCTTTCCAAAGCATTGATTTATTTGGTCCTGCACCTTACGAAGCACTTTCTTCACTTGGCTCCCTGGATGCTATACTCACCCTCCAGCCATTTACCAAACATTTCTTCACTATCACTCTAATCCACGCCATATTCCTTTATCTGATCTACCAAACAGCTTCTTAACCAGTTTTCCTGGTTCCACTTTCCATCCCCAGAGACCATTCTCTACATAGAAGATGGAGTGATAGTTGATTAGATGCTTTAAAAAAGTCTTGATCTGTTCAGAATCTACTAACCCATGCCAACACCCTTAGAACAAAACCCAAATGATTACCCCAGCCTACCAGAAGCCCTGCAAGAAATGTGGTCCTAATCCCACTCCACCTGCATCAGGACAGTCTTCTAGCTCACTCCCATCTCATGGCCTTTGTGCTTGTGGTCCTCTCTGCCTATAGCATACTTCTCTCAGATGCTTTGATGGCTTCCACCTTCAATTCATGCAGTTCTCTATTCAAATATCACATTTCAGAAAAGCTTTCCCCGACCAACACTCCTTCTTTGTTGTCTATCTCCCTTATTCTGCCTTAATATTCTTCAAAATGCTTATCACATCTTAATAATGTCACGTATCTATTTGTTGGCTGGTCTGTCTGTCCCAGTAGAAAGTAAGTCTCATGAGGGCAGGGACTCTTTGTTACTTACTACTCCATCCCCAGAACATAGAACACTGCCCAGAACATTCAGTACATACGTGTTAAATGGGCTGGGCATTGGGATAGCAACCACTTATAAGACCCAATACTTAGCTTTAATAAGGTTCTAAAATCTAATTCAAAGTACGGAAGAGGAAATAATGGAGAGTCAGGCACATGATTGCAGATATAAGTCAGGGTATGTGCTATTTAAAAAAAGAAAGAAGTAACATTTTTTGAGAGCATGGTTAAGTTAGAAATTACCTCTGAGTAGGCAAAGGCTTTACAGAGCACATGCCATTAAGCTGAACATTAGAGAATGCATAGTATTTTGTTCAAAAGAAGAAGGAAGAACAGCATGAAAAATGCTAGGGAGGTGTCAAAAAAAAAGCATGTTCATTCATTCACTTAATAAACATGTATTGATTTTCTATTATGAGCCTGCTAGGCATTGTTCTAAAAGCTAGAGATGCAGTAATGAATGAAACAGAAAGAATACAAATTATAGCCTCCAAAAGTTTATGTTGTGGTGGGAAGAGTTAGTCAATAGTCAAATAGGCAAAGAAATATACCAAACAATTTCAGACCATAAAATAAGCAATGTCATAACACTTTGGGGGATGGGATAAAGGGCTTAAGAGGATTGTGCAAGAGGTAGAGGCACTGCTGGGAATGAACATCTTGCAGAAGTTCTCTCAGGGAAGTCCTGGGAACTAAAGAATGAGAAGAAGACAGCTCTGCATAATACTCCATAGTGTTTATGGACCACATCTTCAACTTTTGTAGCAACATGGACAGGACTGGAAGAGATTATGCTGAGTGAAATAAGTCAAGCAGAGAGAGTCAATTATCATATGGTTTCACTTATTTGTGGAGCATAACAAATAGCATGGAGGACATGGGGAGTTAGAGAGGAGAAAAGAGTTGGGGGAAATTGGAAGGGGAGGTGAACCATGACAAACTATGGACTCTAAAAAACAATCTGCGGGGTTTGAATTGGCGGGTGGGTGGGAGGTTGGGGTACCAGGTGGTGGGTATTATAGAGGGCATGGATTGCATGGAGCGCTGGGTGTGGTGCAAAAAATAATGAGTACTGTTATGCCGAAAATAAATTTTAAAAAATTTTAAAAAATTAAAAAAATAATAATAAGAAGAAGAAGACAGCTCTGCACAGAGATGAAGAAAAGCCATACCAACCCAAGGGCCCATTGGTATGCTTGTTGACCATTTTTGGTTCTCCACTTCCCAGGATTGCACTCCTTTGTTCTTATGTTAGGTGGGGACTTGTGATTCATTCTAATCTCTAAATTGTGAGAGAGATAATGTGTATCACTTAATTACTGACAGAAGGTGTGCTAGAGTTATGTTTTCCCTGTAGAACAACTAACAATTGTTGGTAGGAAGGGTCATTGCTTTGTTATTCTGTCCTTAAGTGGACAGCAAGAAGTAGAGCCCCTCTGCTGATCCACAATGAACAGATAATAACATTTATATACTTTTTTTTGTGTAGACATATGTTTTCATTTCTCTTGGGTAGATATCTAGGAATAGAACTGCTCAGTCATATGGTAGCTCAATGTTTAACATTTTAAGAACCTTCCAAACTTTTCCAAAGTGACTATATCACTTTATGTTCCCACCAGCAGTGGGTAACAATTTCACTTGTTATTGTCTGTCTTATTCATACTCACTGGAATGGGTATGCAGTGGTATGTCATTGTGGCTTTGACTTGCATATCCTTAATGACTAATGACCACATGATTTAATTGGCCCTGGGCAGGAATGTATGCAAGAAGACTATTGAAGAGCCTCCTTCAAAAGTCCAGATGATAAATGATGGACAAGGTGGTAATAATGAAGAGGGTATGAACTGTAAACAGCCATATGGCACAAAAAAACAAACACTGCGCTAAGAAACTTGACTAAACTTCAGTCTATTCCAGGCCACATCTCTAAAGGTGACCCTAGCCATAGCGCTGAGTCTTTGCTTAAAAAAAAAAAAAAAAAAAATGCTGCCAAACCACAAAATGTGCATTGGTCCAAATCACACTGCCAAATCATTTTGGGTAATTCTCCACTTACACCTTTCTGTAATTTTCCATTACCCTAGCCCCCAGTCCCTTTTTGTTCCCTCCTTTTCACGTCCTCATAGTCCCTTGTTGTTCCCTCTCTGCCTTCCCTTTAAAAAATCTGTTACCTTTGTGGTGCCTGGGTGGCTCAGTGGGTTGAGCTGCTGCCTTCGGCTCAGGTCATGGTCTCAGAGTCCTGGGATTGAGCCCCGCAATGGGCTCTCTGCTCAGCAGGGAGCCTGCTTCCTCCTCTCTCTCTGCCTGCCTCTCCATCTACTTGTGATCTCTCTCTGTCGAATAAATAAATAAAATTTTAAAAAAAATCTGTTACCTTTGTATTAATTGGAGTTGGGCTCAGTTTACACTAGAGTCTCGGTCCCCTACTGAATAAAACCTGAGTGAAATCTGTCTTGCCACCTTTAGAAAGTTTTTGGTGCTGTTGCTCTTTGACCAGAGAAAGAAGGTATTTTTCAGAAACATGATGAAGGATAGTAAGTCAGGAATGAAAGGAAGGAACAGATCAAGGCTGACTCCTGGGGTTGGGGCCTGAGTGGGCTCTGAGTGGGCTTGGGTGGGTGAGGATGTCTTATAATGATACGAGAAAGTCCTGGAGGGGCATGGAAAGAGAGGAAGGAAAAATTCAAAAACTCCGTTTTGAAAATACTAATTTGACATGCCTATCACACACTCAATTATAAATAGTAAAGAGTCAGATGGATATATAAATCTGGACCACAGAAAAGAATACAGAATGCAGATAAAGATTTGGGAGTCATCTTCATCCATTTGATGCTGAAAGCCGTGGAGTGGATAAGTTCACTGTAGGAGAATGTGTAGACAGAGAATGATCCAGGACCAATCGGTAGAGAACTCTTAACAATTAAAGGTAGAATTGAAACATAAACAAATAAATAAATAAAGGAGAATATATAAAGGGTCAAGAAAAATATTATGAGAGCGTGATATCCTAGACACCAAGAGAAGAGTTTCATGAAGGGGAGACTGGCTACAGTAAATGGTGAATAAGAAGTTCAGAGAAGCTTCCATTAGTTTTGGCAACATGGTCATCATAGACAAGAATGGTAAAAGCCAGATTAGAGTGGATGAAGAAATCGTGTCAAAGAAGGACTCAGATCCAGTGAGTACAAACCAATTTTTCAAGATTTACTGATAAAGAAGAGAGAGAGATGATGGTGGAAGAAATAGAATTTGGATCATGAGAGGGTAATGTGAAATGTGAGAAACTAGTGTATGTGTATGCAATGTGAGTGATATTGGAAAAAGGAAGAAACTGTGATGCAGGGATGGGTAACTACCTAAGAAATGTGTTTGAGGGAGTTGGAGGAGCTGGGACAGAGAGCACAGGAGACTGGCCCTTGGACAAAAGCAGTGAAAGGACAGAAGATAGAGAATTGCGATCCAGAGAAAGCTATGTTCTGGATTTGATATGAGAGTTCCCTCCGTTTCTATTTTTCAGGCAAAGTTGTTAGATAAGAATGAGAGCACAGGTGTGGTAAGATGCCTGAAGGAGTGAAATATAAAAGGATTTTCTCAGAGAGGAGAAAACAGAGTCATCAGGATGGATGCCTGGATGCCAAGATGCCTAGAATTCTAGGCAGTGTGATTGCCCTTTGAAATTTGTAGTCTTAAATTTTTAAACTGCAATGGATCCGTCACTATACTGTGCTCTTTTCCATTTAGGTGCAGATGTTTATCAGTTTAGGTACAGATACAGACAAGGTAAATAATTAGATTCAATATGCATTGGGTTTAGCCACGCAAACACATTGCAGGGGTTGGTGAGGCAAGGTTACTGAGGGTTTTTACAAGGCAATGATTACCACGACGGACAAGAAAATCTGAACTGGGTAAAGAGACAAATAGCATTAGAGCATAAGAGACAAAATGATGTCAAATTGGAGACCCAGGTGGTGTCTGGATATTGCCGGGAGAATCAGATGATATGTCAGAAGCACAAAATCTGGTGATTAGAAAGATATTTGGAATGACAATTTCAGAAGTGGTACAGCTACAGATGATAACAAGGTCTAGGATGAAGTGAGACAGAAGACAAGAACACTTGTGGAGATCAAGGTGACCAATGGGTTATCTTCTTAGACATTAAAGTCCCCAGATATTCTGATAGGCAGATAATTTTTCCAATTTCTTCCCACTGAATTTAAATGTGGGAGGCTCTTAGTCTAGAAACATTCATTATTAAAGGCCAAAATCTTGGGTTACAGGTATTATCAAAATCTGAAAAAAGCTGCCCCAAACATTATTGAAATCTATGAGAATGGCACTCTGGAATTGCTACTGTACGAGTCGTGAAGCTGTATACAACAGCCCTGTAGACACACTTAGCCTGACGAATGGTCTAGTCCAGTTGTTGTTAACCTGGGATGATTTTTCCCCTTTTCTCCCCCAGGAGACAGTTGGCAATGTTTAGAGACATTTTTCCTTGTGCCATAACTTGGTGTGTGTGTGCAGGGGAGAATGGCTACTGGCATTTAGTAGGTAGAGGCCAAGAATGCTGCTACGCATCCTATGGACAGGGCTGCTCCCTAAAACAAAGAGTTATCAGGCCCCAACGTTGAGAAACACTGGTCTAGTTCTGGAAGCTATTTCGGGGCATTACCTGGATTTTGCTTCTACTGGTCAGACAAATACATTGCTCAGAGAGATATAAAAGACAACAGTGTGTGGGGGGGGTTTATTACATCATGGGGTCCATGCAGATTCTTATCAAGTGGGCCATGCTCTGACCCCTCTTTCTACCCCCACCTGTATTTCTGATGCAACTTGTTTTCATTCCTCACTGGAGCTAGAGAAAACATCTGTAATCACTAAGTCATTCAATTAATTACCTGATGCATAAAATTAAGGTAATTAAAAAGGAAGAATTAGGTCAATCCTTCTCAATTGCCTACACTCTACTTATCCTATAAGCTGTTAGTCTAATTGCAGAGCCTCCACGGACTCTGAGAAATGCCCCAGAGGTATTTCTTGTCTTCTCTCACACATTTGCAATTTGCCAAAGGGCTTGCAATGGGAGTTCTATGTTAAGTATCCAATACCTAGGGGGCAAGTTCTGAATAATGTGCTACTTGTCCTAAAATCTTTACTTGAAGTTTTGTGCCACAGTAGGTATTTATTTCAGAGACCAGTTATCCATCCCAGCTTTGCCACTAAATTCACAGTATTATCCTGGAGAGGTCACTTTCTTTCTCTGGATTCAATTCACTGCCTGTAGCTTAAAGAAAAGAGAGAAATTGGGTTCTGCCCAAAGCGCAGTATTAAGAATCTCAGATTCATTTTGAAAGGTGCCAAGGGACTTAACAATGAAACTAACAGGTCTGATATGGTTTATGGTCCCTTGGGACATAATCATCAGTAAGGGAAAGACGGATACTAAACATATAACAATAAAATATGATGCGTGCATATAGCAGAAAGGCCTACTGTCACGGTCTTGGTACTCCAAGTGTGGTTCTTGGACTAGCTTTATTACCATCCCCTGAAAAACTTGTTAGGCAAGAACCAAGGTCCCCACCACAGACTTATTGAATCAGAATCTGCATTAGAGAAAGATCCCCCCCAAGTGACTCATAGGCGCATTCAAGTTTGAGAAGGGCTGTCTACGGGTCAGGAGCATCTCTCTGCACTTTTAATACGCAGGTGGGAATAAGTTTGAAAAGACTGGCTAGGGCCAGGGTAAGCAGTTTACATAGGCTTCCCCTTTATAAACATTTGAAGATAAGATAAAGAATTTAAGGGAAGGGAATACTTTATCAAAGCTGAGATTTATGAAGATTCACTTGTTTATGTGTAGAACAGATTGTTGAAAGTAAACTAGAAAAAAGGTAGACAGTTACTCAGCTATTGCAAAAGCATGATACTATTTCCTTATAGTATCATGACAATAAAATGAAGAGAAATTAATGAATAAAATGTAATTCTGTTTTTGTATTTCAATGGCATATTTACAAAACCCACAAGATTTTCAAGATTTTTTCATAACATCTTATGATGTTAGAGTTTGTTTTCAGCTTCTGAGACTTAAAATCAGCAGAGTGCTCTTAAGTCTCTTTCCAAAGTGCTAGGGGTGAGAATTTTAAAGGGTAAGAGTACGTAAAGTAATATATACATTTCACCTATACAAGTAAAACCTGTCATCAGCCACTTATGGACATGGATATTTTATCACCCATGGGTTTCTCTCCATTGCAAAAATGATCAAGTTAGAAAAATAAATAAATAAACCCAAGAATTGGGCAACATGAATAAATGGATTAAAAAAATATAGGAAAGTCATGTCTGCTTTCTGGAAGGGGGTGTTTCCCCACAGCCACAAGCAGTTCTCAAGGTCTTATAATCCAACTGTATTCACTGGGAAATAGCAGCAGATCCCATAGGTTAAATCCCACAGTCCCTCCTACAATCACTTTTGATGCCAATCACAAGTCCAGGTTGTTATCTATACTTCTAACTGACTGGCCATAAATCAAAAGTTCCCAAGATCTTCTCAGGTTCGACTCACTTGCAAGAGCAGCTCAGAGAACTCAGAAAAACACTTTACTTCCTAGATTACCAGTTTATTTTAAAAGGTTGTAACTCAGGATCAGCCAGATGAAAGAGATGCATGGGGCAAAGTGTGGGGATAGGCTGGGCAGCAACCATGCTGTCCCCAGGCATGGGGACATGTACCTTCCTGCACCTCCACCTGGTCACCAGCCCCAGAGCTCGCTGCATCCTGTCCTTTTTGGGTTTTATGCAGGCTTCGTTACATAGGCATGGTTGATTAAATCATTGGCCATTGGCAACTAAACACAATCTCCAGATGCTCTCCCCTCCCCAGAGGTGGGGACAAAGGAACCGAAAGTTCCAACCCTCTAATCACAAGTTTGGTACTCCCGTCAGCCAAGCCCCCATTCTTAGCTCAGTTGAGAGCTTTTAGGTGACTTTTGGGCACCTCACCATTCTTATTGCAGGAAAAATTCCAATGGTTTTAGGGTCTATGAGCCAAGAACCATGGAAAAAGACCAAGTATTCTGGTCATTTGAATGACCAAACATGTATTTCTTAAAAATCATAATATTGCACCTATGCTGACCCCAAGATCTACCCAGGTATGTAGGCTTGAGTGTAGAGTTAAAGCAGAAGATATTAACCTCACAAAGCTCTGATGCTCACCTTGTGATCCTTGTGGGTTGACAAACCTTAAACTATCAGAAAGATGCCCTGAATATTTCAAAACTTAAGTTGGAAATCTTGGAAGAGAAGGCATATTTCCTGTGACTGCTGTCACAAACTGCTACAGATTTGCTGGTTTAAAACAACAGAAACTTATTCTCTCATAGTTCTAGAAGCCAGGGTCCAAAATCAAGGTGCCAGCAGAGCCAGGCTCCCTCCTAAGCCCCCAGGCTTTAAAGAATCCTTCCTTGCCTCTTCCAGCTTCTGTTGGCCCCAGACATTTGTTTGGCTTGTGGCTATGTAACTCTAACCTCTGCCATTATCTTCAAATCACCTTCTCCACTGCCTTCTCCTTTTGTGTCTCTTGTAATGGCACTTGTCACTGAATTTAGGGTCCACAGGGATAATCCAGGATGATCGTATTTTAAGCTCCTAAAATTAGTGACACCTGCAAAGACACGTTTTCCTCTTTCACATTCACAGGTACCAAGTGTTTAGACTTGGCCATACCTTTTCTTGGAGCTACCATTCAACTTATGACAGAACACTTGCTCAAAATATGATTAGGTATTGTTAACACAGCTATATAATTAAAGCTTCAAGTCTACCAACAGAACCAACCATTGGTAACACCCCCAAGTTGCCCTCCAAAACATGAGATGTAAAAAGACATAACTCAAGCAGAGAGCTGAGGTGTAAAAGAGGTATACACTTGGTCATTTCTATAAACCACTCAGCCCATGGACCTGGAGAATCACTTCAGTGACCCTTCAGAAGTACTTGAATAAGTTTTAGAAGAGAAATATTTAACTGAGGGGACAATAATTTAACCCTCTTAGGGAAATCCTTTTAGAATCACTCATTAGGAGAGCTCTATTTAAGTAAACAAAGGAACAAAACATAACCTGTGACCCTGAGGAAAGTGAGAAGTGTCAAAAGAATGAATTTCAAAGCCAATAAAAGAGAGTCTCACTCTCTGTGAGACTGTGGGCTTCAGACCCACTTTAGTATTTTCCATCCACTGCCATTTATGATTTTCAAGGAGTGTGCCCCCCAGTCCCACCATGTTCATTGGATAGGTATCAATAGACATTAAAGCATGGGATACTAAGATTTGTCATTATCATTCCTACTATTAAATTGTACCATTTTAAATAATCTAAATGAGAAAAAATTATTATATATAACATATAATCACATTTACTCACTCACTATTATTTGAGAGAATAAGTTGAATGAAAACGCATTCATCTATGGGGTGCCTCAGTGGCTAAGTCAGTTAAGCATCTGCCTTTGGCTCAGGTCATAATCTCCAGGTCCTGGGACAGAATCCCTGTGGGTCTCCATGCTCAGGAGGAAGCCTGCATCTCCCTCTTCCCGGCCCCCACTCATGCTCTCCCTCGATATCTTTCTCTCTCAAATAAATAAACTCTTTTTTAAAAAATCCATTCATCTAGCAAGAAGCATTGAAATCTTTCAAGACAGAGAATATCTATCTTGTGTTTCTCTGAGCTTTTATACTAACTACAAAATTATCTGAAGGTAGAGATGTACATCATGTATGGATACGACCAAAATATAATTATAGCCACAAAATTAAAAAAAGAAAAGGTTTCTAGTCCAGGCCTTGATCCTAATAAAATTATTATCCCAGTCTAGAGCAAGACACTTTCTCCTCTACGAGCTTCAGTGTTTCTTTTTGTCAAAAGAAGGGAATTATCATTGAGGTCATGCAATGTGAGCCTAGGGGAAAAAAAAAAAAGAATACTGAAGTCGAATTATTTGGGAAATGCTGCAAAGTATATGTCCTTCTTAGATATTCAGAACACACTTTACTATATACTAATGGTTCTGCAAAGCCCTGTAATAAAAAACATATTTATGCAAGCTCTTTTTTAGAGATCAACAAACTAATTCTGAAGTTGACGCGGACAGGTAACAGACCTAGAGTAGTCAACACAACACTGAAGACCATTTTCAAGACATACTACCTTATTTCGAGATTTATCATAAACTATAGTAATCAAGATGTATGCTGTTTGTGAAAGAACAGAAACACAGATCAATGGAACAAAATAGGGTGCTTAGAAATAAATCTAAACAAACACTGTCAACTGATTTTTGGCAAAGGCACAAAAGCAATTCAATGGAGGATGGATACAGTATTTTCAACTAATGATGCTGGAAAAACTGGAAATCTATAAATAAAACAATAACAACGAAACCTACACATAGACTTTATAACCTTACATCCTACATAAGAATTCACTCAAAATGGATCATAAAAATGTAAAAGAAAAACTCTAGTAAAACTTCTAGAAGAAAATATAGGGGACTTTCAGTCTGTTGATGAGTTTTTAGATACAAAATCAAGAGTATGATCTAGAAAAGAGAAAAATTGATAAGCTGGATTTTATTAAAATGAAAACCTTTGTCCATGAAAGTCATTGTTAAGATAATGAAAAGAAAAGCAACATACTAGGAGATTGTATTTATAAAGGACTTGTATTCAAAACACACAAAAATTTTAAAACTCAACAATTAAAAAAAATAAACTAATTTAAAAATGAGCAAAATGTGTGAATATACACTTCACCAAAGAAGGTAGAGAATGACAAGAAAAGATGTTCAGCATCACTTGTCATTCAGTAAGTACAAACTAAAACAAGGAGTTACTACCATGCACTATTAAAATAGCTAAAACAAAAATTTAAAAATACATAATACCAATTGCTAACAAGGATACACGGCAATGGGAACTCTCATCGATTGCTAGTAAAAAAGCAAAATGCTACATACTTCAGAAAACAGTATGGTAGTTTTTTTGTAACATTAAACATAGTCTTATTACATGATCAAGCAATCATACTCTTAGGTACACAGCTTGTTAAAAAATTTATGTCCATATAAAAACTTGTACACAAATATTTAGAGAAGTTTTGGTAACAGTCTCTAAAACCTGAAAGCCATCAAAACATCCTTTAATAGGTAAATGGGTAAGCAAACTGCGGTATGCCCAAACAATGGAACACTGTTCAGTGACAAAAAGGGATAAGCTATCAAACTATGTAAAGACATTAATGAATTTTCAATGTATATTGCTAAGTGAGAGAAGTCAGTCTGAAAAGCCTATACACTGTATGACCTCATTCACAGGATGTACATAAAAGAGTTAATAAGGCTGACTGAGACTACTCTCCTTAGAAAGGCCTGCTTGCAAGTTTGCTGCCTGGCTGGTGTTTCAGGACTTGGATCTCAGGGGGCTTCCCACTATTCCAAGAATTCATAAGAGTGGATCACGATGTCTGAACTTTCATGTGCAAATAATATGGTGTGAGCAGGACACCTTTTCTTCCAGGAGGCCAGGATTTTGGCACGTTATACAGAGTGTACCTATAGGACCAACCTCCGACAAAAACCCTGGCCCTGAGTCATTAATGAGTTTCCCTGGTGGACAACATTTTATGCATGTTGTCATAACTCATTGCTGAGGGAATTATGCACACCCTGTGTGACTCCATTGGGAGAGAACTCTTGGAAGCTTATGCCTTTTACCCTGACTTTGCCTCCATGTGCCTTTTCCTTTTGCTGATTTTATTTTGTATTTTGTAATAAATCTTAGCTGTTTGAGTGCTATTTGCTAAGTCCTGCGAGTCTTCCTCATGAATCATCAAACCTGGGGATGGCCCAAGAGACCCCAATATATATTACATTCTGGAAAAGCAAAATCATAGAGTTCGTAAACACATAAGTTGTTTCTTTCCTGAAGTCTAGGGAGGAGGATTAAAGCACAGTGAATTTTTTTTTTTAGGGCAATGAAACTATTCTGCATTATACTGCAATGCTGGATATGTGATATTATGCATTTTTTCAAAACATATAAAGCTTTATAGGACAAAGAATAAAACTAACATAGCAAATTTTAAAAATGATTTAGGATCAGGGCATCTCAGGATGGAATGGATAATGTGGCCAAGGGAACTAACTGTGGTACAAATGTATGAGGATGGGACAAACCTAACTAGAAATTAGTAGGGTCTATAAGCGCAAAAGCAAAAGGAATTATGTACATAAGCAGAAAATCTGTAAGATGAGCCTGAAACTTGTTATAGTGACAGAAAGTAAGAAAGTACTAAAATAGCAAATGAATATTCACAATGAAGATATGTCAAAAGAACACAGAAGACAATTTGGAAAGTTCCCAATGGCCAAAGGTAGAATAATTTGAGCAACAAAATAAAATTATATGGTACTATAATTAATTACAATAATAATTATAATTATAATATCTAGATTCGTGGTGTATCTTTCCAAATGGCCATTAGCAAAAGCCCTTCAGTGGTTTTGTTTGGTTCACAGTATCCCTGAAATTTCCTCTAAAACTCCCAAGAAGCTATCCAAGTTTCAGAGTTTGTTCCTCCCATATATACAGATCAAGCACGACGGGATTCTATTGCTAAGACATCTCTTGTTCGAGAGTTATTTCTGTTCAGGTCCTGACAGGTGAGCAGCAACTGACTGGGTTTCCATTTGGATCCAGCTTCATGTTGCCTTGTACTCAGTACCCTGTGGGTTCAAGCCATGGTTCTTCTTCGTACAAAGTTGGGAGCTTAGAAGCATCATTTTACCCAAGTCAGCATCTTAACCTCTGTACTGGAGATCATTTTACTTACCATGGATTTCTCATGAGAACATCGTCACGGTCAAATGAGATGGATGGCATTAACACTAAACTACAAACACTTACCTTCCTGTGAAAGTAAAGAATGGGGGCACCTGCGTGGCTCAGTCAGTTGGGCGTCTGTCTTCAACCCAGGTTGTAGTCCCAGGGACCTGGGTTTGAGTCCCACGTCAGGCTCCCTGTTTGGCAGGGAGCCCGCTTCTCCTTTTTGTGCTCCCTCTCTCTGTCAAATAAATAAATAAAATCTTAAAAAAGAAAAAAAGAAAGTAAAGAATGACTCTCTTAGACACATCACTCTCTTCCAAGCATTTTCTAACACTGTCATCCTCATAGGGATCACAACCAACTCTCTTATAAAAACTTACCCATCCTTCAAGGCTTATCTCAAATACCACTTCTTCCATGAAGCCTTCCCCAATTTTCAAGTCAATACTCTCACAGTCTTCAGTATTATTTTACACTGCTAATCATTCCTTCCTTGGCATTTAATTATCTGTGCCTCTTTCCTACAGTGGTCATCTCATTCAAGAGATATCTAAATGGTATCCTTGACCTCTCTTTCCTCACTGACTGCACACATCCAAGCAATAATTAATCCCATAATTTCACTTCCCTGGTATTTCATTCTCTTCTCCCCACGGCCCCTCCCCATGGCCTGCTTCATTGTCACTTGCCATTTGGGTACTTGCAACAGTAACTTTAACATACCCCCAAGCTCTGGTCTTTCTCTGTTCCACTCAACTTCCCAATGTGCTACCAGAACAATTTTTCTTAGATTCAAACATAATCATGTCATGGTTAATATCTTTCAGTAGTTCCCCACCGCCCTCAGAATGAAATTCAAACTCCTTAGTATAGAACGGCCCTACCATTTTTTTGTTTGTTCTGTCAACAAAACTGTGATGGTGGTACAGAAACAAACAGACCAATGAAACAGAATCAAGAGCCCAGAAATAAACCCAAGCATATATGCTCAACTAATATTTGATAAAGGAGCCAAGAACATTCAGTGAAGAAAAAAACAGTCTCTGTAATAAATAATACTGGGATAAGTGGATATTCATCTGTAAAAGAATAAAAAATAAATAAAAATAAAAAATAAATCCTGTAAAGGATCCATATCTTATACTACTGACAAAAATTAAGCTAAAATGGATTAAAGATATAAATGTAAGACCTGAAGCCATGAAAACCCTAGAAGAAAACACAGAAACAAAGTTTCTTGACATGTTCTTGGTAATGAGGTTTTGGATATGACACCTAAAGCACAAGCCGACAAAAGCAAAAATGTCAAACGAGGGGCGCCTGGGTGGCTCAGTGGTTTAAGCCTCTGCCTTCAGCTCAGGTCGTGATCTCAGGGTCCTGGGATCGAGTCCCACATCGGGCTCTCTGCTCAGCAGGGAGACTGCTTTCTCCTCTCTCTCTCTCTTTGCTTGTCTCTCTGCCTACTTGTGATCTCTCTCTGTCAAATAAATAAACAAAATCTTTTTAAAAAATCAAACTAAAACGTGTTCAATAAAGGAAACCATAAACAAAGTGAAAAGACAACCTATAAAATAGGAAAAGAAATATTTGCAAGCCATATATCTGATTAAGGGATTAATTCCAAAACACATAAAGAATTCATACAGCTCAATAGCAAAATATAAATAAGAACCCAATTAAAACTGAGCAAGGAACTTGAATAGATATTTCTCCAAAGAAAATATATGAAAGGCCAACAGGGTACATAAAATAATGCTCAACATCACTAGTCAATGGGGAGATGCAAATTAAAACCACAATGAGATATTACCTCATGCCCGTTAGACTGCTAATCATTAATAAAGATAAGAGATAAATGCTGGCATGGATTTGGAAAATAGGGAATCCTGCACACTGTTGGTGGGATTGTAAATTTGTACAGCCACCATGGAAAATAGTACAGAGGAGCCTCAAAAAATGAAAAATTGAACTACCATATGATTCAGAAATTCCACTTCTGGGAATTCATCCAAAAGTAGTGAAAATACTAACTCCAAAAGATATCTGCATCCCATGTTCATAGCAGCATTATTTACAATAGCCAAAACATGGAAGCAACCTAAAAGGCAACTGATGGATGAATGGATGAAGGAGTTGTGTGTGTGTGTACCCACATGCAGCGGAACATTACTCAGCCAGGAAACCAAGGCCATCCTAATATTGGTTACAGTATGAATGGATCTTGAAGGTACTACACGAAGAGAAATAAATCAGAGAAAGACAAACACTATATGATCTCACTTATATATGGAATCTAAAACAAATATATCATAGAAAAAGAAGCCAGACTTGTGGTCGTCAGAGGCATGGGTAAGTAAGGGAAGAGGGGAATTGGAGGAAGGGAGTCAAAGGGTACAAACTTGCAGTTATAAGATAAATGAATACTGGGGATATAATGTACAATAGGATGACCATCTGGGGAACACTGTTGAACGATACACAGGAAAGCTGTTAAAAGAGTAAAATCCTAAAATCATCACAAAAGGATTTCTTCCTTTTTTCTTTTCTTCTTTTTGTCTTATCCCTATGAGAAGGTGGATGTTAGCTGGACTTATTGAGGTGATCTTTTCACAGCATATGTAGATCAAGCCATCATACTTTATACCTTAACCTGAGACAGTGATGTATGTCCATTCTTTCTCAAGAAAACTGAGGGAAAAATTTTCACCTAGGTATCATCTTCTCTAGAAAACGGTCTTTAACTTCCTTCAAAGCCAAGCCGTATGTCTGGTCTACATTTTATTGCGCTATGGACCTAACACTATACATATAAAAACTAAGTGAGTGTCCTATCTGTATCCTATTATTTTCTGTCTCCCCATCAGACTATACTCCTTCATAGCTAAAAGGATAATACCTATACTGTATTGTAGGATATTCCATCACCTGTTTGGTATTTGTTAGGAAAGACTGCTCTGAAAGTAATATTTTCCCTTTGAAGTACCTGGCCCAGAGCCTACTTTCTGGAGATACAGACTGGTTTATTGTACTATAAACTAGTCTTCCCCAGGTTATTGATGATTTAGGACAAATTAATTTCAGACATTAATCTGTTACTCAAGGACTTTATGCTTTAAATCCAGCTGGAGGAATCATAAAATAATTTAATTTAGTGAAACAATGTGTTAGTTATAGTCACTAACTGGGTGTTTCCAAATCAAAATCTTGTCTCTGCTAAACAGAAAACCATCCAACTTACAGAATCCAATTCTTAGTCAATTGGTCCAGCACCTCCACATTTTTTTCAAGAAGCCAACTGATGTCCTCTTATGCGTGGGCTGAGTAGGTGGAAAACTAGCCAGTGTGAAATGAGGGGTAAGGAGAAGGCCTATGAGGAAGATCCCTCCAGAACCCCATCCAGGAAATACTTTTCCCTTAAAGAGTCTGTATTCCAAATCTGATGCTCATTTCCTTTGCTACAGGAAATTACTTTCCTGCAATTGTTCTAGAGCACAGGTCAGCAAAGATTTTCTTAAAGGGCCAGATAAAGAGTTTAAGTTTTTTGGGCCAAGCAACAAAATCAAAGCAATTATATAGGTACAAATCCAACCATTTCAAATGTAATAATTTAATAATGTAAAAAAAATCCATTCTTGGTTTGCAGGCTCTGTGGCTGGATTTGGCCCCTGGGCTATAGTTTGCCAACCCCTATGCTATAGTGTTGCTTATCCTCTTTGGGTATTTGAAGACAGCACTCATAGTAGCATACCCTCAAATGCCGCCCCATACCCAATCCCTAGCTATAGCCTCGACTTCCTCATTCCTTCCCTTTCAGGGTCTCCGGAGACCTCCAGCTTAGCACCACTTACAAGTCATCTATTTTAAAACATGGCACTCAGGTTTAATGCAATACTCTGGCTCTTGTTTGTGCAGCATAAATTCTGGCAAGCATCGTTTATTCAGAATCCATACTTTTACTTAGAATTTTCTTTTGTTCTCCCCTCCTGCTTCTGCTTCCCATAAGTAAGGTCCTACTCATCCTTTGTTCTTTTTTTTTTTTTCCGACTCATCCTTTATATCTCAACTTCAGACTCCTCCAAGCAGCCTCCTCTGACCACCATAGCCCCAATCCTCCCCTCCCTCCCCATTTTTCACCTCTAGTTCAGTGCCTTTGTTTTTCTTCATAGACTGTATCACTATTCGTACTTATTTTTATTAATTTGCTTACTTGAAGATTTTTGCTTGTTTTCTCACTCAGCAAAATAAAGTAAAAGCTTTAAGAAAACTACAGATACTTCTAGGTCTAGCCTTTATGGGGCAGCTACTATCAGATTTAATCTCTGCTATAAAAGTTAAAGAAATATATATAAAACAACTGTTCTCAGACATTGAACCATAACCAATGTAAGGCTATGAGCCTCAAGAGAAGGGAAGCACATGAGGTAAAACCTTCCCATTTCACACACCAGCTTTGTGAGGGCATTTCCCAAATCACAATGCAGAAAAATAGAATCTAGCAGGCAGCAGCCATTCGGCTGGGTTAGGGAAACAGAGATCGGAGTTCACAGCTGCTCAACTGACTGGGATCTGATGTGTCGAGAGAGGAGAGAAGAGCAGAAACGGAGCCCCAAAATCCCTCATGTCAAATCCCCCATGTCAAAATCCCTCTCGGGTCTAGGAGTTGCTGTTAGCAATAATGAAGCAGACAAATTATGCCCTTTGCAGACAAAAAATTCTTTGAAGTTAATAAATTGCTCACACACACCTTCCCTCATTGACCCTTCCAGCCACCGATGCACAGGAGGCGAAATGAGGAGACGTAGACTCAAAAATTGTTTAACTAGGAAGAGAAGACATGTTCGCCGTGGGTGGAAGAGACAGAAGCAGACCCCGTAAGAAGGTGATAAGACGAATACTAACTTAAATGTATGTCACATATATTGGTAATATCAATAACTGTTTTGACTAACATTTATTGACCACCTCCTCGATGCAGATAGTGTGCTAAGCCCTTTCCATCAAGTCCTTCATTTAATCAGCAAATCCTCTCTAGTAAGTACTATTCTGTGCGGAATCTCCATGTTCCACTCCTTTCCCCAGAGCCTCTGCCTCTGGTGCTCTTCCATATCCGTGCTTCCTCAGAACTGAGATTGTCAGTAACTGGACTCATTGACACCATTTTTTTTTTTTTTTTTTTTTTTAGTTTATTTGTCTAGATGTGAAAAGTAAATCTGTTTCCTAGCAACTCTGTCCCCTGATCCCTCAATTTTCCCTATTCATTATCTTCCCCATGATCAGCTACAAATTAGCCAAATTATGGGCAGGTTTTAGATTTCCCAGAAATGGAAGGGGCACTTGCAGACATTTGTTCTTTTGGCATAAAGTGGCTCTAAGGACCCATGCTTACGGAGGACAAAGCAGGGAAATGGAAGTGGCCATTAATCTTAATGTGTCTGCAGATTTGGGAACCAGGCCTCCCAGGAGAGCCACTTACGTGCAGTCTTCTGGCCATTTCATGTAAGAACCAATGCTAACCCCAAGAGGAGCCATCGTTTGGGAGAACAGGGAATCCCCATGACATCTTCTGCAAAGCTAATTGTCAACATGGTGGTTTTACTCTCAGCTCTGTAGAGAAATCTCTGAATGATCCCTCAATTCCACATCCCACACTTTCATCTCCTGAGAATCAGATGACTATTCAAACTGACCTGCCAAACACCCTTTGAAAAAAACATGAAAAGATACCCCCTAGCCCAGTGTAAAATGCGACTAGGGACTCACACAGCTCACGGCTTCCCAATCATGAATAATCTACCCTGAAGAAAAAAAAAAAAAAAAAAAAAAATGAAGACAATTTTTCCAAATGTAGTTTTTTTCTGTAGCTATTTCCCTAAAAGGTTCTAGCAAAGATAATTTCAGGACTGTGTCCAGGAACCAAGGTTAATCCTGGGTGTTATGAATTATTGTTTTATTTTGATATATTTACCCTTTCCTTTATTCATTCAGTGCATGTTTTTAAATGCTGACCACACACCAGACACTGTTCTCAATGCTAAGGATGTGACAGTAAAGAAGTCAAAAGTCCTCATGCTGGACGTTATGAATGGGTCTCTTCTTCCAGGGCTATGGTAGGATGACATTTCCCTGCCTGTGTGAAGTAAAGGCTTGATTTGGCCAATGAAACATGATCTTACTGATGTGTATCACATTGAAGTGGAAACTTAAAAGTCAAGGTATTCTTGGGGCACCTGGGCGGCTCAGTGGGTTAAAGCCTCTGCCTTCGGATCAGATCATGATCCCAGCGTCCTGGGATCGAGCCCCACGTGGGGCTCTCTGCTCAGCAGGAAACCTGCTTCCTTCTCTCTCTTTGCCTGTCTCTCTGCCTACTTGTGATCTCTCTCTCTGGCAAATAAATAAGGAAAATCTTAAAAAACAAAAAAAAATCAAGGCATTCTCTACCATGTTGTCCTTTCCCTGTCAGTAACAAGCCTAAATCCTAGAGTTAGAAAACCTCATAGGAGAGTCCCCAGAAGATCTGGCATAGATATATAAAGATAGATAGATAGATAGATAGATAGATAAAGATAATATCTTTATATGTTAGCATATGTCACTGAAAAAAAAATACTAAAATCTAACCTTTTCTGACTGATAGAGCCCAGATGTTATGAACACATATAATCAAAATTCAATCTCTCATGATACCTACCTAAGTCCTAACTACCCTGATCATATAAAATAAAATCTAATAGTCACTGCAAGACAAACCCTGTTTCTAGGATACAGAAGAGTGTTGTGATGTCTTTCAACGATAAAGACAGCAGCGGGATACAAAGGAAAGAGCCGGAGCCTGGAAGTAAGAGGACCTACATCCTTGCTGCTGTTGGAGGTCGGCTCAGAATCAGGTACATGCAGGCGTCTAAGAGCCCAGGAGGTAACAGGTTTCCAAACCTCTCCATCCACTACATTCATCACTAGATCTGGGCAGGGGACTGAAATTAAGCTCCTCAGCTGATTCTGCTGTGTCACGTAGGTTACACAGACATTGCTTGAAATCATAGCTGTCTCCTAACACATGTCATGTTGTCCCATCCATTTGACAGTACCTACACCTTGGTTCCTGATTTGCATACTACTACTGATCTGAGATTGGGATTCCCTTCTGTATCTATGCTTACTGGGCTGGAGCCTTGACCATACACATGTCCGTCCCTTTGTTCTGATTACTTAATCCTGGTCAGCCAAACTCCCAGCCACTGGTTTGAGTTCTGCTGAACAGAGGTAGGCACTTGATACCTCTGTACTGCTTAAAAAGAGCTCCTGGGGGACTCACTTTGGGATTTAGTGCCAGGATACCCACATTCCCTTCTCAGGAAAATTTCCTCCACAAACCTACTGGGGGGGGGGGGGGCGTGTATTTTAGCATGTGATCCACGACAAGCCATAGCCAACGACACACACCGAACACACATAAAAAGGCCACACAAGGAAAGCCAACCCACTTACTGGCTAAGTAATAATCAATGCTCTTTCTTGAGAGTTTGAACAAAGGGGAAAAAAAAGAGGGGAGGTATAACCAGACTTGGATATGTTTACTTTTTAAATTTTTTTTGCTTTTGTTTTTGAAATTACATAATATTTGTTTTAGTGTTGAATGAGTTATTAGTTTTGTAAGGTCATGTGAGTCATGGGTAGGATGGTCATTTTTAGCCACGTACCCTCAGACCAGTTGTCTGAGAAAGTGGTATTACTGAGAGAAACCAATCAACATTTTTTAATGCAGCTAGAGAGTAAAATACAGACATAAGAGAAGACTCAATCTTTAGGACCTTTATAGAAAAGTATATGCTTTTCTGAAGCAAAGTACATAGTTGTCTTTCATTTTTGTCAAATGTCCCCACAAACTTTCAAAATGCTCCTTTCCTTGAACGAGCTAGAATGAGTTCGGTTCTTTGTAAATAAAAAAATTTCCTGTGTTGAATTCCCTTAAGTAGTGAACATTGGTCTAGCCTGGAGCTTCCTTTTGGGTGTGACAAATCAAACTAGTACCCAGACTTAGGACCTCCTACCCTGACAGTCTGGGCCAATAAAGCCCCAGTGCTACTCCCAGCTCAGTCAGTCTTAATTATGAAAATATTTCTCTTTTTTCCCAGCTTTACTGAGATATGGTTGACAAAATTTGTAACATATTGAAAATATACAGTGATGATTTGAATGTTATGAAGGGATTCACAACATCCAGCTAATTAACACCCGTAACCACACATTTATCTTTTTTTTGATGATGATGAGAACACTTAGGCTCTATTTCCTTAGCAAATTTCAGTCGTACAGTACAGTATTATCATCCATGGTCACCACATAGTACATTAGATTCTCAGACCTTATGCACCTTATAACTGTAAGTTTGCACACTTCCACTGACTCCTCCCCATATTCCCCACTCCCCAGCCCCTGGCAACCACCATTCTACTCTGTTCTTATGAAGTCAACTTCTCTCTTTTTAGATTCCACATGTAAGTATTACCATGCATTAGTTGTCTTTCTTCATCCAGCTTATTTTACTTAGTACAAACAATGCCCTTTGGATTCATCATGTTGTCGCAAATGGCAGAGTTTTCTTTTTTTTTTTTTTTAAAGATTTTATTTATTTGTCAGAAAGAGAGAGAGAGAAAGCACGCAAGCAGGCAGAGAGGCAGGCAGAGGCAGAGAGAGAGGCAGGCTCCCTGCTGAGCAAGGAGCCTGATGCGGGACTCGATCCCAGGGTCCTGGGATCATGACCTGAGCCGAAGGCAGCGGCTTAACCCACTGAGCCACCCAGGTGTCCCCAGAGTTTTCTTTTTTAAGGCTGAATAATACTCCATTGTGTGGAATACACACACACCTTACTGGTATATATATATGGTAGGTGTATACGTGTGTGTGTGTGTGTGTGTGTGTGTGTGTGTGTGTGTGTATTTTCTTTATCCATTCATCCATTGAGGAATACTAAGATTTGTTTGTTTTTATGTCTTGGTTATTGTGAATAATGAGAGAATGAACAGCTGTGAAGTGATAGCTCGTTGTTTGACTTGTATTTCACTGATGATTAACGATGAGCACTTGATCCCTTCTTCAAGTATTTCTGACCATTTGTATGTATTCTTTGGGGAAAAAAAATTCTATTCTGGTCCTCTGTTCCTTTTTGATTGGATTATTTTTTTTTTTTTTTTTTTGCTACTGAGTTGTATGGATTTCTTATGTATTTGGATATTAATGTCTTATCAGATATGTGGTCAGCCAAATATTTTCTCTGATTCCATAGGTTGACTTTTCCTTTTGTTTGTCATTTTCTTCTTTGAGTGGAAGCTTTGTAGTTTGATGTGGTCCCAACATGCTTATTCTTTCCTTTGTTGCCTGCCTTTGAGGTGTCTAATTCAAAAAAATTATTGCCAAGACCAGAGTCTAGGAGTTTACCTATTACGTTGTCTTCTAGGAGTTTAGGGTTTCAGGTCTTAGTTTAAGTTTTTAATATATTTTGAGTTAATTTTTCTGTGTGGTATACGACCCAGGGGCCCAGTTTTATTCCTTTGTATGGATATATCCAGTTTTCCCAACATCATTTATAAGACACTGTCCTTTCTTCATTGTTTATTTTTGTGGCTTTGTCAAAAACTAACTGACCATATATGTATGGGTTTAGTTCTGGGTTCTCGATCCTGTGCCAGTGAGCTCTGTGTCTGTTTTTATGTCAATACCACACCATTTTAATTACTACGACTTTGTAATTTCGTTTGTGAGTAGGAAAAACACATTCCTTCTGTGTTTCTCCTTTAGTCTCACACTACTGCACTTTGCCTCTGATACCAAAAGTGCTTATTTTCCATACATCAGGCAATTCTAAGTGACACCAGCTGATTATTATGCAGTTTAAACACTGATACTGTCTACCTGGAGATAACATCAGATACCACAGTTTAAGAATTCAATCCCACAAGACTGTCCTCCTACTTCAGATGCCAATTCCAAGTTGTTACTTATGCTTCTGACCCACGGCTCAAAATCAGAGGTTCCCATGACACCCTCCTCAGGATAGGTTAATTTGCCAGAAGTGCTCACAAAACTCAAGAAAACAGTTTACTTAGTGCAATTGCTGGCTTATTAAAAATGATGTAACTCAGGAACAGCAAGATGGAAGACATACAATAGAGCAAGGTTTGTGGGAAAGACGTGAGAAGCTTCCATGCTCTCTCCCCATTCACCAGTCTCCCCCTGTTGCCACACATTCACCAACCCAGAAGCTCTCTGAAACCAGCACTTTGGGGACTTTTATGAAGGCTACCTCACAAAAGCATGATTAGGCATTAGCTCAATCTCCAGACCCTTTCTCTTTCCTGAAGAATGGGTGTAGGGATGAAAGTTCTAACCTTCTAATCATGACTTGGTCTTTCTGGTGGCTGGTCCCCATCCTGAGGTTATTCAGGAGCCCCTCAAGAGTCACCTTATTAGAACAGAAGATATTAGGATCTCTGTGCCAAGAACCAGGGACAGAGACCAATAAAATTTTTTTATTTTTTAATTTTACAGTTTGCTATCATAAAGTATGATTCCCCTAGCTTTGTTCTTTCTTTTTTCAAAAAAACAGCTTTTGCTCTTCAGGGTCTTTGAGGGTTCCATATGAATTTTAATACTTTTTTCTATTTCTCTGACAAATGCCATTGAAATTTTGCTAATTGCATTAAATCTGTATTTTTGCCTGTTCCCTCTTCACTGAGCCTGGAGGGGATAGCTGTGGGGAGTGTTGTGTACCCACTTACCAGTTCCTTCTTCGCTTTCCATAGTCCCATTTGGCTCATGAATGCAAGCCCCCATGTCTCTCAGAGGTAGGTAATTTGGGGGCCTGTGCCTATGGTGGTAGTCTTAAAATTGGGATGCTAGATGTGTGGTCCACAACCTTGCTCCTCAGGGAGAAGCTGGGAGCTGGGATTTTCCTCCTAATTGTAGGATGCCATGCTAGGCGTGAGGTTTATGACAATAGTCTGTTTCAACCTTTCCTATGCATTTTGATGTGGGCATTTTCTCAGATTCTTGAAGTGTAGGAGTCATTCAACTGGTTTCTAAATTTCTCTCTCAGAATAAACTGACCTATGTGTAGCTATATATTCAGTGAATCCAGGTATGGAGGGAAATTCAGGAGCTTCCCATGTTGTCATGTTGGTTATGACCTCCCCCAAAGTAACCATGCCAATATTTCAGCAAGATGATCTGTTTGCTTTTACTTTGTATTTTGTCCTACTCCTAAATTGAAATAGATTTATTATTCTTTCACCACTTTTGAAAAAGTATTAAAGCAATTCATCAATATCTATTTGACAAGGTATTCAATAGTTGGGTAAACAGAATATTAAAATACATCCAAGCACCTTAATTGGGAATTTTCTACCATACTCTCATATAAATCCATATGTGCCCTGATTTAAGGAAATTTATAACAATAAACATGGCAACTTAAAATAAACAATGAGGGTAAATTTGCTTTTCCAAAAAAACTCTTCAAATTCAGAGCACTCTCCTATGTGTAAAAATGTATTTCAAAGATAAGAACTACTCAGGAAAATGGGAGTGGCAGAGGGAGAAACACAGTAGTGACCACTGATACCCTCATCATCTGTGAAAATCAACAGGAAAGTGGGATTGATTTGCACAGATTTCCAGGATATGTCACTTGTTAGTGACCCCACAGAGCCTAGGGCTCCTGAGACTCTGGAATGAATTTAGCTGACTACCTTCACTCAAACACACTCAAGACAATCCCCAGGAAATGGTTTCGCAGTGTTAATTCTTCCCAAGGCTCAAGTCTCACGCTGAGCCAGTTACATCTGCCTCTTTTTACAACACAGCCAACCTCATGCGGAGAGTCCTGGCTGCCTCCACTTCTTATTGTACTGATTTCTGTCTTTACTGAAATGCAGCTAGGATGACCTAGGACACTCAGAGGGAAAGGGAACCTGAACTCTCCACCAGACTCCCCAGTCTTAGTTGAGCAACACTCTCCTCACTGTATCTTGTCTTTCTCCTCCAGAACCAGAAAAAAAAAAAAAAAAGTTTGAAAATATGGATTTATTGGAAGGCAGGTGTTAACAGTACATTTATTTACTCATGACATCGGAATTAATGGATGTTTAATATAATTAGCCTATTATTAGTAATTATACGTTTGTTAAATTTCTGTGTGAGAGTTCTAGAAACAATTTTAAAACATTTGCTTCAGCATATTAGGATCTGGCCCCAGGAATCAGACGCCTGGGTTTTAATTCAAGCCTTTTCACTCACTAGCTGTTGGTATTCATGGATATGACACAAACCTTCTAAGGTTTTAGTTTCCTCCTCCCTAAAATAGCAATGAAAATACAAATAACCTTGCAAGATCATTGTGTAAAATTGAATGATATCCATGTGCTGGTTAATTTTGTGTGTCAACTTGACTGAGCCATGGTTGGGGGGGGGGGATTGAAGGGGGCGCCCAGATCGTTTATCAAACATTCTGGGTATGTCTGTGAGGATGTTATTGGATGAGATTAACATGTCAGTCAGGAGATTGGGTAAAAGAGACCGCTCTCCCTCATGAGGGTGGCCCTCCTCTAACCCACTGAAGGCCTGAATAGAACAAATGACTGACTCTCCCTCAAGGAACAGGGAGCTCCTCCTGCCTGAAAACCAAACAAAACCTCTTTGAGTTGGGACACTGCCTTGTCTTGCCTTCAAACTTGGCCTGAAACATCTGCTCTTCTCGGTTCTCAAGACAGCCAGCTTGCAGACTGACATTGCCACCGTCAGCTTACCTGGTTCTCAGACTTTTGGACAGAAATGGAACAACACATCAGCTCTCTTGGGTCTCCAGCTTGCTGACTCCAGATCTGGGACTTCTCAGCCACCAGAATTTCATGATCGGATTCCTTGTAATCAATCAGTGTCGATAGATAGATAGATAGATAGGAAGAAATATAGAGAGAACCTTCTGTTTCTTTATAGAACTCTAATACAGCATATAAAGCATTTAGCACAGTGTCAGACTCATACTGAGCACCTAACTCAAGGATAGCAATTATTTATAAATATGGGCCTGTACTAGGCATCAGAGGAGGCCACCACTGAAATGACTCACAATCAAACATCTGCCTTCAGGGATTCCACAGGTTAATAGGAGTGATAGGGTGCGCATATTACTAAATGTTAATCCCTTGCTTAAAATCCATCAATGGCAACCTATGAGCTACAGGATAGAAAAGCTGATTCCTGGATATGGAATACAAGCCCCTTCTTTTTCTAGTCCTTGCAATGCATTCGCATGTCATGCCAACACGGTCTTTTCCTGTCGCATGCTGTGTTCCCTCCCCCGCAGCGGTCTTTCAGACACCACACCTCTGTCTCTGACGATGGGTTCTCTTTGTATTCCTGAAAATCTCCTACTCAGCTGTTATACTGCATCCCGTAGGACTTCAGATGCTCCTCTACACATGTTCCCTTTAGCATCTTTCCTTTGCCTTTATAGCTCAATCCATAATCCAATATCCTTGCTGGTTTTCAAATCCTGTAGAGGTCCCACCATGAGTCCAAATCATCCCTATCTTGGATGCCAACACACTGAAGAATGCTGGAGGAGCATCCAGAGGACACATGCAAGTGTAAGGAGTCCAGGAGCCTCTAGGGAGAACCTAACCTCAAAGAAGATGACCTAGGAACAAAGCCTCAGGTCTGGACTGGAGGGTATTAAAATTAACTGAATTATAAACCAAAAACCTAAAAAGCCAGTGGTCAAGACCTATCATCTTATATCAAAATACAGTTGTGTGACTTGCTTTTTACTCTCACTACATAATTGGAGCATTCCCTTATGTATAAACAATCTTCTACATCATTTTTATGCCTTTGAAATCTCTACTGAATGAATCATAATATATTTAACCAATCCCCTCTTGTTATTTCCACCATTTCTGCTATTCTACATCATCTCACGATTAATGTTCTTGAGCCATCATCTTTCTGAACCTCCAGGGATTTATTAGGTTAAATAACTCAGATATGGAACAGCTATATCAAAAAAAGTGCATATTTTTAAGAATTTTGGAGCTGATTTCCAAATAGTCTCATAGAAGGGTACCTTGGGCAGAGTATTTCCTCCAACAGTACATGAGACTGATTCAGAAGAATGTAGAGAGTCCTAAGCTCACAGAGATAACACAGTCTCTATCTATCTATCCATCCATCCATCCATCCAACTAGCCATGCATGCGACAAATATTTGAGTGTGTACGCTACACGTGTGCTAGGGATAGAGTAGTGAAAAAGACAAACAGAGTTCCTGCCCTCCCTGTACTCACATCCCAGTAGAGAAATCAGACCAGCAATGACAACAGTGACCATTTATTGGTCAGTAGCCTTACTACCACTTCCATTCCAACATGTTGTCTCATTATTTTTTTTAAACATTTTATTTATTTATTTGACAGACAGAGATCACAAGCAGGCAGAGAGGCAGGCAGAGAGAGAGAGAGGAGGAAACAGGCTCCCCACCAAGCAGAGAGCCCGATGCGGGACTCAATCCCAGGACCCTGGGATCATGACCTGAGCCAAAGGCAGAGGCTTTAACCCACTGAGCCATCCAGGCACCCCATGTTGTCTCATTTTAAAAACACGGTCTCTGCGTCATTGTTGAGACTAAGCATCCCATGCTGGGTCTTCTTATTTTCCCATACCAGGATACCAGGGTCTTTTTTTCATGAGTTCTCTTGGAGATGCTACAGGGTACTGGAACAGCAGGCAACCCAGCTGAGAGCATTTCCTTGTGTCTGTGAAAGTTACCTGTGCTAAAATAATGTGCGGCACATTATTCCTTTTCTGGTAAAGTAAATAAAAACCATGACTACCTTGGGCCTCACTTTACTCACTCAGTGCCAGGCCTTCCTAATATAAATTATTTCATTTAATCCAAACAACAATGCAGTGGGAATGATAACTGTTGTTATTCTAACCTATAAATAAGAAACAGGAGGATCTGAGAATCTAACAGACAGCAGAGCCAGGGCATAAATCCAAAATTCTTTTACTGGCAATTCACTATATTGTTTGCCTGGGTCTCTGGCTGTGCCCTGCTACAATGCTTCATTCTGCCTGCCTGGGCATTCCCTGGTCATCCATGGATCAGACCCTCTCCAAAGACAATGGGCAGCTGGGGCCCGGCACTCTCCATACCACTTTGATAAGGTATCAAACTGCTTGGGGCCAAACCCAGTAATCTCCACTGCCAGTGATTCCCAAAGTGTGGCCCAAAGGTCACCTGCTACAGAACAAAGGGAAGTCCTTGTTTAAATGAATAAGCAAAATATGGTATGTGCTTACAATAAAATACTATTCAGCCATAAAAGGAAACGTAGTGAGATATGCTACCACACAGATGAACCTGCAAACACCATCCAAAGTGAAATGGCCCAGATGCCAGAGGACAAATGCTGGACCATTCCATGTATAGAAGACATCTGGAGTAGGCAGATTCACAAAGACAGAAGGCAGACTAGTGACCACCAAGATGTGGGGAGGAGTTGGCGGACAGGAAGTGACTGCTTACTGGACACAGTGTCTCCTTCGAGGGTGATGAGTGTGTCTCGGCACTAGACAGAGGAGATGGGTACACAACACTGGGAATGGACTAAATACCTCTAGATTGATCACTTCAGGATGGCTAATATGATGTCACGTGAAGTTTGCCTTGATTAAAAAATAAGGGAGACCACCTACTGAGTCAAATATGTGGGCTCAGAAATGTCTTTTTATATATAAGATTCCAGGTGTACAAGATCACCAGGTGATCCTGGTGGACACTCACATTTGAAAATATTCCTTAAAATCTCCCAGGATGTCTAAATCAGACAATCATCCAAAAGAACCCAGAAGTTGGGACGCCTGGGTGGCTCAGTTGGTTGAGCGGCGGCCTTTGGCTCAGGTCATGATCCTGGGGTCCTGGAATCAAGTCCTGCATCAGGCTTCTTGCTTGGTGGGGAGCCTGCTTCTTTCCCTTTGCCTGCTTGTGCCCTCTCTCTGTCTCTGTCAAATAAATAAATAAAAATCTAAAAAAAAAAAAAAAAGAAGTTAAGGTCTTCTTGTTTTGCTTTCCAAAGCTCACTTGTAAGAAAACAAATCCTAGAGCAAAAGCATGATTATAACTCGCACAAAGAGCCCTAGTACAAGGCAGCATCCATGATCTGCCTGATGCCATTATTGCCAGTTAGCAAGGAATCCAGAGGGTTTGCCTGAACCATGTATGTATGTCCAGACCAGTCACTGGGATGGGGGAAGCAAGGTCAGAGAGCAGGGGGCAGGAAAGTAATGATGATATATGTGCAGAAGGATGAATGCAAGGCCAGAGGAGGGGGGCTCCTGGTTAATCGATATGAACAGGCAAAGTAATGGCACAGCTCCTGAAAAGCCCTGAATTCAAGTAAACGGGAATCAATGGGCTAAAAACCATGGATTCAATAAAGCCATTAAGTCACAGCAATTCCTTTTGAGGTAAATGAATTCCTTTGTGGCCGTGTCCCCTGTCGCTCCCAAGACTGAATATTCTCCTGGCAATGGATTCGGTTAGCATGGCTCTCTATAAAGGCTTCAAGACATCCTCCCTCATTTTATCCCTAGGGGAAGGGGACTTCATTGCTTTGGCTGTCTTCCATCAACACATTGTTCTTGCTTCAAGCGCCAAGTGAATTGCTTCTGTTGCAAGTGGAACAACCTGATCGTACCTGCTAAGACTTAGCAAGGGGCCAGGTCCTCAGTGGTTGGTGCTGTTGGTGATAACCTTCCTAGAGAACCATACCGAGTCACCATGCATTCTCTTCCTCATGAATACAGTAGCAAGACTAACCCTGAAGATGGGTGCTATCCTAAGATTATCATATCATTTGTCTTATTTAATTCCTGCCACGGCTGTATGAGGCAGGCACTATTGTGTCCATTTCGTGGATGAGGACACTGAGTCTTGAATGGTTGAGCAACTGGTGCAATGTCTCCTGACTCTAAAGCCTGTCTCATGACCACTACACTATATTATCTCCATCTACTGAAACCCTCCAAGACCCCAGGAAATGACAGAGTCCCACTCCACCCACCACCTGCCAACAGTCAGAGGAGGTAAGTGAGAGCCTGAAGCGCACGTGCACACACACACACACACACACACACACACAAAAGAATGGATTTCCACACAACTAGAGTCTTCGTTCTGAAGGACACCGACCAGTAGGCTTCCACACTCCCTCACACTCTTATTACCCAAACTCTCATTAGCTTGTAGCCAGGTGAGGAAGAAGAAGAGAGTATTTCAGGTGAGTGAGTACAAAAGTCCAACAAGCTAGCCTTGCTGCAAGGACACACATGCAATACATTCAGGAAAATCAAAGCAATTGCTTTGAATTTGAACAAACTGGTTCCTAACACCCAGCTCCTCCTTTAAGTTGCCTGACCTGTGGCAATTTTCACCTTATTAAGAGTCTACATTCTCATTTGTAAATTGGAAATGATTATCTTCTATGGTGGCCAGAATGAGTGAATGGGGTACTCCACATAAGAGCATTTTGCACCTGCATGGCACAGAATGAATTCTTAAATGCTAACTGTCATTACTATTCCCCAGCCTGCCTGGCCGAGGTTAGGGCCTGTGGTCATCCAAACTTGGGCGTTTGTCCCACTACGCAGTGCGTGGCCTAGTTTTGTAACCTCTCTAAACTTCCATTTATCTAGCACCTAAACAGAGATAATAGTATTGTCTACCTCCTGAGGCTTGTAGCCTGGAATATTAAAAGGAGAGAGGCTTTACTAACAGCCTGGCTCTGAAGTTTATGGATTCGATCACCCTCTGTAATACTCTCTTTACCCAGAGTTTTCGACTCCATCATTTTTTTTTTTCTGTCCCAATATTGCAAAACATGTTGATCAGGAATTAATGCAGTGTTTTAAAACTCTGTAGGGCACCCAGCCAAAGGCTCCCTGCAGAAGCCAAGGCTTGCAGTTCATGGCACTTAGAGGCACTGGCCACTAGAGGCCGCTGGTAAGCCACAGAAACCTGGAAGGATGCCTCTTCCGTTTTAAACACTGTATTTCTTATTTAAAGGGCTTTCTGGGTTATAAGAAACCTAGCTCAGGGGACCTTTGCGAGGAGGGATGGTTTTATTTTCTATAAGGATATGAGCCTAGTTTCCTCCTGAGGTTCTCTTCTGAACGGAAAGGAAGATGGACCATAGTCTGCTCCTACCTAGTCAGTGAGCCACAAGGCTAGTCAGAAAAAAACACCTGTGTGGTAGCATTTGTGAAATCCGGGGAGAAACTCCACCTGTAAGAATGTCCCCAGTGCCCAGTGATTGGAATCCCTTTAAGTCTTATATATACTGTAAAGGTCTAAAGCCCACTGATGTACCTGAATATCCAGGGAGGTCACGTCATGGGGAGCCACTATTAGATGATATTAGCAGAAAAGGAAATCAGAGCACAACAAAGGAAGGCATGCAGACCTGGAGTTCCCAGATGTGGGTTTGAATTTTAAGTTAGCCAGTTACTAGCTGTGAAGCCTTGGGCAAGTAAGTTACTTAATCTCTCTGAGCTTCATTTTCCTTTAAATCCTCTACCTCGTGGGCTTGTTGCCGGAGTTTAGTTAAATGAGATGTCATATGTAAAATTGTGCACGTATAGACAGACTAAGTGATTTTTATTAGTTATCATTCTTTTCTTGGCTCAAAGTAGGAGCTGAACTTAAGGCCTGGGGAACAAAAACATGCTGGGGGTGGGGGTCGGGGAGGGGGGAGTTAAGAAGAGGAGTAAGAGTACAAGGGAAGTTTAAAAGGCAGGTAGGTACCAAGGTAAATGTGTCTAGTTCATCAAAGGAAGTCAAGAAACCCTGAAATGACTATGCGCATACTCAAAGGTTTTTTTTTTTTTTTCCTGTTGTGTGTTTTTAGGGTGTGTAATGGGTGTGTGTGTATAATGTTAGTAGCATTAAAACTACAGCTCAGAGGGGCTCCTGGGTGGCCCAGTGGGTTGAAGCCTCTGCCTTCGGCTCAGATTGTGATCTCAAGGTCCTGGGATGGAGCTCCACATAGGGCCCTCTGCTCGGCCGGGAGCCTGCTTCCCCCTCTCTCTCTCTGCCTGCCTCTCTGCCTGCTTGTGATCTCTGCTTGTCGAATAAATAAATAAAATCTTAAAAAAAAATTACAGCTCAGATTTATATCCCAGATCCCAGACATTAAGTCCCCTGGAGGCAGGACACCAGAGGCAAAACGAGACTAAAAAAAATATGAGTTGGTACAGAGATCAGGAAACAGAAGGAAGATTAGGAGTCTACGCTGGGAGAGACACAAAGCAAATCAGAGTACATCCAGAAGTGCGGGAGTGTCTTGGGAAGAGCACACAAATAGTCCCATGATGGCGAGTTGAAACAATGAGAAATGATTTGCTAGAAAGAGAAACATAAAGAGAATTTGATCCCTTTCTCTGGATCTATCTTCCCAAGAAGGTAGACTTAGGATCACTGGGTGTTGGAAAGTCCATGAATATTGTAACCTCACTGTGTGTGTGTGTATGTGTGTATGTGTGTGTGTGTGTGTATAATTTTATGTACTGTGCATCTTTTAAGGGAAAAGAATACACAGCTTTAATCAGATTCTCCTCAGACATCAAAAAACTTAAGAATCCTTGATATAAATAATAACTGCTAATATTTATCAAGCAATGACTAGGTATCTGGCTCCTGGTCAAGCCCTTCATGTAAATTATTGGATCCTCACAAGAGCGCTCCAGGGGCGAGATCACTGACTATGGATGTTGCCTCTGGAGCCAAGCCTTCCTTACTTGATATCCCAATTCTGCCACTAATCAGCTACATGACCTCCGGCAACCCACTTTCTCAGTTTTCCAATCTGTGAAAGGGGGATACCTATAAAGGCCTCCAAAGGCTGTGAGGATTGAGTTAGTACCTATAAAGCTCTTCCAACAACAGATGACATAATGTACTTTGTAACTGTTAACTACTCAGTGGCATACTGGTCAATGTCTTAAACCCATCTCCTAAAAGAGAAAAAAAGCTCTAATTATAGTATTGGACACTTTCAGTGGTATAAATGTCATCTTGGCCAATGTCAAGTGAGCAAAGTTAAGCCAACCAGCTCACAAAATTCCTAAGAACTTATCAGTTTTGATGTGATGATACAAGCCAGCTCCAGCTTAGCCGCAAATTAAAGCCCCAGTCATTCAGCGCTAACTGGAGATGGCCCACAGATGTCTTCTTGGTCCCTTGAAGCAGTGGAGCTCATGTAGAATTGAGAGAAGCCAAGCTCATATTCCATTAGAGAAAATGAGTTCAAAAAGAGTTTAAAGAAAGTTTAAGAGAATGGAGTCTGTTTGGGACAAGAGTTTTCTGCAAGCGGTAGACATGGATCTTCCCTGAGGTAAACAGAAATCAGCAGCAACCATGCATGGTGTCCTCATTACAAGCAATGTGCTTTACTGCCATGCTTTCCTGTAATCCTCACGACAGCCCTTTAAAGTAGGTGGTCCTAGGTGGTCCTTGCCTTGGGTTCGTAGAAGAGGGAAAGGAGGCTCCAAGATATACAAAATCTGTCTAGAAACAGAAGACAGGAGGAGCAGGACCTGAAAGCAGAGCCTAGGCCTGTGTGACTTCTTACCATTTCTCTGTGCTGGTGCTCACACAACAGAGAGATACCCAGGGAAGGCTCTTGGGTCACTGTAAGGCTGGAAAGGGACGTCCTTGGAACTCTCTTGGATAAACTCTTAACATCCGCAGTCTTTCCCACAGCCTGCCCCAGAAAGCCCCTTCACAGATGAATCCTTCAAGCTACGCTATGAAAACAAGGCTCCCCCAGTCACCCAAATCCCAGGACCTTTCTGCTACTGCCCAGTGGGGTTACTTCCCCACAGTGGTTCTCTGGGACTCTCAATATCCTGCGCCCTTATCCACTAGAGTCCTTCCCACAGGTTAAGTTCAAGTACCCGACCTGAGACCATTTAGGGAAACTGCACCCATGATGTCATAGTCACATGACCTAGGAAGCCATGCAAAAGATGTTAAGTCTTTCACCATCACTGATGGACCTTCTTTTATTACTCTAGAGAGACTTATGGGTATAATTAGGATGACAGTTTCAGGGATTAGATTGCTGGGTTCCAATTATGTCTGTCATTTGTTAATGATGTGACTTTGGGCAGTTTACGTAATCTCCATGTGCTTCAGTTTCCTCATCTGTAAAATGGAGATGATACACTCAGTCCCCTTCAAAACACTGTCATGAGGACTCAATAAGACAATATTGAGAAAGGCCTTGAAGGGGGAATTAAAGTAATATTGTAAAAATACAACACACTTGAGGCACCCCGGGTGGCTCAGTTAAGCATTTGACTTTTGAGTTTGGCTCCGGTCATGATCTCAGGATCATGAGATCAAGCCCTGTGTCAGGCTCACACACTTGGTGTGGATCCTGCTTCAGATTCCCTCTCTCCATTTCCCCCGTCCTCCCCTCCTCCCTCTCTAAAATACGCACACGCACACACAAAAAACACACTCTGTGTTAACTGTTAGAGCCTGATCATCCTCCAAGTGTAACTTCTAGAAGTTATTGGGCTCCATCTTCCCATTCTGGAATTCGGGTCCTAGAACTCCTTGACTTGCTCATATATTTTTTTATTTAAGTTCAATTAGCCAACATATAGTACATCATTAGCTTTTGATGTAGTGTTCAATGATTCATTAGTTGCATATAATACCCAGTGCTCATCATATCACGTGCCCTCCTTAATGCCCATCCCCCAGACTTGCTTATATTTAACCCAAAGCAGTGATTCCTAATCTTTTAAAAAGTTACTGATCCCTTTGGGAAGTGAGCTCTATACCCTATTGCCAGTGAAATATACATATGCAAATTTTACATATATTTTTCAGGGGACTACCTTGACCTGTGAAGCCCATCATTGACTATGCCCATCTGCCTACAATTCCTTGCCGCCCATTTCAGTTTGTTCATCCATAATTTGGCTCCCAGAGCCCTGCCTCTTCCTGCTCCATTTCTATGTCCCACCTGCTTTCTCTGATTCTTTTGACATGCAAGCGTTTCCCAGCATCCCCTTCTTGCCTGCCTCCAATCTTTTACAAACTAACATAGCTCTTCATCCAATGGCAACCCCCATAATCAATAAGAATCAAAATAATTGAGAACACATGTTTTAAGTGTACATTGGCAGTGCTAGAGAGAATTGTAATACTGTACAGAGAAGATCCTGAATTATCTCCCTTTTGAACAACCACGATTTCTTCACCTCTAAATTACATGCCACCATTCCACTTTCGCCATCTCTAAAGCCACCTGTCAGTTCATAAGGATACTTTCAGGACAGGGCAAGCTTGAAACTGTAACATCCTGTCTGCCATAAAGATAAGTACAAAATTCAGCTGAAATTTAGCAGGTCCCCAGTGATAAGATACTGTCCATAAGCATACAGCATGTTTAATCAGTAGAAAGATCATGGCCTTTTTTGTGCCTTGAAAACTTACATATATTATAGATATGTGACCTTAGGCAAGTACTCTGAACCTTGCCTTAGTCATTTGTAAAATGGAGCTAAGCATGAGAGTAAATGTGGTAGTGAACACCAAAAGAAGAAAGCCCATGTTTATCACCAGCAGTCATTCATCAACCAAACATCTGTTTACCAAGAACTTGCTGTGAGTTAGCCATTGTGGTGAGGCTGAGAATGCAACTAAGGGAAAGATACAGTGTCTGCCCTCAAATTGCTCACAGGGCTTTTGGGAAAACATATCTTGGCAACTCTGTGTTAGAAGAATACCCAGGATGCTCTAGGAACCCAGGGAAGAGACGCTTAGAAAAATGCTCAGCACACAGCAGGCACTCAGCAAATGCAACTTCTCTTCCTTGACTGACAGGTAGACCCTCCAGTAACCAAATCAATAATCTTTTTACCGATGATGCCCTAGAGGGTAAATTCTAGGTAATGCCTCTCGTCTCAGACACAGCAGGTGTCATGCCCCATCATCCACTCAAAACACCAGGGGAGAAAGCCCCCAAAGCTTCATTAGACAGAGGAAAGAAAGCCATACTATACCAAATGAGTTGAGCCCAACTGTTCGCTCCATTCATTAGAGCACTCACTGTTCTTATCTTGTGGCCAGGAGAGCAATAATAAAGAAAGCAGCCAAGAAAATTAATCAGGACCCAGAGAATTTTAATAAAATGTTATTAGAAGTCAGCACAAATTGTAGGGAGGAAAGGAGGTGCAGTCTCTGGGGCACCTATTCTGGTTTTAATTGGATGACTCAGGTCTAGCCGGTCTAAAAAAATGCCCCACTGATTCCTAGGTTTTGCTCATCGGGCTCATTTGCCTACAGCAGAATCACATTTCTTAGCTGTTCTCCTTCAGCCCCTGCTTTGCCCAACACCTGCCCCATCCCACTTTTATTAGCGACCCTCTGCCCTCTATTGCAGAGGACCCTACTTACGGCGCATCCATGGCACTTTCTGTGACAGACAAGGGCACAATAGTAGAAATCAGAGAACGGGCATTTGGTCTCAGCTTCCGCTTTTAACCCACTGTGCAACTTTATCAAAATCTACATTCCCCACTAGGTCTCATCTGTAAAATGGGGACATTGGACTTTTCATTATCCCTACTGGTCTTTGATTCTATTCTTTTTAAGATTTTATTTATTTATTTAAGAGAGAGAGCGAATAAGAGAGAACATGACAGGATAGAATGCCAGAGGGAGAAGCAGACTCCCCACAGAGCCGGGAGCCAGATGCAGGACTCGATTCCAGGACTCTGGAATCATGACCTGAGCCAAAGGCAGTCCCAACCAACTGAGCCACCCAGGCACCCTTGTCTTTGATTCTAAAAAGTATATTCATACTCTATGATTTGCAACAGAAGAGTTTGAATAACAGCTGTACCCCTACCTGACATTAAAGGACAAGATGATCTTGTTTCATTCTTTTCTGCTCCCTGTGAAACTCCCAACCTGAATAAAGGAATAAGCTTCTTCCCCAACTGCTTGATATGAACCAGCTTTGTCTTAGGACCTTCCCACTCGTCCTTCCACAGGGCACCGTGCTACCAACATGCCAGGCTTCCCTCCCTGTGCTGCTGGGCAACACAGCATATAGTGCTTTGTTCTCTCAAAAGCTACCCCATCTATTGAGAATTAAGGAGTGCACTTGTTGTGATGAGCACAAGGTGATGTATGGAAGTGTTAAATGACTATATGGTACACATGAAACTAATAGCATTTATATTAATTAACTGAAATAAAAACAAAAACTTAAAAAAATAAAAAATAAAAGTCTGCCTCACGCATTAACTTTCCCAAGATTTCTGGGGAAATAGGCAGAATGGACATGATTATTCTCATTTTACCTATAAGGAAAGTGAGGCTGAGAAAAATTGAATTGCTAATGTCTTATATCAATTAAAAGGTAGTCTAGACCCATGTTTAAATCCCCCACCCACTGCTCTTTCTGCTCTATTACACACTCTGCTTGGACAACTCCAGAGACATCCCAAAACTAATATTCTAACTAGGATAGGGAAAGTATGATACTAATTTAAAAATTACTAATAAATGCAGACTAAAAAATTAATTGTGTAATGGATAAAAGTACAGGAAGGCCAAAGTCCAGGTAAGAAAGAAAGGGAAACAAAAAATAATTTTTCTTTGGTTTCACCAAAGAAAATGACACCAACCATAACAGAGGTGGACGAGTTTCTTGGCAATAGGAAAAAATATTGCAAATGTAGCTTTGAGATTAAATTTTTTAGAAAGAGCAACGTAAGGTTTTTTTTCTCCCCTTTTAGTTTATTTGCTCTTTTATTAATATTCTATATTTCATAGTTACCAAAAAAACCTTTTCTACAGCATAGTGAAAATAAATTGGTAACGTCAGCACTTTCTCTTCACAGCTGGGTCCCATAGTTTTTCTCCCATAAAACTATAATCCCATAAAATTTAAGGTTATTAAGTTGCAGGTGAATAATTCATGAGGGCAATTATGAAACATTTATGATGGAATATTATGAGCTTCCAAATAAAAGAAAACATTTGGGGTCACCAAATTGACAAACTTTGGTAGCTTGTGCTTAGATCTCCCATGAGGGACACGTGTGGGCATTCTCTGTAGCCTTGGACATTGGAAATGGGCTAACATCCCTCTAAGACATGTCTGAAACATATCCCAGCAACTCGGCCAGCTGGTGTCACAGTCCAGTGCAAGAGACAGAAGTATTACCTGAGGCCAACAATAATAGTGAGGAGAACAAAGCGTTTGTGGTGGTGGTGTTGGGGGCAATACACTGTGCCAGGCTCTGCAGAAATCACTTCATATGTATTATGTCTTTCATCCTTACAATCCTCTAAAACCAGTATTATCCTTATCATACCTATTATTTAGATGAGAAAACTGAGTCATGGCAAGTTTAATAACTTGCCAAAAATCACATATCCAAGAAGAGGCAGAATCAGGATTCTAACCCAGGGAGTCGAGCCCTTGAGCCCTTGAGCCTCCACCACCATGTTGCACTGTCAGGCCAGACAATGGCTGGAGAATGATCTTGTGGCTCTTACGCACAGCATATTGTGTTCTTCAAAGTACTTTCTCATGTATTATTCCACTCTGGCATGGCTTCTCTGTAACAGCATCGCTGGATATTGCTGGATATTGTTGGATCAGTGTTATTGTCTCCATTTTACAGATGACTAAAATGAGGTCCAGAGAGTTTAAATAACCTTATCAAGGTCACACAGCAAGTTAGTAGAGGCACCACAAGGAGGACCTCGAGGTTTAATCACAGTGATGATCACCATAAAATAACAGAACTGGAAAAATCTTTCCTTGCTAAACCTCCCATCTAAAAGAGCACTTCTGCAGGTAGAACACCCAGGCTCTCCTTAAGCACCCCCAGTGATAAGGTACTCCATGCTTAACACAAAATCCTCTTCCATTGTTGTAAAACTCAAATGATTTCCCTTATCCTGACCGCGTATTTGCCTCCTCGCAACTGACTACTGTTTTATCTTCAGTCTTCTCCTTCTCCTCTTAGCAGCCACATGGCCCCTCCTCCTTGTGGATTCTTCCCGCACCACTTCCAGCTTGTCATCCCCCTCCCCTGCCAGGATCTTCCATTATGCATTATACAATATGTGTTCTCAAGGAACATCCTTTCTTAACTCTTTTCCTAGATATGCCCTACTACGTTACTACTTTTCCTTCTGAACAAAACTAAAGCCCATCTCCAGGGCACCTGCTTAGAGTTAGGCAAATCTTCCCTCCCACAAGGTGCTGCAACCATCCCTCTCTCTACTGATACAGGTAAATGTAGCTGAGAATCCATCAACTATTTTCATAATGTATTTAAATAAGCTTGCTACCCCATCCTGAAATGTTCTCATTTGATCGGCTATCAAACGAGATTGCCTCTATCACATCTCTCCCCCTCTACACTCCCTTTCCTCTCCTATAGGATATGGTAACATCAAACCATCTTCTGGTGCAGGCAGAAATCACACTCCCAGCATCATTTCATTTGTCTGCATTTGCTGTGCTGTCTTGAACAGTGAGCACAGGCTGAGCTTCTGAGGGTGCCAAAAGTAGCCCAAGGAAATAGAGGGAAAAGGCCTACTGGGGAACAGGGTGAACCAGCCTCTCTGTTCCAAGTTAACTCCATTCAATTAGATTCTCACCATGACATCGCTGTGTTTCAAGTGCTAGTCATTGCCTTTCTGCTACAGAGATAGGCCCACTACTCTCTAGAAATGAGAGGGATCCTAAAGACATCTTGCCTAAACTCTGTCTTCTAGGAAGCTGAGGCCCAGAGATGGGAAAGGGCCTGCCCAGTCAATGCTAAATATGGGATTCCAGCCCTGGGCACAGGACTCCACGCCCCTCTCCACTACATTTGAATCTCAGAGATCATCTGGTCCAACACCTCATTTATAGTTGAGCTACCTGAGGTACAAAAAGAGCAGGTCACCCAGCCCAGGAGTGCTCGGTACAAAGACGAAGGTTCATGGTCATTGCTTCTCATTGAAGAAAAAAGGAAATGTTGTCTATTGCATTTCCATGCTGAGACCATCCAGCCCAAATCACAGATGAAAACACCCACATCATCTGACTTCTTTCAGCACCAAAGGCATTTTGCAGGGAGAGCTGGGTCTTGCCTTGACGATTACTTCACTTCTACGTTCCCCAATAAAAACAGACATGCTTGATTCCCGAGGTCACCCTGAAGTCCTCATTCAGTGAGGACAACCAGGGAGGAGAATTTTAACCCTGCATGCAAAGGACAGAGGAATCCAAAGGGATCCTAAGCCAGCACCTTCTGCTGCCCGTCGGTGGTGCTGGCCTGAGAAAAGCCCAAGGGAAAGTCCACAGTGAAAGCCCAAAGGCGAGCTACACCAAACCATTCTATCATGAAGCTGCATAACCTCACTCGACTCTCAGAGTCCGCAGATCATACCAATGTCCCTCAAGCAAAATTCTATTATGCACTCTCTTCAGACGGCATGCTGTGACCAACCCTCTATCACAGATACTCATTTTTCAGCCTGTTTACTCCTGGATGTGAGGATGATCCATGTCTCTAGGCTGAACTGCCCCTGCCCCTGCACCCCACCACTTTGCAGTTAGGAACTGGGATACTACTGAATAAGCGGAGAAGGATGAACAGGTGTCAGTGGGGCAGAATCAATACAGGAGAGGCTTAGGGGAGGAATCTGCCCAAATTGTCTTAAACTACATGTCTCTTACCTAGTTTGTGCATGACGAATATTTTTTTAAAGGCAAAGCCAAAAAAAAAAAAAAAAAAAAAAGATGTGGCTTTCTTTCACATTTTTAAAGTTGAGGAACTATATCGGCAGTTGGTCACATCAAAAAAATTTTAATTTGGGGTGACATGAGTGGGGGAGCAGGTGGGGTTTTAGGGAGAGAAGCCCACCTTCATCTCCCTCATAGCCATGGTCAGCCCCCAAGCACTCAGCCAAAGGAAAAAGATCCAAAACATGAAGCCAGGTAGCCAGCTCATCCTGGATTTCCCATCAAGGTTGGTACCTTTCACTTCCCAGCCAGCCACCCGCGCCACGCAGAGGCACTACAGTTCTCCACGTGCAGACAAAAGGAGGCAGCCCAGGGATGCCAAGCTGGTGAGCCTGTCTCAGGGAGCTCCGGCAGTGAGGGGGGGTTTAGACAAAACCATCTATTCCTGGAGAATCCCTGAAGAAGGATTAAGAAGACACTGTCTTGGGGAAAGCCAGATCTTAACCGAAATCCAAGTTGCTACATTTACAACCCTAGTGAGAACATGGGAGCCTCTATCCCTCCAGAGTCCAGGGCATCTGGCCGGTTCTGAGCACAGGGATACTGCAAACACACCTTCTTTAGCGCAGAAGTTACTGCACACCCTCTTCATTTGCTTCTGATTTTTCAATTACACTGGTATAATGTACTTAAAATCTGGCTTTTATTTGGAAAGATAAACACAGCAGTTTGGTAATTTCATTGCTATGTCAATTTGCAAAGAAAATTCTATTTAAACTCAGTGACTGGCCCACTGCCACCATCGCAGCCAGCAGCAAGCTGTCTAAAGGGACAAGAGAGGTGGCAGCTGAGTCTCTTGGTGGATGAAGCAGCTGGCAGGAAACCACTCCTTGTCCCTGCAACTGTCCCCTGAGATGCTCCCTAGCTTTTCTCAGTGTCCAAAGCCCAGACTTGGAAGCAAAGATTGATTTTTTTTTTTCTTATCCTTTCTGGCTGTTTTGCATAGAGCAAATATTCATGAAATATCTATGATGTGCCCAGCACTGTGCTAAGTGCTTTTTACATGGTAACTCATTTGATCCTCATGACCATCCTTTGAAAAGTCTGTTATCATCCTTCATCTAATGGGTGAGCCAACAGAAACTCAGGGAAATGAAATGACATGAAGAGATTCTCATATTTTGTAGTTCCAGTACAATCCCAAGGCTGTCTCCCCACAGCAGACATGTTTAACCCCTAATGGAAACTGACCTTGACTCCACTCACCTGGCCCACCTCTAACCTACCTGGAACATAGTAGAAACTCATTAAATGTTTGTTAGAGAAATGAGTGACCAAATGGCCTCATACTTACTCCCATAGTCTGACCCCTAAGCACAGATGAAGCCCTAATCAGGATCACATAACCCAAGCCACAGTTTTAGACCAACCCTCCAAGTCAGGAGATCACCTGATTCATCAGAGGCTAGCTCTTCACAACCTCCATGCATCCTGTCCTGTGACCCTGTGCCACTGAAAACCCTTCCTTCTACAGCTCCAATTCAAGCTCATTCTACTCCCCAGGGTCTCTGCAAAGGCTGTGCCTTCTGCCTGAGCCATGTCCCTGCCCCTCTTCACTTAAGTATCAATGCAGCCATCACTTGCTTGGGGGTGCCTTCCGGACCCTCCAGTCTGGGTCAAGTTTCTTTACTCAAAACTCTTCCAGAGCCACACCACTATTTCACAGTCCATTATCTCCATCTGCTACCGTTCCGCCATTCATACCTATCTCCCTTGCCAGACCATATGTTCCAGGACCGGAGGGGGTGTCTTGCAGGACAACAGCGAATCCCCAGTATCCAGAGCAGCACCACCTTATGTCAGGAAATATTTGTCAGTGAAGGTCTAGACCATGCCCTAATCACCAGTCACAGCACTTTCCCTGGCCATAAACTGGAAATGCCTATGGTTCAAAGCCCACACATAAGCATGTTGGTACAGTTGAGTGAAAGTTCAAAAATCATGGAATGATTCAAGGTGTAGGTTGTACGAACAGCAAATGATTTTTCTAAATGAAATACAGTACCTCATTACTAGGTTAAAAAATCTAGAACTTGAACCCATGTGTTAATGGAATCCAAGAGGTATTTCCACCAGTTTGACATACTCCTCATCCTTTAAATTCTGTTCCCACTCCTCTTACATAATGTCAAGAGCACTTTCGGTAAGTAAAGACATGATTGCTTTACAACCTGTCTAAAGGAAATCCCATTACACAGAATGGTAAGGGATAGTTAAAATTATTTTGTTCACCAAGGTTCTGCTGTGGGAGAGAAGTACAGGTTGGCTCCACTATCTGAAGGTAGAGTGTTCCTATGAAAGTTTTTGAAAGCCACAATGGCTTAAAGCCAAGAATCAACGACCATTTTACAAAAGTGAGAACTTCCATGGGATTTCTTTCAGTTAGTCAGAAAATGGGTATGAATGTAGATCTTTTATAAAAGCAAAGTGATATGAAGTAAATTTTCAGAGAGTGGGGGAAACCTGTGTCAGGTATCATTAAGCCATTTACTAGAGCTGGAAATAGAAGCACCATACAGAAATTTTCACTGCAACCTAGTCTTTTGAAATAAGATTTCATATGCAAATAATTCTGGGAGAAGATAAGCTGGGAGGAATGATTATGTGATGCTTCTAAGTGCATTTCTGAATTAGTTACTTAATTCATCAAGTATTTACTGGATGTCTGCTCTGTGCCTAGCACTAGGCTACGTTATTGAAACACAGTCCCTTTCTCAGCAAAGTGCTTTGGTTTGGTTCTATGCACTCTGTATAAGGCAATGAACACCCAAAGATGTTTGGTTGCTTGCTCAAAAGTCACATGTGCATGGCTAATGCCAGAACCTGAAGCCTGTTTTCCCAGAAAACAGCAAACCTCCCCCTGCAGACAGAGGTGACTCAGCACACTTAAAGTGACTCAAGGATGGGTCTGCAGCTGGGGCCGGGCTTTAGGCCATAGCTTGAACCAGTGATTAATCTGGCTGGAGCCACAGGCTCCCCTCGAGAGAACAGGAATAACCTCTGGCTTATAAGGTAATCAAACCCCTTGGTGCTATTTTACTTTTTATAGGATAAACTAGAACATGGGGAAACAGGGCTGTCATTGGCTCAACAAAGAAAAACAATCTGGGATGGTAGAAGCAGCACAAATCAGGAGTCAGGAAACCTGAGCTCCTATCCTATCTGGACCAAGGACTCTCTTGGGTTCCCACTTCCTGCCTGAGACAGTACCTTTGTGGAAAGCCATGTGTCCACAGCAGTAAAATGAATGGGCTGGACTGTGCAGCAGTGATTCTCAACCTTGGCTGAATGTTGAAATTCTGGGGGAGCTTTAAATAAACAAAAAAGGAAGGGAAAGGAAGAGAAGAGAAGGGAAGGAAAAAGCACTGATAGCCTGGTCCTAATTCCAGAGACAGTGATGACATTTGTGAGGGGTAAGCCCTCTAGAACTGGGAATTTTTAATTTCCCTAAATAATTCTAATGTACCATATCCATGTTTGAAAACCACTGGGCTAGGAAATCTCTAGGGCTTCTTTCAGCCCCAATGCATGACAATTTTACAATGTAAGATGGTAATTCTCAAATTTTAATATGCATAAGAATTGCCTGGGAAGGCTGACTTCAAAAAAACAAAAACAAAAACAAAAACATTCCTAGGGTCTGTGTGTAGAGATTCCCATCATATAGGTTTGAGATGGGACCCAGGAACCTGCATTTAAAACACCACAGGTCCTAGTCTCACACTGTGAGGCGCTCTAATCTGAGGGTTCGCTGGCAGGCAGGACTCCATCTCCATCATCATCAGAATCATCAAACAGGCCTTCAGACCCTGAGCTCACAGCTAGGTGGTAAGGCAGAGCTGTCCAGCCACCAGAATCATCACTTGGCCCGTCATGGAGCTGACAGATGGCCGAGGGAGGGCCCCTTGGTTTCAGGAAGAATAACACGGAGCTGCAGCCTGCCACTGCAGAGCCCAAGACAGGTCCAAGATTGACAGTCCTCAGTGCTGGTGAAACCCACCATCAACCGAGCATCTTGTGACATCAGCAGCAATGCCGGTGGTCGTTATCAAATCACCCGGGGTGCCTGAGATTGATTTCCAGCTGTAGACATGACACCTCCCATCTCTAGGTGCACAGGCAGGAAATGAGCTCCAAACCTGCCTGTAATTTAGCATTCATTTGCATTTTTAAATTAGTTAGTCTGTGGACCGTTGCGAAGCAATGACAGAGAATTTTTATAATAATTAGCCTTGTGGGGTGGGGGATGGAGAGGGAGGCAGGGAATGGCTCGGCCCATGGTTTCACTGAAAGGAAAAACACAATCAGTATTACAGGTCACCAAATCTGATTATGATTTCCTGGTCCCCACAAACCTTAAGGACCATGGTAACTTCTCCCTAATCTCAGTGGAACATTCTGGTCCGTATCTCCTTTACTGCAGTTAACTTCACCCTCCTTCCCCACCCCCACTCACAATCTCTTTCCTAAGCAGCCCAACTAACACTTCCTAATGTTGGCTGAATGCCACTAACATTCCCTTTTGTTCAAATTTTTAATGGCTGAATTCAGCTTCACTCAGTACAAATACTCAGTATGTGTCAACAGCATGATGAGTCTGCTAAAAATAACTGGCAATGATGGAGCTCTTCATTGTTTGCAAACAACATTCCCATCCATTATCTCAAATGAGTCTCATTATCTCAAACAATTCTCTGGGGGGTAACCAGGGTATCAGTTATGGCCCCATATTTTCTATGTAAGAAAACTGAGGCTTGGGAAGATCCAGAGACCTGACCAACATCACATAGCTGGTAAACAGCTCTGCCAAGATTAGCATGGGATCTTCCAACTCCAAAGTCCATACAGGTTGCCTCAACCTTAGGATGTATTAGAAGGGGTATAGGGCTCATAATAAAGAAGGGTAAAGTTCTGCTGCCAGTATAGTGCTAATCATTCAAACACAGTAACATACTCCCCCACTGAGCACCATGCCTGAAGAGGAGTTTCAAGAAGAAAATTGATAACTAGAAAAGCAAAGGAGATTTTTAAACCTTGTCATACAGGGAATGACAGAAACTAGGAATGTTGAATCCAGAGAAAATTCAGAAGGCTGATAAAAGCTATTTTCATGCAACTGAAGGAGATTCACTGGAAAAAGAAGGCACACTGGTTCTGTGTGACCACAAAAGGATTACTAAAAAGACACATTTCAAGTTGGTATGAGCAAATCCATACTGCACAGTGGTAAAGGGCTGTGGAATCAAACTGACTAGGTTCAAAAGCCGCTCTGCTACTTCCAAACTGGGTGATTTGGGTCAAATTTGCACTTTCTAATCCCCCGACTACTTGCCTGTACAGAAGAAATGATGACAGCTACCTTACAAGACTGTTGGTACCACCAAATAAACTCATGCAGATGAAGCCATCAACACTTACTATATATTCTGTAGATACTAGTTAGGATCATATCTTTGTTTTGTAGACCAATAAAAGCCTCACATTCACTTAACCCAAAGAAATTAGTATATAGATTTGGGTCCTTCATCTGTAGTTGACAAATAGTTCCAAAACACAGTACAAGAAAAGAAGACAAATAATTCTGCCTAGCCAGAAGAGACCCTTGCAAACAGTTACCAGACCATTAACTCTTTTCACTCTATGATTTATGGAGAGCAAATCAGTAAAATAAATCATGCTAGTCTGAAAGACACATGCCCTAAGCAGGGGAGAAACTGGCTGCCTGCTATGACACTTTTATCCAACATTGTATTCATCCTGGCTACTGTAAAGCAAGGAACAAAAACCCATAAGAAAAGTACATACACCTCTACTACAATTTGTTTTTTCTTATCTTCTGCTTAAAGTTTTTAATGCAGAGGATTACGCACTTCTGTTACATTCATTCTTAGAAACTGGATGGGTTTTGATGCTATCATAAGTGCTGTACTCTTTCAATATATGCATAGTGACTACTTTGCACAGTATTCATGCAAGAAAAAGCAAACTAATAGAGCACAATGGTGACCCTGCAGGTTAGTGTGCAAACGATTTTTTTAATTAAACAAAAAGTCAACCAACTGGATAGCCATATAGGGAAAAAACAAACCGTGATTCCCTACTCATACATACCATACACACAGACAAACAGAATCATTTGCAGAGAGATTTAAGATCTAAATGTAGAAAAAAAGAAACAATAAAGCTTATAGAAGGAAATTCACATGAACATCTTTATAATTTCACAGGTGACAAAGAGTTCTGAAATAGGGCTCATAAAAGGCTAACCATGGAGAAAAAAATAATGAATTGGAATATAGTAAGCTTAGAAATCTCTGTTCATCAAGTAAAACCCTTAAATGAAAAAGTCATCCAAAGAGTAAGAGATGGAGGCACCGGGGTGGCTCAGTTGGTTAAGCATCTGTCTTTGGCTCAGGTCATGATCCCAGAGTCCTGGGATTGAGCCCCATATTCTGCTCAGTGGGAAGCCTGCTTCTCCCTCTCCCTCTGCCCCTCCCTCCACTCCTGGCTTTTCTCTCCCTCTTTCTCTCAAATAAATAAAATAATATCTTTAAAACAAAACAAAGAGTGAAAAAATGATATTCATTAGTACATACCTGAATAGATAAAGAACTTCTAAAAAAAAAAAAAAAACTAGAAACAGATGATTCAATAGGAAAAAAGACAAAAGACTAAAACACGCACATCACAAAAGAGAACCCCTGAATAGCCAGTGAAATGGTGCTCTACCTCTAAGTCTTAAGGAAATACAGATTTAAACCACAATGAGATTCCACCATTACACTTACCGGAATTGCTAAGAAAGAAAAAAAAAAAAAAACAAACAGCAGCAGTGACAAAAGTTCAAGCATTGACAAGAATAGTTAGTGGCAATCAGAATTCTCAAACATTCCTGACAGGAGTTTCTATCAGTATAAATACACTGGAAGATGATTAGGTAACACATACCCTATGATTCAACAATGACATACTTCGGTATTAACAGCAGTGCATACATAAGCTAACCAGAAAACAAGCAAAAGGATGTTCATAGCAGCATTATTCATAATAGCTCCAAAGTGGAAACCCTAGTGCCTATCATCAGTAGAATTAATAAGATGTGGTATAATATACAAAATGGATTTTAGCAACGAGAATAAACAGACTACAACTATATGCAATGACACAGTTGATTTTCATGAATGTAAATTTGAGCCAAAGAAGGCAGACAAAAGGAATACCTACTTGTGTCTCTAAGCTGAACTCATAAATAGCTAAAAGTGATTTATAATGTTAGAAATCAGGATAAAGGAGCATGAAAAGGGCCTCTGGGGCCTCTGGACTATTGGTAATTAATGCTCTAGTCACAGAACATAGGTGTCTAGTTATAGAACATAGATGTCAATTATAAGGATGTGTTGATAGTTTAAAAATTCATTAAGCTATACAGTTAGAATTTTGATATTTATAGGCATGTAATAATTCAATAAAACTTCAAAAACAACTAAAAAAGGCAGGTAGGGTCTGCCATAACCACTTGACTCTGACGTTATAGCCTAAAAGCAGCCAAAAATAATATATAAATGAATGAGTGTGGCTTTTCCAATAAAACCTAATTTACAAAAACAGAAGGTGGGCCAGATTGCCCACTCTGCTCTACATAGTAAGAGCCATGGAATGTTTTTATGGCCATGGTGAGAGCTGTGCTTCAGGAAAATCATTCTGAGAGCAAATATAGAATAGAGTGATAAAGAAGACCAGTGCATTCATTTAGAAAGACATAACTGAAGCAGAGACGATGAACACAGGGAGTATCAGTAACTCTGTTCCTTTTGGTCTTCTAGGTGCCTTCACAGCTGCTATCAACCATCCGAGGATGAATTGAGATGAATGGTATGAAACCCGCAGCATCTCCACTCTCCCATCACATTCCCCAACCCGCCATATACACAGAGAACTGTCATGATTATTTGGCTGGTCAGAGTCCAGAACACTGATTGGGCTGCTTTCTCTAGGATTGGTGTTCTCCGAGACACACACGGGCTTCCCCATTTCTTGGGGGACCGCTGGTCAGCGACCTCCATTTCAGGATGTTCTCCTTCCTCCGGCAGAGCAGCCAGTACTTAGATCTAGCCTGGAATAACCGCCGGACACAAGGGAAGACAGCGCCACCTTTCCAGCTCTCCCATCTCCCTCTCTTTGTTATCAGCAGGTATGAGGTATTATAGTGTTGAACCGACAGGTATCTAAACTTGGGAGCAAAGTAATTGTTGGGCTGGCAGGAAGGGCTACCAAAGATGGCAAAAGTTCCCGCCACAAGACCTGAGCTCGGACAGGAGAACAAAGGCCCAAGCAGGAATCTGAGACCCCCACCCCGGGCTCCTGTGGACCAATGGGATCCCGATGAGCAGGCGGGATATCCAAATAAGGGAAACTTGCCAAAAGACCCCTGAGCTTTCCCCAAGACCCCTTAAAAGCCCCCTCCTCCCTGCCTTGGGCGCGACTTCCGCCACTCTGCTTTCCAGAGTGGCGGAACCTCGCCCGAGGGTGCCCACCTCCTCCCGGCGCAACTTTCCTGGCTCCCCTTCTCCTGAGCCCTGAAACTTCGCCGGAGAGCGTTTTTAATAAATCTTGCCTTGCACCCACTTTGCCTGGTGTTGTGTTTATCTAGCCGGAAAAAACTTTACAGTAATCAGTCCATTTGGATGTCACTTGCCCTTTGGACCGCCTCTGGCCTCAACAAGAAGTAGCTTAAGCCCTGATGCAGCCTATCCTTACTTTGGAGTTGGAGGCCAAAGCCTACCTAGTTACTTTTGCACACATCTTTTTGGGGAAGGTCATGGAATAGCTGGACCAAACCAGGATTTGTGTACTCCCGGGTCCCCTGGCCAAATATAATCATGGCAACCCCCCCTAATGACACCCCCCCCGTATCCTCTAACATTTATACTCCTCTTGCCAGGCAAGCCAGCCCTACAGGTAAATAGAGAAAGAATTACTGGGCCTAAACTTCCAGACAATGAGAACAATGGGTCACGGAAATGCATTCGTCTATTTCTTCTTGCCTCTGTTCTTGCGTCCTTCTTTGTCCTTCTTTGTCCTTCTTGCCCCCTTTCCAGCAACACCCCCCTCCCCCCACCCCCCTGCACCACACAACACTGAATGAATTAGATTGAGAACCAAAGAGAAGCAAGAGAAGAAATCACTCCTGGCACCTGAGCTTACTTGAAATTCTCAGAGTTCCCAAAAACAAAGAAGGAAAGGCATGTGGCCTTCCAGGCTGAGCTATTCACTCTCCCAGGGCACTTCCTCTCCACCCCTCCTTCCTCCAGGCAGATACATTCCCCTGGTTAATCATTCTACCTGCATCAGAAAACATTACCTCCTTGACCGCAAAGTAGAAGGCTCATTACAGGAACCACAGCCTGAAGTCAGATGGATTTCCCCAAAGGCCCCCAAACCTTTCCCATTTTATTACCGTGTCACTCCTCATTTTAACACATATTAATCACAAAGATACATTTTTCTTGGGCTATGGATTTAAGTGGCCCTTTCCAAGCACTTGGTAAAGGTGGATTCGGGGGAGGAGGAAAAAGGAAAGATTAAATGTTCAAAGTCGCGTCTCTCTCCCAGTTTGTAAATGCAGAAAGAAGGAACCATGCGGCTTGTTGTGGACTTCAAACACACGTTAGGGACTCATTCCTTCTGGGTAGGAGTCTGGAAAGCATACTGAATAATGGTCTGGGGTTCAAATCATCCTGGCTTAAACCATGGCATCCCTACTTATTACCCGTGTGACACTGCACAAAGGGACTCTCGCCTTTCTGAGCATGTTTCCACATCTATGGAACAGGAATACTTCCTTCCAAGGAGGCTGTCAGGTTTAAATAACAGAATCCAGTCGCTGGCCCACAGAAAATGCCCAGTGTACTTGAGCCATGGTTTTCTTCTCTTCGGTGGGTTACAGAAACCACACTAAGAATCTCATCTCACTCCAGAAGAACAACCACCCAAGTTATTTTCCTTCTCTATTCTGCTGTTCACAAAGGACTAGTGTTCATCTTTGAGCTTGTATTTTGTATTGTTTTGTGTTGTTTCAGGTTTCTCTGAAATCTTTAGAGGGAAATGCAAACGATATCTAATGCGAGCAAAACCCCTGCGTCCCGCCAGGAGGTCGCGACATGTAAAGAAGAGAGAGAGAGATGAATATGATGTAACTCACTTGGTCTTTATTGGGACGAGGTCCACACCACTATCGTGGTCCGGTCACGGTCCGCTGACGTTGTCACAGAGAAGGAGACGTCGCCTCACAATCTAGACAGAGAGGTCACCGCAGAAGTTGAGACTGAGAACCAGCGAGTGGTCGGCAACGAAGCTGTCAGGGCGTCGGTAGCACCGGAGATGATGTCCTCCCGACAGGGAACTCGCTTCACCTCAGTCCAATCCGATGCCTCTTTATATACTGTGCTAAGTCTCCTTCAAAAACACACATCACTTATTTTTCTCATGCTTACACACCAAAAACACACACATGTCGAAAACATGTTTTGGTCTATGATATTTCGCATAAGTTAAAAATATTTACAACTTTTTACTCCACGCTAATCTTATCACTACACGCATATGGTCTAGGCTTACTTGCTATGTGGTTAGTTTGCAATTTGTTCCTGTTTTTCATTTAGTAGGGGTTTGCACTTACTATATATTATTTATTTATTCATTTATTTATTACACTTTATTTATTAAAGGTTCGTACTCACTACAATATCCTTTTAGTGTTCTAGTTTTTGTTATTTCACAAGTAAAATCTTTCCACCTTTCTAAGGTAGGGAAATTATGGATTTGGTTCCAAATCTCCATGGCAAAGGAGAAAAGCAAAGGATGCAACCCTTTATGCAAAGCCAGTGCTTTGGTGGGGCTTGGGCTCTGTCTGTTGAGTATTGGGCCAGGGCTGCAGGGATCCAGCCTCTCTCTCATGCCTGCCCCATCTCCTCTTCTCAACCAGTAGTCAGCAATGCCAGAGACCTGGTCGGGGGTGCAGGTGTGGACAATGACACATGAGAAAGCGCATTATGAAGATGAAAACTACTCTCGTGGCCTTGCAGAGGCCAAGCTCAAAGTGTTGAGTCCACAAGCACAAGTTAAGGATGGTGGAAGGGGAGAGGCAGAATAACACTAGGCTCAACGTCACGGGATCTGAGCTCTGTACTGAGCCATCCAATGACTGTGGAATAACGACCCTGTCACAGGTCATCGCTTGGCCTCAGGTTTCTTAAATATTAAATGAAGACAGTAGATTGGACTGCCTCTGAGGCCCCTTTTTGTCCCAAAATTGTGTGTCTATATTAGTGGATAAAATATTTGTAAGAAAGTCACTCATGGGGCACCTGGGTGGCTCAGTGGTTTAAGCCTCTGCCTTCAGTGCAGGTCTTGATTCTGGGTTCCTGGGATCACGCCCCATGTCATCGGGCTCTCTGACCTCCGGGAGCCTGCTTATCCCTCTCCCTCTGCCACCATGTTTCAGCTGGCTCTTTCTCTCTGTCAAATAAATAAATAAATAAAATCTTTTAAAAATCTTTTAAAAAATAATTTTCAAAAAAGTCACTTGCTCTTCAAGGTGAGTTAATTAGTAAGTAGTTGTATTACCTTAAAAGTGAAGACCCCCCCCAAAAAAGTAGAGACTCCAATCCATGTTGAAACATTTGTCATAGATTGCTTGGATTCTTTGCCAGTGATAGATACTGATCCAACTCTTGCACAGGAAAAAAGGAAGTTAAATACATCAGCATTAAGTAGTGTTCAAAATTAAAGGAGGATAGTGAATATCATAAATGCCATGGTTTTGTGAAGTTGGGGAAGAAACTTCTGGAGTTTTCCATGGAAAGATTCTGCATACTGTCTTTCTCCCATGCAGCCTTAAGATGACTTCGCTGCCACTTCTTGCCTTTCTTACATGACTCCATCAAGATTTAAGCTCTGAGAAAGGAGAATTGGATTGGTCTCTCTTGGGCGACCTGTCTACTCTGCTGGGGAAGGAAAGGGTTCTGTGATTGGCAACCCCACCATAGCCATATGGAAGAGAGGAGGGTAGTCCTCCTGAGGTCAACAAAAGGGCGTCCCTCTGTGGCCTGATACCCACTGGAAAAATTCAACTTCCACCAAGAAGGCACAACCACTGTGAGATTTTGTCCACCAGTTAATATGAAAGGAAAAAGATTAGAGTTTGTCCCCTCAAGCCTGAAAGAGTTAGGTCATCATAACATGATCAGATTTACCTGTGCAGTTTTTCCCAGTAGAACATCTATCCTGGGCCAGACCCTCTGTTTGACCCTTGACTTTCCAACTTTGGAGAGAGCATTATTAGCCCCTTCTGGACAGGTGAAAACCAAGGCTCAAAGAGGCTAAGGACAACAGAATGGAGGTTCCTCAAAGAGTTGAAAATAGAGCTACCCTATGACCCAGCAATCACACTACTGGGTATTTACCCTGAAGGTACAAATGTAGCGATCTGAAGGGCTACATGCACCTGAATGTTTATAGCAGCAATATCCACAATAGCCAAACTATGGAAAGAGCCTAGATGTCCATCAACAGATGAATGGATAGAGAAGATGTGGTATACACACACATATACACACACACAGTGGAATACTATGCAGCCATCAAAAGAAATGAAATCTTGCCATTTGCAATGACCTGGATGGAACTAGAGGGTATTATGCTGAGTGAAATAAGTCAATCAGAGAAAGACAATTATCATATGATCTCCCTGATATGAGGAAGTTGAGAGGCAGAGTTGGGGGTTTAGGGGTAGGGAAGGAAAAAATGAAACAAGATGGGATCAGGAGGAAGACAAACCATAAGGACTCTTAATCTCATAAAACAACTTGAGGGTTGCTGGAGGTTGCTCTCCACCTGGAGAGGGAGGCTGGGTGATGGACATTGGGGAGGGTATGTGCTATGGTGAGTGCTGTGAAGTGTGTAAGCCTGATGACTCACAGACCTGTACCCCTGGGGCAAATAATACATTATATGTTAATAAAAATAATATATATATTTTTTAAAGAGGGCAAGGGAGCTATTTAAGGCCACAGAATGAGTAAGAAGCAAAGCTGGGATTTGAACACACATCTCTTTGGCTCCAAAGTGTGGCCCTGTTCATTGTACTCTGTACTAACTGAGTAAAGACCCAGGGATGATTTCCAGGCTCGAATGTGGCAAGGCCCAGAACCCTGAGGGCTTGGATCAGAATGTTTACCTTGGTCTTTCTAGGCAGCACCATCCCCTCCAGAGAGGAAAGCCTGGAGACCAAGAAGGAACCTCAGGGATGCGTGCGGGTTGTGAAGACTTCACCCTTCATGAAACACCGTTCATACCTCTGATTCCTTTTACCAAGCTTTGAAAGTTTGTAGCTTGTTGATAAATAAAAGGAAGAACGCAATTATGATCTTTAAACTCCAAAACTGGAGAAGGAAAGAAAATGCAATCACATTTCAATCCTCTCTGATGCTTCCACCCCTTAAGGTTTATTTGTGTTCTGTAAAGAAACCAAGTTGAATGAGGAGAAAAAAATCTGAAACCCACCTCCCAAAGCTGGAAGTTATAGCTCTCCTTTTAAAAGGTGGTTTTTATTTCTGCTTCATTCCTATGAGGTGAGGATGAATGGCCTCAAGGTTCCCTTTTCTCAGATATTGAATTTTCTGTGTGCGGCTTTCGATTGAATCTGTGATTTGTCTCTCATTCATTCGAGCTGCAGAACATTCCACTGCAGTGACAGGCCTCTTGTGCTTTCCCAACTCGTAGACTAAAGGATCCAAATATCCTATTTCAGATAAGAAAACCTAAAACCAGAGGGGAGAGGTATTTTCTCAAAATTACCATCAAGAAGACAGCATCTTCTAATATGAAAACAGACACCCCTTCCACCCCCCCAAAAATGAGCATGCACACACCCATGTGTATTCCTTAGTTTTAGAGTCCAGACAACAAATAGGTATCTTCCTGCCAACTCCGACCCACTGGTGCCGTGACTATCCGAACCACGGACTAGTGACAGCTTGGGAATAGTGACAGCAGGAATAGCTCCTGTGGGATTCCCACTGTTTGCTGTGGCCACAGGAGTGATGGAATGTATTTCGAGTATGTGTTGAGTAATATAGCCAGTTCTGATTCAAAATAGATCAAGATCAGGGTCTCAGATCTGTTAAGAATCAAGGGAGAGAAAACAACTGAAAAGTAGACTTGCATAATTGATTATCACTGTTATGGGGGAGGTCATGGGGAGGTCATAACAGCTGGTTGATGGAGCCAGCAACCGAAGGCTTCTCACCCCTCCCCTAGCCTTGGAATGTGCATCCCAAGTGCCTTCCTTGCTCCTAGAGGCTGCCGCATGGACATAGCCTCAAGACAGTGATGTGGTATTGAGATCATCTGGATAGCATACATGACTGAACCAAGTTGTGGTCTCTAGATAAATTTTTAAGATTCTGGAGGGCAGGTATGGAGATCTACTTTTCTTGTAGCCACCCAAGACAAGCCTTATAAAACCTGTCTACCAATCTGGGTGACCTGCCTCTTTCCTCAGTTTTCCTCTGCTCTCTGCTTTGGGGGCCAGTTTCAGATTATATCTGGGAAGCTCCTGAGAAAGTTCCAACCTGACATGCCAAACAAGGCTTATGGCTGTCTCCCTTCCCTACAATAATGACTTCTTTGCCCTACCCCATCCCCTCATTTCTGTTCTTTACTTTGAATCACTAGGGCTTTGGGGAAATTCTCAATTCCAGAGAGAAGAGTGATTGCTTTTGTTCTTTTCCTGTTAGCTTGCCATTTATTCATTCCTTCATTATCAGGTATTATCTTAAGTATCAATAACACAGTTATCCTCAAACATTGCTGTACGTGACAACCATCCGGGGAGCTTTTAGAACTCTTGATGCCCAGATCACGTGTCAAATACATCAGAATGACTGTGGGTAGGAAGAAGGCATCACTGGTTTTAAAGGACTCTCCAATGATTCCAATGTGCAAAGTTTAGGAACCACTGAGCTAGTATCTAAGCAAATGAGAATGGAGGTGGTGCCAGAAACACAGAAGTAACAAAAAGGTGGGGTACAAGAACCAAAGTTCTGGCTTCTAACTCTGTGGAGCATTCCCCCTATCCTATCAAAGACTACTGAAGGACCCCCATGTAAAGGCCTCAAAAAAATTTTTCAGGACAAATTAAAGGAAGTGGTACTTACAGCAGGAATTCACCAACCTATAAGAGGTAGAAGAGACTCCAAATACAAAAAGATTTATATGGCTTTAGATAGACCCATGAATGACAAGTAAACATGTTCTCAGAATCATGGGATGCCAAAACTAGGACAGGCAAAAGATATCAGCGTATCATCTAATCCAACTTATGGAAGGAGATCCTGGGACCCAGAGAGAGAAAAGAATTTACAACTACCCCATGAATTGATGGTGGCTCCAAAACCCTATACGAGGTCCTCAAGCCAATGTCCATTTATTGGTCCCTCATTGTCCCTCATGTCCCTCATTGTCCCCCTGCTCTTTCTTTGGGACTCAACAAGTCCAGAGTAGAACTAGTTCTTCCTCTACTCCCACCCCAGTCTAACCCAACTCCCAGTGGTCTTATCCAAAATTATAGTGGTCATCCTTGATTTTTCTGTGCCCTTTCCTCTCTATAGCCAACCAGGCAGCAAGTCCTTTAGAGTCTATCTCCGAAGTGTCTCCTCAGCCTGCCCACATCTTGCCATCTTCCTTAGTGTTTCTCCTATTCAGAGCCACTTGACTCTTCATAGTCTCTGAACTAGCCTCCTGGCTTTCCTCTCTGGTCCATTCTCCACATGGCAGCTGGATTGACATTCTTAAAATGCAAATCAGATCATGTAGTTCCCTTGCTTAGAAAAGATTTCAAAGGGTTCCTATTGCACTTAAAATTCAAACTCCTTACTGAAACTAGAGGCGCTGAATGGTCCAGGCTCTTTTGTTCTCCAACCTCAACTCAGGCCACACTCCACTTATTCACTAAACTTGGCCATGCTGGTTTCTTTAGGTTCCTAGAAGGCTCTCAATCCTCTTTCAGCCTCAGCACTTCTGCCCATGATGTCTTCTATTTGCAATGCCCCCCCCACAACCTGTCTCCTTTCACTTGGCTAGCTCCTTGTTGGTCTTGAGCTCTCAGCTTAAAGGGCTCTTGTCTCTTTCCTCTGATCACTCAACCTATAGATCTCTCCCTCTCATGACCAATCTTGACCCTTTTTTAAATCTCCTAACATTTAATACCACACGTAACTATTTCATTCATGTAAAAGTTTATTTTCTTTTTTCTTTTTCTCCTCAACTAGAATTTGAGCTCCATAAGGGAAGGAAAAAAAAAAAAAAGCATCTGGCTGGTTCATCCTAGCTAAATACCTGTTTATTAAAGAATTGTTGGCTGAACTAATGAGTGAATGAGTGAAAGCAGATGACACTGTCATGGCTTTGCACTGTCTTCTTGGAAGCTTCAGGACAAGGCCAGGTTAATGGCCAAGCCAGGACCAGAACTCAATACTCCTGATGACAATGCTAATCATCTCTACTCAGATTATGCTGCTTGGTGAGGGGACTCAGGGCTATGTGTGACACTCCCACAGAATCTCTTGGTGCCCCCATGAAGACAGACTCCTAGTAAGATAAAACTCCACAACTGTGTTTTATGAAAGATGCTGTGAAAACTTTCAACAGCTCTGATGGATGCTTTGGCTACACCCTGGGAGCCAACAACTACTCGCTCTTGTTTTGATTCTGGCTCTACCATTTCTGTGGAAATGCAGAGCCACTGGTCAGAGCTGCCAGTGTCTCAGTGTCCTTACCTGCCAAATGGGGATAAGAAGTCTATGCTAAGTATTACTCGAATCATAGTGAAAAGTAAAGGAGACAGTAGTAGAAGAAGGATTTCAGGACCTCACAGTGCTACATCCATCGGAAGAATCAATACTGTTGTTTCTATCAGCTTTAGGATTTACAGTGCATTCTGTTTTACCAAGCCCTTTCTTTTCTCCTAGCCCTAGATTCTTTGTTAAATAATAATGAGGATGATGGGAGGAGGGAAGAAGAAAAGAAAGAGGGGATGAGAAGAAAAAGAAGAGAAACAGCTACCAGTAAGTGATCATAGTCTATCAGCCAGACTTTATAGGCAGTAATTCACTGACTTCCTAGGAGGACACTGCTGTAACATTCCTGTTTTACAGGTGAGAAAAATGAGGCTCAGAGAAAAAGAAAGTACTGCTCTCATACAGCACAGTCAGCAAACAGCACAGTCAGCAAACAGCACACTGAAAGTCAGACATGAGTCCACTTGACTCCAAAGCCCATGCCTTTTCTCCCCTGCCAGGCTACCTCTCTCAATGAAAGGAAAAAAAGTTTCTGAGCAAGAGGGAAGAGCGAAAGCCAGCCACACCAACACTCCGGCTGCAGGCACATTTACAGCAGGATGTCACTGTTGTGTTTTATTACCAATCTGAGTGTGAGAAATCATCTTAGACACAGCGATGGGAGGTAGAACAGCACCCGTTTGCAAATGGCCAACAAATCCCGCCTGGATGTTTATGGACATGTTTCTTTGTTGTGGTAAAATACACATGACACAAAATTGACCATTTTAACCATTTTAAAATGTACAATTCTGTGCTGTACAACCATCACCCCTACCTAGTTCTAGCATGCTTCCATCCCCAAAAGAAGACCCCACAGTACCCATTAAGCAGTCACTCCCCAGGACCCTCCCCTTCCCAATTAATCTACTGTGAAACCTCAGTCTATTCTGTATCCCTATGGATTTATGTAAATTCTCTTGGTTCCTCTTGCATAATGTACTTGAAAAGACCCTTGAAAGATCACTGTTTCAGAAAACATCAGCTCCCAGGGCACCCAGGTGGCTCAGTCAGTTGAGCATCTGACTCTTGAATTTGGCTTCGGTGATGATCTCAGGGCCCTGGGGTCCAAGCCTTGTGCAGGGCTCCCTGCACTCCAGGCAGTCTGCCCTCCCTCCCCCTTTGCTCTCCCAGCTTGCAAGCTCCCCCTCTCTAAAATAAATACATTAAAAAAATTTTTTTTAAAAGAAAAGGAAACAGGAGCTCCCTTTCTACTCGAGGTTCTGACACAGCATTTTCACCTGGCTCCCCAGGGAGTGACCTGTTAATTACCTAATTGAAAAGCACAGAAGCTGGTGAACAACAGGCAGCTCCTTTCCCCAGGGGAACAATTGTACCAGCAATGGAAGATAACTGAGAACATTAGTGGCCATTAGAAGCTACCAGATCTCTGGGGACAAGGAGCTGTGCAGGATTGCAGGGTAACGCCCTGGGACACGCCAAGAGCCTGGAGTTGGACCAATCTGAATTTGAATCCTGACTCCTCCATATATTTGCTTTGTGACCTTGAGCCAGTCACTCTACTTTCCTGAGCCTCTGTTTTCAAGAACGTAAAATCAAGACGATAAAACCTGCATAACCTTGCTGAGGTCGGGGGAGGTAAAAGGGGATTATGGGAGACCCTCGACACATGTTTGCTGTTTCCTTAATTTCTGGATCCCTGCCAACTTGGGAAGATGCTGCATCTACTTTTCATGACCTGAAAATTAAGAGAAATGATAAGGACCCATCTCAACCATGTGGAAGAACCAACAGGCATCGTGTCACCTCTGCCGAGATGAATAACAAATGTAGTAAATTCTGGATCAAATCTTAGTGTCCTTCCTTTCTGTGGTCTCTGGCCCAGGCTTCTTCTTTTAAACAAATTAAAAGCCCCTCCATTCGCTTTCCTTTTATACTGGTTAAAACTATATCAAACACTAGTTATTGCTATTATAATAAGTTTCAACCTACTTCAATGTACTTTATATGGTGGAAAAAATCAATTATTGAAACAAACCATGAACTAGTCACTGTGCCAGGTTTAGTTCAAATGGTATTTTCTATATGCTAGACACCATTCTGAGTAATGAGATTAAAAGAGTAGTAAGAAGGGATGCCTGGGTGGCTCAGTCAGTTAAGCATCTGCCTTCAGCTCAGGTCATGATCCCAGGGTCCTGGGATCGAGCCACACGTCTGGCTCCCTGCTCTGTGGAAAGCCTGCTTCTCCCTCTCCCACTTCTCTGCTTGCATTCCCTGTCTCAGTGTCAATCTCTCTGCCAAATAAATAATATCTTTAAAAAAAAAAGTAAAATAAAATAAATATTTAAAAAAATAAAAAGAGGGGCACCTGGGTGGCTCAGTGGGTTAAAGCCTCTGCCTTCGGCTCAGGTCATGGTCCCAGGGTCCTGGGATTGAGTCCCACATCGGGCTCTCTACTCAGCGGGGAGCCTGCTTCCCCCTCTTTCTCTGCCTGCCTCTCTGCCTAGTTGTGATCTCTCTCTCTGTGTCAAATAAGTAAATAAAATCTTTTAAAAATATAATAAAATAAAATAAAAAATATGACTATTGTGATCAGTCAGCCTTGATTTCAAATTCCAACTACACTAACTACATGACTTCCAACAAGTTACTCCATCAAGGCTCAACTTGCCCATCTATAGACTAGAGATGACAATACTAACTTCATAAGGTAATTTTGAGAACTAAATGAATCATCTATATAAGACATCCAGCATGGTGTACCAAGTCAACTGTCAAAAAACAATAGAATTATATGATTTTTAATAATGAAACCTAAATGCATGAACACAAGGAGAGGAGTTCTGTGGGACAAACATTCAGAAAGCCTAAGAGCGGACTACTGTTTTCTGGAGGGAGCCATGTCTTCAAGGATACATATGAGTTAGGTGCATGGAAAGAACACAGTCATTCCAAAAGGAGTAAACAGCATAAGCAAAGGCAAGAAGGCACAAAGCAACACAACTGTATGTCGGGAGCCGTAAGCAGCTCGGTGCGAGGGAGTGAGGTAAGAGCCGCAGACCCAGATGAAGACAGACCCTGTGGGCCATACCACCATACTGCCTATATCCTGAGGGCAGTGAGGGGACCCCTGGAAGGTTCTGAGAAGGGGAGTCACATACTCTGCTCTGCATTCCAGAAAGATCCCTCTGGCAGTTGCGTCCAGGATGTATTTAAGGAGAATTCAGGAAGCAGGAAGACCAGTTAGGAAGCTGCCGGAATAATTCAGATGACATGATGACAAACTGAACTAAGGCCATGGCAGCAAAGACAAAGACAAACAACAGTTTGTTTGCTTGCTTGTTTGTTTAAGTATAACAAAAGTATTTTTTTTTAAAGATGTATTTATTTGAGAGAGAGCACTCGTGCTTGAGTAGGGGGTGGGGCAGAGAGAGAGAATCTCAAGCAGACACAGCACTGAGCACAGAGCCTGACATGGAGCTCCACAGCACAACTGAGATCATGACCTGAGCCAAAACCACGTCAGACACTTAACCAACTGAGCCATCCAGGTACCGTAACAACAATACTTAAAAGTAAATCTAAGAGATATGAAGAATGATTGAGGTTGAGGGAGAGGTTGACGGGAGACTTCTAGACAGCCAGGAGTCTCACCATACTGTGGGGCCCTTCACACTAGCAGGAAACACTAGGAGTGGCCAAACTTGCTGGGGGAGGATGAGGAGTTCCCTTTCTCAAATAAAGGGCATTTCACATGGGGTTTGGGTAACACTGAAGACCTGCTTAGCTCTCCCTCCAGGCATGAGGCCGAGGGCAACAGTCCTTTTAGACAACTGCCTGAAGAGATGTGCCTTGCCTACACCCACTGGCTGATGGCAGTAAAAGCTGCCTCATTTCGGCCAACTCGGACTTCTGTCTCCCCTTGCCCAACCTGCTTCCCTCCCTTCCTTCCTTCTCCTCACAGCGTTGGATCGGAGAGCACCCCCTCACAAATGCCCTGCCTGCTGACCACCTCAGGGTTGGCTTCCTGAGGAGAACATTCTGTATGTTTCTTTTACTCAGCACCACAGCTCAGCGCGGGGGTGGGAGGGGGGCGTGCAGAATAAGAAGAATGATCTCTGTTGAACAGATGAGGAGACTGAGGACCAGACCTGAAGGTGTCCTCAAGAGCACCTGGGTCATTAAGCATGAAACGGAGTGAGACTTCTCACACGGGAGCTCTACTCTGTTGGGCCACCTGCTTTCTCTGCTTGGTACTTAAGCGAGGGTCTCAGGCCTGCCTGCATGTGAAAATCTGCTAAGGATGTTTTTGGTTTTGTTTTTTGGTTTTGGGTTTTTTTTTTTTTAATTTTTAATTTTTTATAAACATATAATATATTTTTATCCCCAGGGGTACAGGTCTGTGAATCGCCAGGTTTACACACTTCACAGCACTCACCATAGCACATACCCTTCCCAATGTCCATTACCCCACACCCCCTTCTCCCAACCCCCTCCCCCCAGCAACCCTCAGTTTGTTTTGTGAGATTAAGAGTCACTTATGGTTTGTCTCCCTCCCAATCCCATCTTGTTTCATTGATTCTTCTTCTACCCACTTAAGCCCCCATGTTGCATCACCACTTCCTCATATCAGGGAGATCATATGATAGTTGTCTTTCTCCGCTTGACTTATTTCGCTAAGCATGATATGCTCTAGTTCCATCCACGTTGTCGCTAAGGATGTTTTATTTTAAATACCGATGTTGGTAACCCAGCGCCAGGGATTCAGCTTCAGCGGGTCTGGGTTGGGGCCCCTATAATTTATTAGAATCTCCTTAGGGACAAGTGACAGAACCAACTCAACTCCACTTTGGCAACAACAAAGTAAATCGGGGGAACAACACATAAGACTATCGGGGCATCTCCTTGGAGTAAGCATAAGACACAACTGAGCCTCAGAATTAAAGGAGCAGATGTCTCATGTGCCATCAGAGGTCGTATTCTCTTCCTTTTCTACTTTTCTCTCTGTGTGTCTGCTTTAGTTCTGCCCTGTTCTTTCTCTGGAGTACCACAGTATTCGTGGCCAAAAACAAGAATGACCACGCAGCTCTCAAGCTTTATGTCCTATCCACGCAGACACCAGAGGTTCTTTCAAATCAAACTCCCCATGAGACTCTCTAAATAGCTCAACTTCAGGCAGATGCCTGCCGGCCCCTCAGTCAATCATGTCTTAGAGGTGAGACATACCAGGATATAGCTCAGCTTCCCACCGTGATTTTGGCTAGAGTAAGGAGTCCTCTCTTGCAAAGGGGTCTGAGCAGACAGTTCCAAAATTGTCCACTGCATCCCCTCACACCATCCCTTGGCCTTCCCAGGTCTCCTGAATTCTTGGTTTCTAATACTAACATGGACTGGATTTGAAATTGTTTCTATTGGTGGTCCAACAGTTCTGTGCTCTTGACCCTGAAGAGGCTAAAGGGGAGGGAAAGCCAATGAGGTTCAAAGACAAAGAATCGGAGAAGACTCTGATCTTAGAGAGACAGAGGAAAAGGCTTGTGGAGATCCTTCCCCTCAAACCCTGGTTGTTGTTTTTTTTTCTTTTCTTTTTTTCATTCAAGGAAGGTGAGGCATGAGGGGGTTCAGGTGTTTTGAGATCACTTTGTAAGCTTGTGACAGAGTTGCCCCTGGTATTCTCCTTCACAGGCCCTCAGTCTAGTACTCTTCTCTTTATATTAAAAAATAAAGGGGGAGGGAACGCCTGGGTGATTCAGCTGGTTAAGTGTCTGCCTTCCGCTTAGGCTGTGATCCCAGGGACCTGGGATCGACTACTGCATCGGGCTCCCAGCTCAGCAGGAGTCTGTTTCTCCCTCTGTCTGCCTGTGCTCGCTCTCTCTCTGACAAATAAATAAAACATTTAAAAATAAATAAATAAATAAATAAATAAATAAATAAATAAATAAAGAGGGGCACTTGGATGGCACAATCCATTAAGTGTCTGACTCTCGGTTTCAGCTCGGATGGTGGTCTTAGGGTCCTGGGATAGAGCCCCAGGTAGGGCTCCACACTCAGCAGGGAGTCTGCTTGAGATTCCCTCCTTCTGTCTCCCCCTGTACCTTCCCTCATTCGGGCTTTCTTTCACTCTCTCTCAAATAAATGAATAAATATTAAGGAAAGGAGGGAGGGAGTAGAGAAGGAAGGAAGGAAGGTAGGAAGGGAGGGTCGGGAGGAAGGAAGGAGAAGCCTTAGAGCAATCACCATCCGAAAAGAGTTCCAAAACTAAGATAAAACACTTCCGAGATAAAGTAAATCAACAGAAAAATGGAATTTGATTTGTACAAATTTGATTTATGTGCCGTTTTTCTCAACACTTACTCATGCTACAAATCAGCAACAACCCAGAGCAACCACACCATGTCTAATAGCCGTATAGTTCCAAGGTAGCCACCATGACAAGTAATCATGAGGCAAATACATTATTTTCATTCTTGAAAGGAAGCAGTAGGAGGCTTAGAATTTGCCAAGCAGACCCCTAATTAACAGATCAATTTCTGGGGACTTTAAGAAGGATTATCAGAGGAGGATTATGGAAGCGGTATAGGCAGGTAGAAAGCACAGGGACTAAGAAGGAGGTCTGGATTTCTGGTGCAATTCTGCCCCTGGTTCTGAGCCAGCCATCACCCTTCCCCCGGCCCTGGTCACCTATCTGTAAAGGAGGAGTTTGAACCAAAAATGCCTTTCCCCAACTTTAGTGATGCCATCTTGTCTCAGACTTCCAGGCTAAATGCTCTCTGGGGCTCCACTTCCAACACACCACAGCTCTTAGGAATGGGCAGAAGTCAGGGGGCTCACGCACCCAAGAATCTTCTGAAGTTCCCACCTCCTGGTTGCAGGGCCTGGTTCTCTGCTGGGCTCACCTTTGCCACCACTGCCCTTGCCATGCAGGCCAGAGTCAACCTAGGCTTGTTTACTTATCTTTTCCTGGGCACCTCCATCCCAGCCTTGCTCTAGGCTGGGCTCTGAGAAAGCCTGATGGAGAGCAGCTTCCTGCTTTGTCCCAGCTCAATAAGTTCTGGATTTTAACAGAGGGCAGTGCTTACACACACACACACACACACACACACACACACACACTCTAATGCCAATGTTGGAACCTCAAGTAGCTTTAGTAAAAGATCTGGAAAAAACCACAGCCAGGACACTTTCTGGAGTTTGTCCGTTCTTTCATTCTATTGCCTATCAAATCCATCTTTATTCTTCTTTCCCTCCCTCTCTCCCCTTTCTCCCCTTCCTCTCCTACTAATATCATTCTCATTGTCCTCCCTTCTTTCTTTGTATTTCTTTCTCTCCAATCTCTTTTCCTCCTCTGCCCCAGCTCTATTTTCTCTTTATATTCTTCCATCTTCTTTTTTCTCTTCTGACTTTCTTCAACATTGACTTGACACATATTTATGCATTGCCTTGCAATTAGAGGCATTGGTGCTGGTCTTCCCCACCGCCTCTCCCTTACCTTTCTCCACCCCGTCATTCATCCACCCAGCACTTACCTGGCCCCTACTTCTTTTCCATCCCCTCTTTGGGCCCCTACCCTGACCCATCTTCTGCCCCTGCCGATTGTCGATTGTCGGTTGTCGACTGTCAGCTGAGTAAGCATAAAATCCCTCTAAGGAGCCAAAGTAGGAACAAGAGTGTTGAGTCCAGCAAAACTTATGGCAAATGTCCCAGATTGGTCTGGAGCTCAAGAAAAATATCTGGGACTGCAAAAAAGGACCACAGAGCCAGACCCTCAGTGCAGGCTCTAGTGACAGCACAGGGATTACCAGCTTGGGGACAAAGGGCTGATAACTGACTGACAGGCAATGGATCCATGAGCTCCTTTCCCAGGGCAATAGCGAACACTGTAGATCCCAGACATCTCAGCCCTGAAAGTTTCCAGACCTTGAAGAAGTTTGCAGACCTAGAAGACCTAGACCTAGGGTAGATTCCAGTAGGGGAGTCATTGACTAGGAGAGCAGGGAGGCTCAGTTAGTAATACTCCCATCCATTTACAGGAGAAAAAAATGAGGTAGGGAGGAAGAGCTTTGTGTAGCCCAGGTCATAGAGAAGTCAGTGGCAGAGGTGGATAAGAACCCAGCTTATCTGCCAACTGATGTCCACGCCCCTTTTCCTGAAGATGTCCTGCCTTCCCTTCTACCTACCTAAAAGCCCCTTTGGATGAATTAAATGGCATTTGAGCTTCCTGCAATAAGAGAGACTGATTACTGCTCCATTTTCCTCACTGCCTGAACTAGACGCCCTATAAAGTCAGTACAATAATAATGAGAAAAAAGAAACCCACAAAGATTTATTGAATATTTATTGTGTTAAGTACTTTGTGAGCACTTCACATGCATTATCTCATTTAAAAGTCACAGTAATCATCTGATGTAGGCATTAATAATATTCCAATTTACAGGTGAGGAAATGAGGCTTGTAGAGGTTTCATAGTGCTGTATGTATGGTTCGCAATCGTTAAGACCCAAGAGCAGCTCACATTCTTCATAACAGCACAGGCAGCACTTCCCAAGTGCAGAGGTTTTTAGAAGACCTGGATTTGTGCACAAGCCAGAAGGTCAGAGAAGGGGGGATGTGCAAAAAATACACAGTCCAGACTGGTGAGATGCAAGCCTCCTTGCTCTAGGCCATGCATCCCTGGGGCTAAAGGAAACGGAGGTGTCAAAGCAGAGCCTCACAGGGGCAGGGCTGCTGCCTTTGCAGGTGGGGGGAGAGCAGGCACTTACAGCTGGATGCATGAGAAGGACTGCAGACACAGGAGGCCTCCGCTAAGGGCTGAGCTTGGCTCCTGAGAAGACAATGGTCTGACAAGTAGAACCAAGGCATAAGCTCAGAGGGAGAAGACTTGGTCTTAGAGACTTTGTCATCTGCCTGGGCCCACCCTGGGTTCTCTGACTAGAGGTGGGTGGGTTCCAGAGGCCGGAGGAAGGCTTAGCCTAGTGCGGAGGACTGAACAAGTGGCCTTAGTTGCAAAGAAAGGAAGCTGGAGCACCGGAGTGTTGTACCAGAAAATAAAGATTGTATTTTTAGCCCAAGTGGCCCTAGGCCTGTTATCCCCTACCTAAATACCTTCCATGGCGCTGCCCCCACTCTTTGCCCCATTGGCTAGAGCATAACATCAAGGTCATTAGAAAGGCATACAGGGTACGTTCAAATGCACATTGTGTGATCTCCTTGATTTCCCATCCGGGTTTCTAGTCTCAAGCCATTTCTCCAGGCCATGCTTTTGCTTGTGCCATCTCCCCAACCCCTTCCCCTGGATTATACCTCCACAGCCTTCACATCTCAGGTGTCACCTCCTCCAGTAAGCCTTCCCTGATACCACCTCCCCCACCTCAAAGGTTACACTGGGTATTTCATTTCCCCATTTAGTTTCCTGGCATATTTCTTTCACTGTGCTCACCATACTCTATTTTAATTTCCTATTTATGTGCCGATGCTGGTCTTCTCCACTTACATGTGTTTCCTGAAGCCAGGGGTTAGTGTCTGGTATCTTTCTCCATGCCTAAGGTAGGCTCAGCACACAGGAGCTACCCAACCTATCCGCTGAATGAATGCAAGCACAAATGGTTTTGTGGTAAAATGACCTACATGTTTCCCTAGTGACTCAGTTTACCTAGCTTAAAGAAAACCACCTCCCTATCCTGTCTGCCTCACAAGATTGCTGAGAGAATCAAATTAGGTGATATAAGTGGAAAGCGGTGAGAGCTTGATAGCTGGCAGGAATGTAAGGGATTCTTATTATCTCCGCCCTCCCTTGGGCCGCCTGCGTAGCCAGACTATCTTCTGCTTCCTTGTTGGTCTTCAGAGGAACTTTTCCCTCAAAGAAACCAATTCAAGGTTGCTCCAGATAAATGATGATAAAGATCATACTGATCCTTCTCCTCCTCCTCCCTGTCCTATTTTCATGAAAACGGGCTGCCCCAGAGGAGAAGAGAAGAGTGCGGACGTGAAAAGCATGTTCTCCCTGGTAATGTCCTCGCATGCCACAGCAGGCTACAGCAGCCTGGCGGCAAAGAGGGACTGCACTGGGGGACAAGGAGAACGACCTGAGATCCCAGGAATTCAAGTCACAGGCAGGCAATGGGACGAATGCTTCTTTCCCAGTGACACTTGAGATTTGTGTTTTGACTGAAGGATACATGGCTGAGTAGAGATACAGAGTACAGGGTGCCTGGGACATGGGCTTAGCCCCAAACTCAGGATCTACCCAGCTGTAGAACCCCAGGCACGTCCCCTTTGCTTTCTGGGCCCCACACCACTTCCTTTGTGACAGCAGACAATGATGACATCAGGACCAAAGTTTAGTGAGAATCGACCACGTCCCAGGCCGGCCTCAGCTCAGGGCTTGGCAGAGCTTTCTTCCCTTGATCCAATCCCATTTCCCTACCACTGGTTCAGGAGCACAGAGGACAGGTCTGAAGCTCCACATGGCTCGGTGACAGGCCTGCGGGCACAGAGCAGGCCAGGCCGCGGGGTGTCTGACCGCAAAGCCCTCACTCCTGCTCCCTTCCCCGTCCAAACAGGTGTCCTCAGGGAAACCCATATAGTGAACTGGGTGGGGGTGGGGGTGGGGCAAACTACCACAGGATCAGCAGCTGTAATTGTGAAAATGTAGTTTTCCTTCTATGACAGATGATGCTTTTTAAAAAACTGGAAGGAAGAGTAAGAAAGAGAAAGAACTGAGTAAGATACTTTTGTTTAATTTGAGCTCCCTCTTGCCCAAGATCCTCATCCTAACTTTACAGAAAGAGAGACAGAGATACAAAGTGGGCCTCGTTTTTTTGCCCAAATACTTGCCAGGTCCAAGAACAGGTGAAAGAAGTGTCCTTTTAAGGAGCCTAGACTTTCAACTGTGTCACTGCCCATTTGACTTTGGACATGACACTTAATATAGTGCTCTGATACAGAGACTTAAAAACCAAACAGGCAGGGGGATGGACACCCCGCTCTGGAGCTTATGAGCCTACTGCTATTTCTCTTTCTTCATTTGGATAAAAGATAATGGAGCCTGAAGGTGACATTTCTAACCATGATTTAGAATATGTTACATATGTCTGAAGCTTGCACAGTAATAGTGAACCAGCCAGGCATCAGATACATTATAGCCAGATGATTACAGCCCAGGAGGGTGTGGAAAATGCTAGAGACTTGGAGTATGCACCCCTGGGTCCAAGTCCCAATTTTGTTCTGGTTCTAGGAGACTGAGTGACTTACTAACTGTTCTCAACCCACAGTTCTTTCTCAGCTATACAAATATATTTCCGTAACTGAGTCAGCCCTGCCCACTTCATGGGGCTGACATGAAGGTCGCTGATCTCCCCACCCTGATTTCATGGCCTGGCTACAGCGATTGCAGTGCTCCCCAGCTTCCCCTGAGAGTGGTCTAGTGTATGTCCAATCCCCCTTTCAGACCTCAGTCTATATCACCCCCATGGGGAGGCCATCCTGGAAACTCTACCCTGGATCAAGTCTCCATGTTAACATCCTCATGGAACCATGGAACCGGCCCTCCTAGGAAATTTCATTGTCCATAATAGGACATGTGGGGATTATTTGACTCATGTACTTCTCCCTAGAAGACCATAAGCTTCAGAGAGGTGGGACCGATGTCAGTTTTGCTTCCTGGTATATCCCTAGAACCAGCACAGTGCCCTGAAAGTTGTAGGTATTGAATAGATACTGGTTGATTGAATGAGTAAACAAATAAATACGAGGAATGAAAAATGGGAGGAGGGTGGGCAGGGAAGCGGGCAGCAAGCCAGGCTGCCAGTCAGGGAGGTTCATTCAACGTCCTAACACCCTGGAGGTATACCTTCTCAGTTTCTGGTGCGATGGACAGGATAGAATGATAACGTGGTACAGGATATAAATCTCAGATAACTGAAATTTCAGAGAACCAAGAGACCTTGTCCGACCCCATCTCAGTCTAAATTATAACCATTGCCATTTTCTCTGGGGGCTGCTCTTGCCCTTCCAAGCCCTGGTCACAGTCTATTTGTAGGTTACTCTACGGGCATCTGTTGTCCACACTGGCTCCCCTAGAGCCCCAGCACCCAGTGGGTTCTCAATGAAGGTCAGTCACCAATCCAGTGCTGGGAGGGTACCAGCACTACAGAGAGGGAATGCACAAGACACCTGATCTTTAAAAAAAAAACCACTGATCCAGTGAGAAGCACAAGAAGGATAATGAACGTGAGACACCTGGGTAAATGCTATGTGGATACAAAAGATTATTGAGTTCCTTCTCCATATAATAATATGCTAAGGATTCTGATAGCTAGGAGTTTCAGGATGAATAAGCCTGGCAGTAGGGTGTTTTTAGGAACTAATTCTCTTCTAAGAGATCATTTGTTTATTCAACAAATTCTCACTGAGCACCTACTACGTGCCATGTAACGTGTTAATGAGGAGAGAACAGTAAGCAGGATGGGTTGGATCCCAGGTGTCACGGAGCTGGGACCTCCCGGAAATAGCAACCCTCTTCCTTCTTTCTCATCTTACTTGCCTGCAAACAAAGGGCCTGCTGTCATTGGCTGCAGGATTGCTATTCCAGACTCATAAAAAAAAAAAAAAAAAAAAGGCATTTACACTGAAGGAACTAGTCTGCCAGGCATCTAGAAGCTGCTCATGGATTTACAATGGTCATACATCAGCTTAACTGTCTTGCATTTAAATTTAACTCTCTGCCAGCTTCCCGCCACTATCCTCCCTGTGGTCCTAGCCACATGCCCTCACCCACACCCCTTTCAATTCTCCCACACAGGCCCCCACCCCCAGCTTCCCCATGGTCTGACAGCATCTTAATTTTCCATTTCCAAGACAAAGAATCACCCTGGCCCCAAGAGGAGAAAGTTCTAAGGGAGACCCAGGGAGAAAGCAGGAGCCAAAGCCAACAGTCTGCCTTCAGGTCATTTGGGAAGCAATTCAGACAGCAGCTTGGAGTGGGGAGAAAGGATATTCAGGCTTCTGGGGAGGCATAAAATAAATCCATCAAGTTCTGAGGATAGCTACCTTCCCTTCCAGTCAAACCCGTCCCTTCCAGTCAAACTTGGTGTGAAGATTTGCCCAGAGGTGAGACTTTAAAGACAGCTCAAATGGCCACACCTGAGGGGCCACCACTTCCTGGACTGACAATCTTCATGATTGTAAAATGTCTTGATTCCTCACAGAGGGAAAACAATTAAGCTTCTCTCCAGCATTCCTCCTGCCTCCTCAAGAGAGCAGGGCAAGAGAAGGGCGTTCTGGGGAGGAGGGCCCCCGCACCGGCAGACAAGAGGTGCTCTCTTGCAGCCAGACACCAGCCAAGTTGAGGATTCAAAACATTCCAATCCCAAAGAAAGGGAGCAAGTGGAAAGCAGAGTGGAAAATTCATTCAAGGTCATGAGGGAGATGGTTCTCTTAAGAGCCTCAGTCCCCCATCTGGTGAGTGAAGGCATGGGCACCTCCGGGCGCCTGTCTGCTTCTGGCATTCTCTGAGGACCTGCCTTTCACTTCCTGAATCTGTTGTCCTTGTCCCCCTGGAAAGAATGCGCCTGCCCATGATGTGCCGTGAGGCCTGGTGCAGTGATATTTACTGCGAGGCGGCCTGGATACCCAATGGTACCTTTGGAACAAGCCTGCCATCTACAATCTTGAATGTCATCATTATTGGCCTTCTGGGAGAAGTTTGTTTCTTTCCTGCCCTTCGATTTCAGCACAAGGTGAGAGGCTCCTTCTACTTTCCCTGGGCTATGCGAGATCTACGTCTCAGAACACAGGAACAAATCCATTTCAAGGGCTGACTTCAGGCAGAGGAGAAATGGCCAGCCCCAGACACGGCATCAGTGGGATACTGGGCATTCATTCCACAAATCTGTTTTGAGATCCTACAACGGGATCCTTTTCTGTGCTTCTCTCTATACCTCCCCCCTCCAATCCATTCTCTACCAGGCTCCCTCTGCCAGTAATGTGCTATTACCCTTTTTTTTTTTAACCTCTAAAATGTCTTTTATTTTTCACTTTCCCTACACATTGCACATTCCCTGTGGAGTCTTTCTTGATATGCCCACAAAACTAACTGCCCCTCCCTATCCCCTGGCCCAGTGCTTGCTGGTCCCTGTCCTTCATACCCGTTTCAACCTGCTCTGATTTGTAATTAGCAACTTGAGCATCTCTCTTTCATCTGATGATTTCAAGTTCACTGAGCTGAAAGGAGATAGCATCTCTGTAATTGATCCCAACCAATATCTTGTACCCTCGTGGTCCTCTGGGTATTTCTCAATTGAAGGAAGACAAATTAAGAAAATTTGAATGGCACACTTGCTAATCCAATGACTGCTGTCAGCTAACATCTGTGAGTGGATTTTTGCTCCAGCCCATTGTGAACACTCTCTCCTGTCCTATGGCTTTCAGGACCATCCTGGGCTGATAGCTCTCAGTCTGTATTTTACAAACCATACACTGGTTTGTATGCTGAGCCATAGCAATCCTCTAGCCTCTTAGAGGCCCAAGACCTGTCTCAAATGGAATATGCCCATAAGAGAACTCATCATTTCATCTCCCAGTGTGTTTATGCCCACCGATACTGAGCTGGGGAATTAGCTTGGTAAATGGTACCACCAGGCATCCAGCTGCTGAAGCACAACAGCTGGGGGCCTCCTTGATTCTCACTTTGCCTCACCCCTGCCAATTGCTGTCAGCTCTACCTCCCAAGTATTCCATGAGTCTGTCCTCTTCTTTCCATCACCACCGTTAAGACCCCAGGTCAAGCTACCACTGTCTGTCTCTAACATAGATGATTCCAACAACCTAAGTGACCTCCTGCTTTCACTCTTGACCCTTTCTTATCTGCCTACCAGCCAAAATCATCTTTCAGGAGCACCAATCATATAGTATCACTCTACCGCTTAAAACACTCCCGTGGACCTCAGCTCCATTAGAAGAGAACTTAACCTCCTCTCCATGGCCTTCAGTTCTGCTTACCTGTCCCACCTCAAGCCTGGAAAACTCCCTCCATTTGTTCTGCTCATTAACTCACCAAGCTCATTCCTTCTTGATGCTCCCTCCACCTGAAATGCTGTGCTCCTAGGTCTTCACATGGCTGCCTCCAATTTTTTATGAAGACTTCCACTTCAGTGTCTCCCCTTCGCTGATTGCTCAATCTAAATGTCTCTCTGATGCCCCACACGGCACCTGTCCTATCACTCGGTTTTAATTTTGCATAGCACATACCTGTCACTGAAATTATCATCTTCCTATATTTACTCATCTGCTGTGTCTTCCATATAACATTGTACATTTTATGAGACCACACAGCATGTCCATCTCTCTTGGTCACCTTTGTATCCTTAGGATCAAAAGCACTAATGGGCACATATCAGGTATTCACAAACCCCCACCATCCGCCAGCCAGATGAAGTGAGAAGAGTGACAGGCTCAGAGAAGGGTCACCTGGCAGAATAGCAAGGGCTCCTCAGTCCAGATGACAACTGGTAACAAAGGTCGGATTGGAAACGAAGACCACTGGGGCATTCTGCCTCCTTCTGTGGTCAGCCAATTTCCTAGTCTGGGACCTTCACGCTTTTACAAGGGAACAACAAGGCCCTAATTGATCCATAATCTTTATGAGAAACAGCAGAAACAAATCCCTTACATAACTGGTATATAAATCATTTCAGATATGAGTAATGATACCAGGACAGGCAATTTATTTTCAATATGAGACACTTTAAAGGCCCAGTGTAGTTGTATTTTAAATCCTTTCTGGAACTAGAACTTCCTACTTAAGGAAGAAAGTAGTTCCCTGTCACTGGAGGTATTCAAGTTAAGACTGGCTGGTCCTACAGCAGAGCTGCCGGAAGGCAGATTAAGTCATCAGACCAAGGCTGGGCTAGATATCCTCAAAGGACAATTCACTGGTTTGATTTTTAACTTGGCAGTAACAATCACAAAACTAATGATCAAGGTGCTGCTGTCCCCAGAGCTCACGGTGATGACCAAAGGACAATTCACTGGTTTGATTTTAACTTGGCAGTAACAATCACAAAACTAATGATTAAGGTGCTGCTGTCCCCAGAGCTCACGGTGATGACCGCAAGGATGGCTCGCAGTTCTTGAACTGTGTCCTACCTGATCATAAGCATTTTCAAATACTTACTTATATCAGTGACCCCAGTGAACTGCCAAAACAAGCCTATGGAGGCAATTTTCTTACTTTTATTTAGCAAATGAGGAAATCCAGGTGGCGAGGACTTCAAAGACCCACCCGGAGTCACGCAGCTAGCCAGGTCTTTCAGTACTGCTTTATGTGACAGACTGAACAATAACCCCATGCAGCCAGTTCTCTGGGACAACTGCAGAACATGGTGTGTTCTTCTTAGGGTACTGGAACTAATGGAGAAAACATCCTAAATACAGATATGTTGACAAGTCATGCATAAATAGGTATAGGAATGACATTCAGGCTGGAGTGAACCAGAGCACCCAATCAATTCAGAACATATTTTTCCTGGTGTGAGATCTGTCACTGCCTTGCTGTGTGACCCAGGTATGTTTCTTTCCCTTGCATACAACTTCAGTGTACAAAGAAAAAAAGGAAATGAGATGATCCCTAATGTCAGTTCCCTAAGTATTTATGTATTTGTGGGAACTCAATCCCATTCATCTATAAATCTATATTTAGAACAGAATAGCAATTGAGTATCTCCTCACCTAGACTTAAGCGATATGCAAATTCAAAAATCCCCTAGCACTCCTCAAAACACCACGGATCTCAAGCTCTGGGGTCAAATGAGGAGGTGCAGGGTATTTCCAGAGTAAAGAGGCTGGAAACTCAAGAAAGTATCTATTTCTTCTCTAAGAGCCCCCAAGAGTAAAAGGAAAAATATGGCTCCTAAAATTGCTTGTCCATTATTTAGTGCAGTATGTACTCTGTTTCCTAGTCAAAATTGGAGGTCGTATAGCATCTATACACTAAGGGAAGAAGGCATCACTCTAACATTCTGCAGATGTTCATTTCATCCTCCTCCTCAGGCCTCGTGAGCCACAATTCCTTCTTTAAGACTGCCATAAGCTATGGGCAATGTCTTCTAAATCAGAATCATGTCCACACTTACTTTTTTCTAGGTGCCAATAAATTTGTATTAAAAGGGGGAAAAAAAAACTCTTTCAAAAAAAAAAAAGTCACTAGCTGGTTTTCCAATGAATTGTCGAGAAGCCCTGATTTCCCATGTGGGTTCAAAACCATAAATCAGGTAGAGGATTACTTGAATATGACTTTGATCTCCTTTGGGAAGCACAGAAAAAAAGCATTGCCTAGTCTCTGGCACCTTCTAGCCATGTGACCTTGAGTGAGTTCCTTCATCCCTCCAAACTTAACTTGCCTCGTCAGGGGAATTTTACTGGTAATGATGGAAATCAGCCAGTTTAAAGTGAATCCACTTAAAACAAATCCTCAAATGTCATATGCTAAACGGTAGAAGACTATTGGGACTTCCACTGAAAAATAAAACCAAAATATTTAAAGTAAGTTATTTCTAGCTCATTTAGGATATTGCTGTTAAGCCCGTGATAGTTCTAAAAAACAACAAAGAATAAATCAAATATGGTGGGGTTTGGCGCACACTTTTTCAAAAGCATTACAAAGCAAGATGCAACCTCCTTTTCTTTGTTTGATGTTCACAGGTGTTCATTAATGGGGTCATGTTTTCAAAAATGCTTTAGAATAATAAACATTGTCCCAAAGTCCTTTCGCAGTCCTTCAATTAAACATGTTCTTTGAAAAAGCTAGTCACATTTAATCCTCAGTGATTCTCTCTTCTTCAGATGTAAACTGTAAAAACTCGGATCCTATTTGCTTATAATCAAGCACTTTTCCAACACAACTTTCAACAGCTTCATAAAATCATCATCTTTACTATAATTGGTAATTTTACTTTACAACTACTCTGAATTACTCTTGCTTTTATTATTTGATGTTTATATCTATTAATTATCAGCCGCAACTTGCCAACAAAAATATTGACAAGACGGGTCAGAAACAATTGCTAAGCAGAGAGGAATGCTTGAGTGGGGCTAATTTTACAAGTAGTCATTCATCAGTGAATATTTCCACATTAAGACAATTTTTGCTTCTCTGTGCAACCTCAACATTACATGGCCTTGGACAACCTCTCATGCTCACCAACCTCTCTGTAAAAAGCCCCTTTAGGGCTTCCCTCAAATATCCCCTCCATGAAGACTTTGATGACAATCTTATTTAAAACTGTAGTCTGGGGCACCAGGGTGATTCAGTCGGTTCAACTTCTGCCTTCAGCTCAGATCATGATCTCAGGGTCCTGGGACTGAGCCCCGCCTCTGTCCCTCTGCTTTTGCCTTTGCCCACTCCCCTGGACCCACTCGTGCTTTCTCTCTCTTAAATCAATAAATCAAATCTTAAAAACAAACAAACAAAAAAATTGTAGCCCAATTCCAACCCATACACACTTACTCCGTTTACCCTTTTCTTGCTTGGTTTTTTCCTTTTTTTTTTTTTTTTTTTAAGATTTTATTTATTTATCTGACAGAGAGAGAGATTGAGGGCGCACACTTATAAGCAGGGTGAAGGGCAGAGGGGGAGAGGGAAACAGGCTCTCTGCTGAGCCGGGAGATCCATGTGGGGCTTAATCCCAGGACCCTGGGATCATGACCTGAACTGCAGGAAGATGCTCAACCGACTGAGCCACCCAGGCATCCCCCTCACTTTTCTAAGATTTTATTTATTAATTCGAGAGAGAGAGGGAGAGAGCATGAGCAGGGGCGGAAGGATGGGGGGTAGAGGCAGAGGGAGACGGAAAAGCAGAATCCCCGGTGAGCAGGAAGCCCAATGAGGGGCTCAATCCCAGGACCCTGGGATCATGAGCTGAGCCAAAGGCAGCCACTTATCTTACCAAGCCACCCTAGAGCGCCCTGCTTTGGTTTCTTTATAGCACTGCCCAACACCTACCACACTGTATATTTTATTTATTTACTTGTTTATTGTCTAACTCTTCTCCCCTTCTCCCACTCCAATGATAGGCCCATGAGGATAGGGACTTCCTGTCTGCTTTTTTCATTGTTTATAACCTTTACCAAAAACTGTGCTTGGCACATGGTAGGAGCTTTAAAAATAGGTGTCAAATGAATAAATGAAAGCATATTCAAATGAAAAAAACCTTTAGTAATCTCAAAGGATAGAGAACATTCCTGATAGGGCCAGTGTTCTGGGTTTTCTGCCTTCCGTTAGGAGAGACAAATGGATGGCATCACAGCTTTGTGAACGGCTCCTGGAAGCATGGAAGTGAGTGATATGGTTGAATAGCAATGTGTGCCCTTGGGCATGAGAAGTGCCCACAGGAATAATGGCATTACGGCAGGTACTCTTCCTTCCTGCCCGATAAGCCACATAACCATCCCTAACTCCATGCGTGCTTTTCACTAGTGTCTCCCAGTGCAGACGCGCACCCACACACCCACGCATCCACACACCCTAGACAAAAGTGCAACCTGGCTCACATGGTTTTAAAAAAGTCACAGGTCTTAAAATCTCAGCTACCCTATCTTCTACTTCACACTCTGCTTTAGAGGCCAGCTAACTGTTAATTGCCCACTTGTTGCAAGTCCTCATCAAATAACCTAGTGTCCTTGGCAATCAGACTTTGGGGTCAGAAGAAGCTTTATAATAATCGGACCGAAACAAATCATTTTACAGATGGAGAAACCAAGGCCTAATCTTTGAACTAAGAATTTTACCTCCTTAGCATTCATAAACAAAAGACCAACCGGAGATTTAAAAAAAATAAGAAAAACATTAAAAGGGAAGAGAAGAACAGAAACACATCTGGGCAGATGCTGCACGGGACACTCACATACCTTGTGTTTACCCTCTCAGTAAAGTGAACAGTCACTGACTCGCCATTTCCAGAGGTCACCATGTCTCAGATCCATCTCTGAATTCCATCCTTGCTGCTCTTTTGTTTCGTGAGAACAGAAATGTGTAGCTAGTGTTAACTGATCACAAGTCTTCCACGGGTTTTCCTCAGATGATAATTTTAAAGATGGCTTCCCTTAAAAACAGAATTCTGTTTCTCTGGCTCGGGGGTGGCCCTTCTCCCAGACAAACGGTTGTTTCTCAGAGAGCTGTTTCTTGCCACCACCAGAGTCAGATGGTACCTAAGCACCATTTACATCTGACAGGTGAAGTTCCTCCTCTTCTGAAACTAATTGCTGGAAAATTCCAACAAAGCTTTCCTATACAAATACTACCACTTAACGTTCATTACAATTACAGAAATGAGCCAGCAGGTTCTTTGAAGCCTTTCCACACCAGTATTCTGAATTATCGTATCAAAGTTGCTTTCAGAGCACTCACAGAACTTTCTCAAAGATACAGGTTGCTCTGTCGAATAAATGAGTAAAATCTTTAAAAAAAAAAAAAAACAAACAGGGCGCCTGGGTGGCTCAGTGGGTAATGGCCTCTGCCTTCGGCTTGGGTCATGGGCCCAGGGTCCTGAGATCAAGCCCTGCGTCGGGCTCTCTGCTCGGCGGGGAGCCTGCTTCCCCCCTCTCTCTGCCTGCTTCTCTGCCTACTTGTGATCTCTGTCTGTCAAATAAATGAATAAAATCTTTAAAAAAAAAAAAAAGATGCAGGTTATGTGGAGGGTGGCAGCTGAGGCTGGAGAGGGGAGTCTGGACAATTACCTCACCCCTGCATTTACCTCACTCTCCAATTCTAGTCAAGCCTCGAGCCTTACCAAGGAGAGCCTCCAGCTCTGCCAGGCTGGGAGAGAAAGATGTCTTTATTAGAAAAATCATCCCAGAGGCTGCCAAGCCCTGTGTGAACCAGAGAGATTGCTCGGCAAATGAAGGGGTCATACAGGAGTCTGGGATAAAGAGACACACATTGAGGTTTCAGTGACCCAGAAAGCCCTGAAAAAAATATGATCCTTTATGGGAAAAAGAAAAAGATAGTTTCCATTGAAAACAGCTGATGGGTGTTTTTCCCCTTCCAAGCGGACAAAATAATACCTTGAGGAACAGGGGAAAATGAGACTTTTTTTTTGAATTCTCCAGGGAGAAGAAACAGCTGGGACCAGGCCTCTGTGGCAGCTAGCCTGGGACCAGACAAGGACAGAGAATGGCCAGGTCTATTTTCAGTGGCACTTAGGTTACTGCTGACCAGGTCCCTGACACCACTGGCTGTGCGTTCCATGAGGGCAACCCCTGGGTAAGCCCAGAATCTTCTGGGGCCGAGCCCACTGTCCAGGCTCCCTAACTCCCTGGACAAGATCATGGATCCTACCCCTGTTTCCCATCCTCATCTCACCCCTGCTATGTTCTTACCCCTATACCATGATGCTGCAGGCTAGAGACCCTCTATGAGTAACAGGAGTTTCCCACTATATGAGTCTAGCTTTTTTTTTTTTTTTTTAATTTACGAGAAAGAGAGAGAGAGAGAGAGGGAGGGAGAGAGGGAATACAAGCAGGGGAAGCAGGAGAGGGAGAAGCAGGCTTCCCACCAAGCAGGGATCAGGAGATGTGGGCCCGATCCCAGGACGTTGGAACCATGACTGGAGCCAAAGGCAGACGCTTCATGACTGAGCCACCCAGGCACCCTAGGCTAGCTTGTATTAAGATTTGTATGCCAAGGCACTGATAAAGACTATCCCTAATGTTGTATCACTTCATCTTTGCAATAAATTAGTGAGCTAGGTACTAGTACTTTTATCTCCCATTTCACAGACGAGGAAACAGAGGCTTGGAGGTGCCATGGAACTTACCCAAGGGCACAATACAGTTTGGACTCAAAACCAGGCCCAAATTGCAAGCCTGTGCCTTTATCCTGACTCCTGAGGCCTCACTGTGGTTTGTACAGGGGCTTGGAGGATCTCTAAGATACTGTATTGTGGGCCCAAATCATCTTGTTAAAATGCAAACTGTGGGCGCCTGGGTGGCTCAGTGGTTTAAAGCCTCTGCTTTCTGCTCAGGTCATGATCCCGGGGTGCTGGGAATGAGTCCCGCATCCCATTCTCTGCTCAGCAGGGAGCCTGCTTCTCCAGCTCTTTCTGACTGCCTCTCTGCCTACCTGTGATCTCTGTCAAACAAATAAATAAAATCTTAAAAAAAAAAATAAAATAAAATGCAAATTGTGATTCAGAAGGTCTGGGTGAGGGCCCGAGTCCTCTCCATCTAACAAGCTGCCATGAGGTCTACGGACTGCACATTCCCCATCCAGCCTAGGAAACCTTTTCTTTCTGATGCCCTCTATTTCTTTTAAACAGTAAGTATCGTTTCTAACCTAAAAAATGGTAGATTTCACTGCGTATTTGGTGCCTAGTGAGCTATCTAGCAAAGGCGTTCTGGTCTAACACATTCTTAAGGAGTTTCTGCCTCAGAGCTTGGGTGGAAACACTCAAGGTTTGGAGACAGAGATGTGCCCTGATCTTATTTGCATTTTAGAAGGTGTCTCTGCAGCAGTGGAGGGAGCAGTTTAGGGAGGACAAGATTGGAAGCGGCAGACCAGGGTGGAGACTAGTGCAGTGACCCAGGCAGGAGATAACTAAGAGAAGCTCACCCTGCCTCCTGGCTGCTTGTTTTAATCACATCACTAATGTGTAATAATTAGAATCAGAGGAGCTCAGAGGGAATGAGAGAACACATTTAACCTAATCATGTAATTTTACAGGGAAAGGCTGAGGCTAAGAGAAATTCCCAAAGTCATACAATCTATCTGTCGTAGCATTTTTTTTAAATACTTTCTGCGTTCTGGGCAATAAAAATAAAAAGCAAAAGTAGATTCAAATGTGTTTTAATAAACACTTGATTAAATAGTTAATTTAATAGTTAGCTTTGTTTGCTGCAGGACTTCTCAGAGCCTCTAACAAACTCATGTTCCCTGTATATCTTCCAGAGATTGAACATGTTTCACAAAGAGTAGAGAATTTTTTTAGGATTTGTTGTTCATGAAAAATATTTGGGAAACTGGTATCCAGTGTTCTTTCCATGGATCCCACGGCTTCTCACTACTTGAGTGAATTAGCTGCCTCTTCTGAGCTAGACATGCCCCACCTTGTGCCTCTCTAAGAAAATCTGAGTCCACGTATTTTTCTCTTTTCCCTTTCATTTTTCTTACATCACTTCCTGTAGTTCAGAAAGTACAAATTAACTTGGCTGGTCTGTACTGCCTGATCCCTTAGTAGGGAAAGTGATTTCCAAATCAAGGAGAGCAGAATTATAAGATTAAGTGCAAAAACCCAACTTTGTTAATATCTTTTACTGTAATCAGAAAAAATATATATAACCCAACTGAGGTTTAATTTTTTTCTCATTTTTCAAATGATGTGGTATGACCAGATCACTTCTCCTCCCAGCTCCCTGTGTATAGTCCATGTCATGGTGAAAGCTTCTTCCATCTCTCTTAACAAGGTCAGAACAGGTCAGTTACTTACCCGAACTGGAACTTCCCCACTGAATGCCCATGCCCCGCTTTGGGGACCCTGTGCACTGCCCCTGAGAGGTATGCCACCCGGATACTTATCCAAACACACTTTCTAGGACTCCTCATATCCAGACACAGAGTCAGGAGTCGTCCTTCTGGGGCTACCCTGCTGTCTTCTCACAAATGACTGTCTTCAAGATGACTGGCCCACATGGTCACGAGACATGAGTTGCCCAGCACAGGAGCCCTATTTTTTGCCCAGTACTCTCTCCTAGGCACCATAGCCTTTAGACTGTGTCAACCAATTCCTCACTCCCAGCTGCCGTGGTAATCACCAAAGCCACCACTCTTCAGAGAGCGACACAAATTCCTATCAGGTCCACACTCTGTCATCATGTGCCTCAGAGCTGACTGCCCAGACTGCCACAGCCAGCCCAAGCCACTTTGGTCCTGACAGAACAGCCTCGGGGAAAATCGTTGCCTCATTCAGCCTTGTTCCAGCTGCAAGCAAACCTGCCAGACCTCATTCTCCTTCTTTCTTCCTGTCCTCTTCCTCCTCCTGGCCCATTGGCTTTCAGACAGGTTTCCCAGGGGAGCTCAGTGTCTCTTGTGGTTGGGCTCTGTGTGCCTCTGGAAATATTATCTGCATAACTTATCACTGCCAATGTATGCTTCTTCCCTTGACTGAAAGGGTATAGGTCTCGATCTGAGTTAAGGAACACAAAGATTTTTGCATATTGAATGTCTCTGTGTATACATATATGCCACCTGGCAGTTGCTGAGCTAGCCAGATATTTTACCACTCCCATGTCATTGCTCAAGCTAGTCCCTTGGCTTAGAAGGACCTTCTTTTCATCTACTTCCTATTGACCTCACACCCACCTGTGGAAGTCTTCTATTGGTCAGCTCTTGGTAACAAAACTCCAACTTTCCCTTGAGATCCCAGTCTTTCATGGGATTGAGTTGGTGTGGTTTGTGAGGGAGTGAGAGCACCCTCCAGCTCTGGGACAGGCCTTGTCTAATCAGAACCCATAGTCCCCTGGTCACTATGATTGGTTAATAGATGTACAGGTGATTGAAGGAGGCCAGTGGCCTGAGATTCCTCACTGGGATCTCTGCAGGAGATGTTGAGAGTTAATATCAGTTATCTACTGCTGTGTAACAAAATAGCCCTCAAATTCAGCAGCTTGAAACAGCACACGTGTATTATCTCACCAGGGTCTGAGGGCTGGGGATCCTGAAGCAGCTGAACTGAGCGGCTCTGGCTGAGGGTCTCTAGGACTGTAGTCAAGACAGCAGGCAGAGCTGAAAACACAAGAAGGCCTCACAGAAGCTGAGGGATCTGATTCCAAGGTGGCTCACTCACGTGGCTGTTGGGGAGAAGCCCCAGCCCCTCAGCACAAGGACTTCTCTGTATGCACAGCTGCTCAAGTGTCCTCACAGCACGGCACCTGGTTAGCCGTGGAGTGAGCATCCCAGCGACAGAGAGAGAGAGAGAGCAAGAAGACCAGGATGCCTTCTGTGTCCTTACGTCAGAAGTCTCACACTTAAGAGTAGGAGAATTTGCGCCGCCCTCTGAAAGAATGGAGTCTCAAAAAATTTGTGAGCATATTTTAAAACCACTACAAGGATATTGTCCATTACACTGCCCAGCCACCCGCTGAGCCATAAGAGCATCTTCTATAACGCCACCTGGAAAAACCCTAACCCTTTTCGTAAGCAGCTTGACTGTTCTTGCCTCCCGTGCCCTGTAAATTGGATAACTGATTTTGTTTTACTCTTTGCTCCTCAGAAACTTAAACCAGATTTGTAGCCCACTTCCATCAGGGGTAAAATACTTCACGGCATGTATTTTATATGCGAGCCTCATTTCTAAGTTTGGATTTTCTCTTTCCTAGTTTTCCTTGAGCATCATTTTTCTAACTTTAAAATTTACTTTACCTTGCTATATGCTCTGCATCTTAACAAGTTGCCTTAAATCCTTTTTAGGACAAGGCTAGGTATAAATAAATAAGTACAAGCATACAAATGTATACATACATACCTAAAATAGGGCTCTTGATTTACTAGTATAGATCCCTAGAGTCAGAGCACCAAATCATTTAAACAAATTCAGGTCATTTTATCTGACAGATCCTATGGTAAGAAGAATAACAACAGCATTTACAATAACTGCTAATATTCATTGTGCATTAACGATGTGCCAAGCCTTGTGCTTAAGAATTTCACTCATCCCTTGATTTAACCTTCACAATGTCCCCTGAAGTTACTTACTATCACAATGCCCACCTTCCAAATAAGGCTTAGGAGAGTGAAGAAACTTTCCATTTCTAGAAAGTGACAGAGCCAAGATTCTAATTCAAGGTCATTGGTTTCTAGATGCAAAGCTACATGCTACTTCTGTTTTTTTAGGGCAAATGGAAGATATGTTTTAGCATTTTATCCATGAAAAGACTGAGGCCCACACAGGTGATTTCAAAGTCCTCAAGTAGTTATTCAACATTCCTGGGTACCCAACATTGTGGTAAGAGATTCAGGGTATGCAAAGCAAGAGGAAAACAGACAACTGAGGATTTCATAGTCCAAGCAGGAACAGGTAAATTACAAATATGTAAAGCAATTTTAAAATAGAATTTACAAGAATTGAAATGAACAGAATACATAATAAATGCTACACATGGGCAAATAAGGCAAAAAAAAAAAAAAAAAAAATCTCCATGATCTGAAAAGGCTACAGAAGGTTTCTAGAAAAAGATAAGATTGAGGCCAGACCAATTGCACCACTGGGTATTTTACCCCAAAAGTACAGATGTAGTGAAAAGAGGGCTACAGGCACCCCAATGTTCACAGCAGCAATGGCCGCAGTCGCCAAACTGTAGAAAGAGCCAAGATGCCCTCCAACAGACAAATGGATAAAAAAGATGTGGTCTATATATACAATAAAATATTATGCTTCCATCAGAAAGCATGAATACCCAACTTTTGTATCAGCATGGATGGGACTGGAGGAGATTATGCTGAATGAAGTAAGTTAAACAGAGAGAGTCAATTATCATAAGGTTTCACTTGTAGAACATAAGGAAGGACATTAGGAAAAGGAAAGGAAAAGTGAATGGTGGAAATGAGAGGGGGAGATGAGAAAAAAACAGACAGACTGAGAGACTGTGGACTCTGAGAAAAAAACTGAGGGTTTTAGAGGGGAAGGGAGTGGGGGGATGGGTGTGCCTGGTGGGGGTATTAAGGAGGGCACGGATTGCATGGAGCACTGGGTGTTGTAGGTAAACAATAACTCTTAAAACACTGCATCAAAAACTAATGATGTATTTTATGGTGACTAACATAACACAATAAAATTAAAAACAAAAGCAAAAAAGATTTTGGCCAGACCTTGAGGGATGGGCTAAAATTGGATAAATAAGATACTGGAGTAACAACATGGAAAAAAACACCAAGATGAAATTCTCTAGGCAATATGTAAATAATTCCATAACCTTTGGCCTCTTAGGAACTACCTCTTAGATCAACCAGCTAATGTGCCTGGTAACTTGTAGAGAGGAAAAGGTATACTCATACATATATATATGTACATACATATGGTTTCCAAATGTGGAAAGGAAAAGTCAAAAGCAGCAACAAACATATGGGCATCAGGGGTGCCTGGGTGGCTCAATTAGTTAAGTATCTGCCTTTGGCTCAGGTCATGAGTCTAGAGTCCTGGGATGGAGTCTCACATTGGGCTCCTTGCTCAGTGAAGAGCCTGTTTTTCCCTCTGCCTGCTGCTTTCCCTGCTTGTGCACTCTCTCTCTCTCTCTCTCTCTCTCTAATAAATAAACAAAATCTTAAAAAAAAAAACTGCATGGTTAAAAAAAGAAGCATATGGGCATTAGAACAGAAAATTTTAAATAGTACAACAATGGCTTCCTTTAAAAAGAAAAAAGCAATGCTATAATTGTCAACCATGATCCTATCATTTCTGATTGATAAGATGAATCAACAAACATGTTTAAATCTTGGAAGAAGAGTACTGTTTGTGGGTCATAAGACATACATTATAGTTTCAGCGTGCCCAGAGATAACTACAGTCCTAAGGTCTGGTTGCCCATCTGTAAAATGGGGATAGTACAAATCAAATAAGAAAACTTACATAAAAATGCTTTCTAGCCCATAAAACAGAATAATGATCCCTAAAATAAATCAGTCTTAGATACAAAGTCAACACAACTATTAGAGATAGCCTGGTACAAACGTTTTCTTAATATTTGAATGCCCACCACAAACTCTGTGACTTCTGCTTGACCTTCTCCAGTGTCAAGGAGCCTCCCTCCACAAAAGATTGTATAGCGTGTTTGGAGATAATTTAAATGGAACTAAGAGCTGTGTCTTGGCATTTTCACAGGTCCTGATTTTATCTTCTGGGATGCACAGAAAACAATATTTTCATTTTCACATATATTAGCTCTTCAAGTGTTTACAGCATGTTTACATTGTTACCATTGCCTACCTTTCAACCAAAGTCCTAGACTATCCTCCAAAATAGTTCCAGTTCCTTCAAAGCTTTTTCAGGTAACATGATGCCAAGATATAATAAGTCACAGAATCAGTCACCCTCCACAGACCGTTTCTAGATACCAATGTGATGTCCATCATGGACACAGTACTCTAAATACAGCTGCATTTAGAAGTATGGTACTGACTCTATGACTCCATAATCCCACAGTCCATGTTTCTGGACCATTTGGTTGACTGTACGCACGGATCTAATCAAAGAGCTGGATATTCCAACATTCAGTAAAGGTATGTGAACAAATGAACACACACATCCACCACATGCACTGTGTAGGCACCTGTCTAAATAAGTATCAAATAAGCCCAAGCTAACTAGTGTTTGCTGAGTATACATCGTGTTCCCTTAGAATGCACCAGACAAGAAAAGCATCATTTATTTGTTTCTTGTGTCTTGTTTGTCTCCCCTCTCTGAATACCAGCTCCCTGAGAGAAGGGAATTTCTCTTATTTTTTGTATTCCCAACTTCAAACTACCAGACAAATAGAAGATGTTTAATAAATATTTAATTAACTAATTCATTAATGAGATACTGCCTTACAGATTGACTGGGGGAAAAAAAGAACATAAAGGGAAAAGAAGAGTCAGTGTGTACAAATGAAGGCCTCCAAAGAAAAAGGAACTTTTCTAAGCCCTTTGCATATCCACTGACCCCTTCTCAATCAACCTCAAACCAATGGAACTTTAATCAGATTGTCCTGCTGCTGCGACCCCAGCTAGGCTGTTTGTATATAAAAAAGGGTCTATGTGCATTAAAAGATCAGCCCTTAGGTATAGCTGTGTCTCTTCTAGTCTAGGGTCAGAGTAAGTGAGAGCTAGAGCATTACTGGCCAGATGTTATTTCTCCACCATTAAAATCTCCAAAACTCCAGTAAGCAATGTGGCTTGAACCATAACTCTAAAAAAGTTGTTCAGGGAAGAAGATCAATAGAATTGAAACACAGGTTTCAGAGAGGTCAAAAGGCTTGACCTAAGCTTTGAAGGATAAATGTAGACAAATGGAATGGAGAAGCGATAAACAATGGTACCGGAATCCATTTTGACTGAAGTTGGGCTCAGAAGATGGAAAACTTAGAATGAGTCCCTATGTTGTTTAGACCTTTAAAAAACAAAACAAAACAAAAACAATGGGGAGCTACTGCAGGAGCAGCGTAGCACAATAACAACATATTTTTGGAAAGAAGGCTCTATAACTGGGCTTCATGATGTCTTTAGGGAGAGCAAATTCTTTTGGGGTCTAAGTCAGGAGCACAGGGCTATAAGCTAAGCTCTGCCATTAATTTGTAGATTTACTCTGGATAAAATGCTTCACCTTGATTGGGCTTACTTTCTCTGTATATCAAAAGAGAGGCAATGAGAGAAGTTAGTATGTTCTACCAGTAGTCCCAACTCCACACAAAGCAGTGGATCCCTAAAGCACTATGTTTAGAAGGATTTAGAGGCTGTATGGGGGGGGGGGGTGTCAAAGGAAATGTGCTGCCATCAGCTAGTAATGCCTGCCGTGGGTGCATAAAGGAGGGATGGAGCCGAGCTTGCCACATGTTTGTCACTAATGGCACATCAGAGAGGCCAATTTCACAGTCTCTCACCTACCCTCCCAGTGTGAACACCGCCATCCCTCTGTTCTTACCAGCCCCACCGATTTCCTACACCCTGTCATTCCAGGGGTCAAGGATAGGAATGTTCACAGTTTTCTGTGTCACAGAAAAGCAGAAATGCTTGATAAAGTGTCCTCCAGTCTGACATTTCTACCAGAGGCCAGTTGGAAGCACACCTCAGTGACCTCTTGCTCACTCCCCCAACTTCCCCTCTGCAGGACAGACTCTGCCTGGAGAACAAAGTGAAGAAACCATTTATTTCCATGCAAATGTCCCCTTAATGGGTAATGAGGCAAACTGGCTGCAGCTGGATCTGCTGTGTAAGGCTGAAATGTCTCTAAATAGAATATGGCTCCAAGTTTTCCATGGGGTACCTGCATCAGCAAAATTCTGTAAGTAAGGCACTGAGGAGAAGCAACTTTCTCTCGGGCATCCTTTGCCCCCAGCAAATCACAGCTGTGCAAGGAGGAAAAGTAAGGTAAAGAGGTGAGGCCATAACTTGGAAAGGGACAGGAAGAAGCGAGTCAAGAAAAAGGAAGTAAGCCTGATGCAGATTCATCTCCCACTGCTTATTCTCAAAATTTTTCTCTAGCCATACTAAGTGACTTGTTGGTTCCATCCAGATCTTTGCACATGCTGTTTCTCCCCTCTGGACTGCTCCACATTTGCTTAACAGGACTAACTCATACTCACCCATAAGGTGTGATCTGGAAGCCTCCAGAAAGGCTTCTCAACCCTGCATAAGGGCCTCCTATACCTTCCCTGTCCCAGCACCGATCATGCTATATTCAAATTGTGTTTTTACTTATCTGTCCTTCCCTAATAAAAATAGCAGCCAGTGTCAACTGAATGTTGGATATGTGGGAGGCACACACGAAACGTCTAACACATACGATTTCGCTTAATGGCACAATAATTGTAAAAGGCAATATCCCCGTTTTACAAATGGAGAAATGGGCTCAAGCCTCTTGACCAAGGTAATACGGGTTATGCATCTAGCAAGGGGCAGAGCTGTGTTTAGAAGCCAGATCCACCCACACACCTTTAACCGTCATGCTATTTCACAACCCCTGCCCCCGTGTTGGATTCCAGGGGTCACAGGCCAGGTGCTACTCACACGTTCCAGCAGTGGTGTACCGGGCTGGCAGGTAATCCTCAAGGTGAATCGGTTGATTGAAGGAAGGTGCCACAGACTGAATGTTTGTGTCCCCCACCAAAAATGTAAATGTTGAAATCCTAAGCCCCGGGATGACGGCATTAGGAGGATGGCACCCTTAGCACGGGATTCATGCCCTTATAAAAGAGGCCTGAGGTCGCTCCCTTGCCCCTTACCTCATGTGAGGTTAGAAAGAGAAGGCAGCTGTCTGCAACCCAGAAGAGGAACCTCAGCAGAACGCGTTGGCACTCTAAGCTTGGACCTCCAGGCTCCGGAACTGTGAGAAACCCGTTTCTGTTGTCAATCTATGGTCCTTCCTTATAGCAGCCCAAATGGACCAAGATGGAATGAAGGAGTACAGTGATGAATAAACAGATTATGTGGGGTCAATTCCTACTTGAAGTAATGGGGCTAATTGAAGGGAATTATCCCCACGAGAGTGTGTGTTGCTCAGGGCAGCCAGGGAAAACAAAACAAACAAAACAGAATTTATCCTAGTCAATGAGAGAAGCCAAAAGTTGGAACCAGAGAAGCAGGCCCAGGAACGAATGGGAGATGAGGCCAGGGGCCAGGCACTATGAGACTAGGAAAAGATAAGGAAATAAAATGTCAGAAAGATTGAGAAGAAAAAAGAAAATAACTAAGATAATAAACTAGGGGCATGCTAGACCCACAGTGTAGGAGGTGGGCTGATTGCTTTCAAGTCATGGATAGATGCATGAAAATATATAATACAAAAAGATCTATATGGCTTGGGTCAGAACTGGTCCCCAAACCCACACCTTTGCTGTTACTACGTGCTACTCCTCTAAGCAATATCTCATCCTCACAGCATTCTCTTCCTTTATTTGTAAAAACACAGATTCTCTGGACTAGACACATTTGCCCATAATTGTTGTCACAGTAGATGTTTCAAAATGCTCCAGTCTAAGACACAAATAATCTAAGAAATGGGAGCAGAATTAACCTTTACAAAGTTTGGGGTGGGTGGAGAGGGTCTCCTTTAGAAGCTGTCTTATTTAGTACCCTGGGCTCCAACAAGCTCCATTCCTGCAAATTCATTCACTATCCGTAATTGCTTAAAACTTTTTAAACTTGGGGAACCTGGGTGGCTCAGTGGGTTAAGCCTCTGCCTTAGGCTCAGGTCGTGATCTCAGGGTCCTGGGATCGAGCCCCAAATTTGGCTCTGCTCAGCAGGAAGCCTGCTTCCCTCTCTCTCTCTGCCTGCCTCTCTGCCTACTTGTGATCTCTCTCTCTCTCTCTCTCTCTGTCAAATAAATAAATAAAATCCTAAAAAAAAAAACAAAAAACTTTTTAAACTCAACAAATGCCTGTTTGGTGCCTTTTGTATGCCAGGGACTAAACCAGAAGATACAGAGAAGAGTAACACAAAGTTAATTTCTATAAGCCCAGCAAATGATTCTATGTTCAGAAGGAAATCCAGAACAGAGTTTAAATCAGAAAACCTGATTTGTATTTCCCTGATGATGGGATTCTGTCCCACGCCCATCAGGATGGCTAAAATTAACACAGGAACCAACAGGAGTTGGCAAGGATGCGGAGAAAGGGGAACCCTCTTACATTGTGGGTGGGAATGCATACTGGTGCAGCCACTCCGGAGAACAGTGTGGAGGTTTCTCGAAATGTTAAAAACAGAATTACCCTATGATCCAGCAATTGAGTTGCTAGGTATTTACGCAAAGGATCCAAAACTACAGATTCAAAGGGGTACATGCACCCCAATGTTTATAGCAGCATTATCAATAATAGCCAAACTAGACAGAGAGCCTAAATGTCCACTGACAGATGAATGGATAAAGAAGATGTGGTATGTGTGTGTATAGATATATATAGATAAAATACAGATACAGACGTAGATATAGATATAGATACAGATAATGGAATATTACTTGGCCATCAAAAAGAATGAAATCTTACCATTTACAATATGGATGGAGCTAGAGTGTATTACACTAAGTGAAATGAGCCAGAGAAAGATAAATGCCATATGATTTCATTCATATGTGGAATTTAAGAAAGAAAACATGAACATATGGGAAGGGGGAAGAGGGAATAGGAAAGAAGAAAAGAAGTCATAAGAGATTCTTTGAACAAACTGAGGTTTGATGGAGGGAGGTGGATGGCGGATGGGCTAGACGGGTGATGTGGATTAAGGAGGGCACTTGCTATGATGAACACTGGGTGTTGTGTGTAAGTGATGAATCACTGAGTTCTACTCTGGAAACCAATATCGCACTGTGTATTAACTACCAAAAAATTTTAAATTAAAAAAAAAAAAATCAAGGCAAGGTCCTGATCCAGGTCTTCTGGGCTAATAATAGTGACCAATCTATCACCAACTGTGATCTTGGGCAAGTTAAATAACCTCCCTGTATTCTAACCACCCTGTATTCTAGTGTCTTCATCTGCAAGACGTAGAATTATTATGCTCACCTCACAGGGCTGCCACAGGAATTAAATGAAACAGCATATGGGGAAGCATTTTACAAAACTGTGAAGCATTCAGCATATTCAATTTCTGTTACTAGAAATTCTTCTTACTGCTCTAGGTGCCACCCTGTTTAATACGCAGATTTAGCCAGATGCCTGGCATGGAGATTTAAATGCCACGAACATAGAATTTTGACAAATAAAAGAAACCCCAGTTGAGTCCAACTGATCTGAACGAACGTATACTGGGGACCTACCGCATATAAAGCACAGAAGTGTAATTAAGCTTCTAACAGCTGTGTCAGCTAGTTATTGTTTCCCTATTTTAAGGAGACTCGGGTAGAGTAACTTGCCTGAGTCACGCAACAAATAAATAGAGCTGGTGTTTATACTTAAGTCAGCCAGTCTCATCTACTGTTCGGTTTTGTCTTTTTTTTTTTTTTGCAAATGTTTTATTCTGCCTATAAGTGCTGCCCACCTCCATCCCCTGAATCGGTAACCGCCCCCCTCCCCCACCAAAGCCCATCACAATGGATCTCCATACTCCCAACCCAGTGATAACTTTTCTCCTCACTTCACAATTCCATTATTTGGCAAGAAATCCACAAGGGACAAGCATATCAGCAATGAAAGGAAAGGGGTATGTAAGCCAGTTTCTTTATCGGCGGCTCGCATGCTTGTGATTTCAGGCTGGGGAAGGAGGAATGGGAGCTGTAAGTAATGCTAATAGGATCGTCCAAGGAGCAGCAGATAACAGCTCCCGCGGTCCCAGAGAGGAATTGCCTTTGTGCCAGATGGGGTTTTTTTGTTACCATCCTGGCTGTGAGATGAGATTCAGAGAAATCAGATGTGATGGGTTTCGAAACCCCACTAACACACAGCTGACTCAGAAGAGGTCCAGGAGCAAAGAATGGTTTCAGCCACAGATTGTCTGGACAGAAGCTTTCCACTCCCTTGCAAGGAAAGGAAGAGAAACCCATGGAGAACCTGGCACCATCCACCTGGGAGGAGAGAAGGGTCAGGAGCAAGACCTCATCACTGCCGATGGGCTTCCCTCAGGCTCAGGGAGCGGGTGGAAACTGAACGTTTGGGAAGAATCTATAGGAAGGCAGATAGTATCTCAATATGAAGAGGGAAATTAGCATTCCATAACAGAGTGGGTTCACTCGAGAGGAAGTGGGCACCGTGCCCCAGAGTGCTGAAGAAAAGTCAGGGAACCTCCAATGAAAGGTCACAGAGCATATCTCTGCATCCTATGGTGATGAGATCATCAGAGGACAGTGAATTCTACTCCAAAGCTGGCCTTCTGATTGGCTTTAAAGTCACAGAATCAGAATTCCAGCTTTCCAACTCTTTAGCGGTATCACCCTCCACAAGTTACTTAACCTCTCTAGGCTTCGATTTCTTTCTTCATGAATAAACACATACGTTATAATTTCAGATGCTGATAAGCACTGTGAGGAAAATAACAGCATGTCATAAAATAGAATGTCTTTCAGGAAGGGGTAAAAGGGACATTAACTGGGGCAGATGGGGAGAGTCTCTCTGGGCTGAGTTTTCCCCATCAAAGAAGAAACCAGCCCTGCTGAGTAAGGGCATCCAGGCGGAGGGGATAACAAACACAAAAGCCTTGAGGCAGATCAAAGCTTAGTATGTTAAAAAACAGTGTGTGTGTGGGGGGGGGGGGGCCCGGGCGTCCAGGAGCAGAGGAAGTGAGGAGAGAGGAAGGGTGGGGTATGAGATCAAAGACTAGGCAGGGTCCAGTCACATAGGGTCTTTGTAGGCCACAGTGAGGACTCGAATTCATTCAAACGCAAGTGCAAAGCCACGGAAGGTTTTAGGCAGGGTAAGACACTGTAGAATTTGCATTTTAAAGCCATCATGGACTTGGCTTATTAAAACCTCCCGAGCACGATCCTTCCTATTCTTTCTCTATTTGTCAAAGTCCCCAGGGCCCTAGAAGGGCTCAGAGTTACAAGATAGAAGGTGTCTGGGTCCCTTGATAATCTCATAGGTGTCTGGGACCAGGAACACTAATGTTGGATTGTTAGGGAGAACAAATAAGCATTATGTATTAAGCCAGTGAGAGAGAGGGAGGGAAGGAGGCGAGGGAAAGAGAAAAAGGGTTGGGAGGGAGAGAGGGAGAATATCCCTGCAGATACATGAAGAGTCTGAGAATGAGCAGCGGAAGCAGGAGACCGTCCATCTGTGCCCCTCACAGGGTTTTGAATAAAGTTGGGTAATTTCTTTCAAGTAAATAAGAGGACACAGTCAAGGACCAGTTAAACCATGGTATGAACCCATAACCAACCATCTTCCTTGCGGGTGTCTGCTATATCGAAAAGCAGCAGAAATAAAAGTAGCAGGTCAGGTTATAATGCCTGAGACAATGTCCTCCACACAATATCCTACCTCCCTTCTCAGAAGCCAGGTTGAAAAGAAATAATTTCTTCTCCATCAGCCCAGATAGCCTTTTTAAGTCCTTGTCAGAAAGACCACGTTGGCTTTCATAATTGTAAACTACAAAAACTACAAGGCACAGGTAGCTGAGTTTTAGGCAATAACCAGGCCCTTGCTAACCTTGTGCATCCCCTGATAGAAACAGCCACTACCCCAGAACTACAGGGATGGGAGACACATACATGTGCATATATTCACTCACTCAAGGAGCATTTACTGAACACCTACTTTGTACGAGGCCCCGGTCTAAGTACTGGTGATATAGTGGGGAACCACACAGATAAAATTCTTTCCTCGCTAAAACAGTCAATGACTACAAATAAGACACACAAGTTTCTTATTCTGATAAGTAAACAAATACAATTTCCGAAGCGGGTAAGGGCTATGATGAAAATAATGGCATATGAGGCAACAGAGAGTATTTGGAGAGGGGCAGGGGGACATAAACTTGGGCAGACATGGAAGCTGGTAGGAAGGAAAGAGACAGTAAGCAAACGAGCAGAATGTGCATCAAGAGGTAAGGAGCACTGCAGTAAAAAATGAAGGAAGAGGACAGAGCAATGGTGGGAAGGGTGTTAAGAGGTGGGTTACTATAAAGAATCTCTAGTCAAGCCTTGTGATGCTTTCGTTATGGGGATGAGCAGAAAGAAGGAGTCAGGAGAGCTCTTCTCTTCCTGGTTTGTGCAACAGATGGAGGTGTCATTTACTGATGGGGGAGCATTGTAGGAAAACCGAGTTTGTGGGGAGACGATCCTAAGTCCTGAACATGCATTTCTCTGTGATGCTCAAAGAGTCCTATGGAGTAGATGACGGGCGTCAACCATATACAGACGGTAACTGAAGTCGGGGGCATTGTTACAGACTGTGTTATATGCCTCCAAAATTGGTATGTTGAAATCCCAGCCCCCAGTGGGGTGGGATTAGTGTCCTTATAAAAGAGACCCCAGAACTCCCTTGTCCCTCCCACCATGTAAGGATACATTGAGAAGATAGCCATCTGCAAATCAGGAAGCAGGCCCTCATCGGGGCTCCTTAATCTTGGACTTCCCAGCCTCAAGAATGGTGAGAAATAAGTGTTTAACCCGCTCAGTCTCTGGTGGTTTTGTTACAGCAGCCCAAATGAACTAAGGCAGGAATGAATGAGAATTCACACAAATTTGAAGGTCTGCAGTCCAGATTCTGTCCACCTTTCTACTCTACTGTCCACAGAATACAGCCCATCACATGGTCCAGGAGGGCTGCAGGATCTCCAGCCATTAAGCCCGGCCAGACAGCTCTGCTATTAGTTTTCTCTGAAACCTTGTGAAACTTGTCTCTCCTCCCTGGATCCGTTTGCTCACCTGATCTGTCAAGCTCCTTGTTGCTCTAACATGTTGTGACCCTGTCAGAATAGGGGCTGAGTAACTTCCGTCCGAAGAAGGGAGTCCGGGACACAGCCACACAGATACAATATTGATTTGACTAAGAAACTGACCTTTAAATATTCTATGTTCTTATTGGTGCTTTGGTTAAGAACTCTCCGGGGAACTCTGAGGGTAATTGCTTTTGCCTCTGCTTTAGAAGGGACTGACTTTGATGCAATGCTGTTCTCATCTGCGGGTTTAATTTAGCTCTTTTGTCTGCGTTAAACTCACTGGGAACTATCCTTTGTGTGGTGCCAAGCACATCACATGGTCGGCCGTTTCTAGCTGAATTTAGACTTGCCCTTTTAGCTAAGGATCCTGGGATGCTCTGACTGTCAGGCTGGGCAAGCTGACTTCTACCTGCCTCCCTCAGGATCCTGTCTCTGGGAGCTGTGGGCCATCCGAATCAGCCACTGGGTGTCAGCATTGCTTTGTCCAATTACAAGGAAAACTAGCTCTTTGTGTGGTTTGGGAGTTGTTTGTGCAGTAAGTTTGGGTACTCAAGTGAGCACAACCACCGTTCATATTTTTATAGCCTTAGCATTAAGCAAAGAAGTTCTCTGTTTTAACATCTGCACTCTCCCTACACATCCAGCCCCTTCGTGTCCCTCGTCTAAATTCCCATTTCCGGTTGCGTGTCCCCCAAGTCTATTTGCATCTGGTTATGATCAGGTCTGTGACAGCCTCAACTGTGAAATAATGAGCCCTCTGTCCCTGAAGGTTTGCAAACAGAAACGGCAAAAGCACCTGGCAGGAATTACTGTAGAGAAGAAGGAAAAGTGTGTATATATTGTGTGTATATTGTGTGTATATTATACAAATAGAAATACATGTATGTATATATATATATACAGGTATTTTCCCTGCTTGAGAACCTTCGCTGATGCCCCCCTCCCCGACACCTTTGTCCATAGCAGGGTAAATTCTAAACCATCTAGCTTTGCGAAGCTGTCTATGACCAGGCTGTCCCCAATTCCTCTGACTCCTCTCCTGTCTCGAACATCAGGCTTCAATAAGAATGAGCTTTTCCAAGGAGAATTTCACACTCTCCATGCCTCTGTTCACCCTTCTCACCAGGGCAACCTCTCCTCATCTTTCCAGAGGCTCCTCCAGGGGGCTAATTGGGATCCCTTCTCCAATGCCCATTCCCAGGCTCAGCGTAGTGCCTTTTCTGTGAGTACCTAGAACACATCAACTGACTATATAATTTACTCAAGGGTGTCCAAGTTATCTGTCATGCATCTTTCACCCACTAAATTATGGATTGCTTTAGCCTTGGAGTTCTTCATCTCTGTATCACTGGTTCCTGCCATCGTGTCAGGCAGCTTGCTGACATGTATAGAACATTTGCTTATTTAACTGAACTTGAAGGAGCACATGTGGTTATTAAATTTATTTTGCTGAGCCTGCAGCATTTTTTGGATGCATCTTCTGTTCAGAGTCCCAACTGCAATCATCCTAGCTCAGAGTTTTCCAAAATTGCCACCTCCTTTGATGATTTTTGCCGTACCTGTGTACCGTATGGGCTACTTTTGAGAAAATACATCTTCTTTACATCCACTTCTATTTGTCTCAAATACATTGGTTTCAGAAGAAAACTTTATAGCACTACCATCGCAGAAAACTTACATCACTTGCCATGAAAGGATGGTTTTTAAAAATAATAAGGAAAAACATACTACTAAACTCTAGCTGGATAATCTTGCTTGCGATACTAGATACACTGAAACCACTAATGATTCTTTCATCCCTTCCTGTCTCCATGCCTCTCTGCCACAGGATGGAGTTCCTCTAAGTAGGCAGAGTTCATTTCTCCATTCCTTGGATTCTGCATCCAGCCATCGGACTTGCCCTGGCCAATGTTGCATTGTGTGCTTGAGACACACAGAGGCATGAAAAGCTCTTGTATGACTGGGATCACCCCTCTGCAGTGAAGACATGCCACACTAGGCTGCTGGAAGAATGTGAGAAATGCACAAAGCAGAGTCCAGTTAGCCCCAATAAGGGTCAGTGGAGAATCTAACCCTAAACTTGACAGCAAATCCAGTCCAAGTCCAAAGGAAGCACTGATCTTAACGGCTAACTTGTAGGCTCCTGAGCTAAACAAAGGTTTATTGCTGAAAGGCACTGATGTTTTCTGAATGTTTATTATATGCATTAATATGGCAGAAGAGTAATACACTCGCCAAGACTCTGAGCCTGAAGTGTGTTTTCTCTTTGTTAAAAAGGCGGATTAGAAAGTATTAGAGAGATTTTTAAGTGCTAGCACCTAATTGAGAAATTCTCACTGAAGGAATCAGGTGGACTGAAATGAAACTGGAAAGGAAATAATTGTTTCACTTCATAATTAGATGTACACTATCATAGTTTATACTTAAAATTATCTCTGTACTTTCCCCCACTTTGAGATACAGTTCTTGCCCTTTGCACCTTTTTTGTAGACAATAGATATGGCTTCCCTAATGGTCTTGGACTCATTGCCTAGAAACTAAAGCCCAAACTTGATTCAAATTCCACGTGCTCCATGATCTGGTCCCAGCACTAACCCTCCAGGCTTAATCGCAACTACTTCCTCTCTTTACATAACCAGGACCACCACTCAAGTTCTTCAATATTTACTGCACACTCACTGCATACTGAGTCATAGCCAGGCCCCTAGCTAGGAGGTGGAGGGCAAGAGGAGGTGATGATTAAGATGCAGCCATCACCTCCATCAAGTTCTCAGCTCCTAAGAAATCATATAAGCAACCATGTAACTCTAATCTAAGATGTGAAGAGCAAGTCAGAAAGCTGTCGAAACCCATAGGATTGGTAGCCAATGCAGTCAGAAGTGAAAGAAGCTTGCATCAGAGAAGCATCCCAAGGAGAGGTGATGCCTTTGGATACAATGAAAACTCTCCTGATTCTCCCATCCACACCCTGCAAGGGCTGTTGCATTTTCCCCATCTCACTCTGCAGCTCATCACATCTCATTTACACTTATTTTATCCATTCTCTCAGACTATCAACTCTTTAAGAACATTGATCATTCATTACTACACTGATCACAACAGCAGCAGATCATCAGGCAAACACTGAGCACTAACACGTGTTTGGCTGGTACATGGGGGGTGGTGGGACAGAAAGTTGAACAGATTTATAAATGGAAGGTCCTGAGAGGAATGAATCCTATAAAAGAAAATCTTTGGGCCTCCTTAAATCACTCCATTCAGGTGGCTGCCTAACCCTGTGGTTCCCAAATCTGGTGGCCCATAAAGTATACTTAGGGAGCTTTGAAAGATATGTATTCCTGGGACCTGCTTCCTTATTGCATCCAGATTCAACAGTTATGAGATGGGACCCAGTAATCCAGATTTTAATGAGTTTCCCCCAGAACCCTCCAGAAGATGCCTAAAGATCTGTTTGGGATTTATAAATCTAACTCACCTGAGTGTCACATTGGCTTCCTACTATCCAGTGTCCTACTTGTGATGAGAGATGCCAAGCCTCTCTTTTCACTGATGGCTCAGACTATTCAAATAACCTACAAATGGAAAATACTTCTATAACTTGGCAATTTCCACAAGGAGCTGTAATAAATGCTAATAATGTACTGGCATGTAGTACTTAATAGGTGTCAGGAATATGTGCTCATTTAATCCTATTGGCAACCAAATAAGAGTTCTGTTAAAAATTTTTAACATTTGTTAAATATTAAACATTTATTAAACAAATGTTAGAAAAACATTTATTGTATGACTGACATAGAAAAAGCTGTATCCATTAAGAGTATACAACTTAATGAATTTGGAGATAATTATAGACTTGTATATGTGCTATATTCACTACATCTATGCCATAAATATATCCATCATCTCCAAGTTTCCCACCCTCTTAATAACAAAGTATTTTTGTGATAAAAATATTTGGTATATGATCTCTCTCTTTGCAAATTTTTAAGTAAGTAACACAACCTTATTAGCTATAAGAACTGCTTAGGTCTGAATGTTTTATCCCCGCAAAATTCATATGTTGAAATAACCCCCCAAAGTGATGGTATTAGTAAGTGAGACCTTGAGCAGGTCATTGGGTCACAAATCCCCTCTTGAATGGGATTGGCACTCTCAGGAAATAGAGGCCTCAGAGATCCCTAGTCCTTCCCGCCACATGGGGATACAACAAGAAGTCGTGACCCAGAAAAGGACCCTAACCTGACCATGTTTGCATCCTGATCTCAGAATTTTGGCCTCCAGAATCATGACCAATAAACTGCTGCTGCTTATAAGCTACCCACTCTGTGGTGCTTTGTTAAAACAGCCTGAAGGGACTAAGACAGGGACTACACTGTATAGCAGATCTCTAGGATTTCGTCACCTTCTATAACTGAAACTTTACATTCTTTGATTGAGAGCTGCCCACAGCCTGTGGCAGCCACTACTCTACACTCTGCTTCTGTGATGTGACTCTTTTAGATTCATCATATAAATGGTAACATGTAGTATTTGTTCTCCTGTGACTGGCTTACTTCACTTAGCATGATGTCCTCAAGGTTCATCCATATTGTTACAAATGACAAGGTTTCCATCCTTTTTTAAGGCTAAATAATATTCCATGGTATATATCACATTTTTAAAAATCTACTTATCTGTCGACAGATATGTAGGTTGTTTCCATATCTTGGCTGTTATGAATAATGCTGTGATGAATATGTGAGCACAGATATCATTTTGAAGTCTTAATTTAATTTCCTTTGGGACTATACCCAGTAGAGGCATTGCTGGATCATAGAGTACTATTTTTAATTTTTTGAGGAGCCTCCATGCTGTATCCTAAATTTATTATATTGTGTCTGTACCAGTTTACATTCCCACCAATCATGTGCAAGGGTTTCCTTTTCTCTACCATATATATTACATTATAATACTATATATAATTACATAAAATTTTATATATATCTTTATGTATAAAATTGCCATCCTAACAGGTATGAGGTGATATCTCATTATGGTTTTGATTTGCATTTCCTTGATGACTAGTAACATTGATTACTCATTTTCATGTACCTGTTGGCCATTTATATATCTTCTTCGGAAAAATGTCTATTCAGTTTCTTTACTCATTTTTAAATTGGGTTATTTGGGTTTTTTCCTACTGAGTTGTAGGAGTTCCTTATACATTTTAGATAATTTTTGTTTCCATATCTTGGCTTGCAAATGTTTTCTCCTATTCTGCAAGTTGCCTTTTTATTTTGTTGATTATTCCCTCTGCTATGCAGAAGCTTTGGTACCTATGACTTTCTAGCCCTAGTCTACAAATGAAAAAAACAAAAACAAAAACAAAAACGGAGGTATAAGAAGGCTAACTAACTATTTGTGGTAAAGTTGGAATTCAATCCCAGTCTACATGATCTGATCTTAGAATCCCATGATCATGATGTGTGACTACATATACATCCAGACTGAAAACAGAACAAGTGGGCCTGGGTCAAACTAAAACCAAATGAACCTCAGATAGACACAAAGAAGATCTTAATGGAAAGAAATTTAGGGAAATCAAAAGAGGACTAGTCAAGGAGTTAGGTTATCTGGGCTCAGTCCCTAGTGTTGTCAACTTAATTCTCACCACAGCCCCAAGAGTAAAGACCATTATTACCACCACTTTACAGATGAAGTAACTGAGGCAGAAGGAGGTTACAAAGCTGGAAGGGATAGACCTGGAATTCAAACCTAAGCCATTTGGCTCCAGAATCTACACTCTTAGCCACCATGACAATAGTTAGTCACGTAAACGCTGACAATTCTCATCCTTTCCCTTCGTCTCTGCCTCAGATACAAAGCGGAAGAGTTAGTTTAAATGATCTTCACAGTTTCTTCCAACTCTGATCTTTTTTTAAGCTTAATTTTATTTAAAGTATAGATTTTCCCTTTTCTGCAAGAATATTATTTAAATGTGTTTTGTTATTTTATTTTTTATTTATTAATTTTTTTTTTTTTTGAGAGAGAGAGTGTGCAATTGGGGTGGGAGGAATTTTAAGCAGGCTCCATGCTCAGCATGGAACCCAATGTGAGGTTTTGTGACCCTGAGATCATTACCAGAACTGAAGTCAACAGTCAGAGCTACCCAGCAGCCCCCTGCCCCGGCTGCAAGAATATTTTTAAATTAGACGCTTTCTTGAGGAACTATTAGACATATTCCTGCCTGAAACTGAAGTGAAGTGGAGACCTTCTCCAGGTCAAGAAATAATGAGTGACAGCTAAACTGAGGGAATTCCTAGGGACCGGGCTACGTGCCTCAGTCAGTCCAGGCTGATCTTCTAAAATACCACAGACTGGGACTCTTCAGAGATAAATGTTCATTTTTCATAGTTCTGGAAGCTGGAAAGTTCAACATAAAGGCACCAAAGATTCAAGATCTTGTGAGAATCCATCTCTTAGTTCACAGATAAGAGTCTCCTTACTGTAAGCTCAAGTGGCTAAATGAGTGAAGGAGTGTTCAGGATCACTCTTTTAAGGGCACTAAGTCCATTTGGGCCCCACCTTTGTCACCCAATCAGCTCACAAAGGTCCTATCCCTCCAAATACCATCATATCAAGGGTTAAGAGCACAATAAATGAATTTGGGGCGGGAGGGGGATACAAAACTTCAGTCCATTGTAATGTATCATAGTCAAGGACCACTGCCCACGTCTAAACATCGGGAGGTCCAATCCTCCCTTAAGAAAAGAAAATGAGGGGCGCCTGGGTGGCTCAGTGGGTTAAGCCTCTGCCTTCAGCTCAGGTCATGATCTCAGGATCCTGGGATCGAGCCCCACATCAGGTTCTCTGCTCAGTGGGGAGCCTGTTTCCTCCTCTCTCTCTCTCTCTCTCTGCCTGCCTCTCTGCTTACTTGTGATCTCTCTCTGTCAAATAGATAAATAAAATCTTAAAAAAAAAGAAAAGAAAATGATCTCAAGTGTACAAGTCAAAAGAAATCAACTGACAGACCAGCAGATTTCTCATAGTTCTGCAAATGCTTTGAGAGACACAGGCTATGACAAATCAAGTCAAGCAAATAAGAACTAGAGCCCATGTAACTGATTCAAACTGTGCTTCTGCCACACATAAGCTAGGTGACACTGAGGAAGTTAGCTACCCCCTGTCAGCCTTAATTTCCTCATTATGGGATAGTCATCATAACTTTCTCAAAACGTCATCATGAGATTTAAGCAAGATAATACAAGTTAGTACAATGGAAATCATAGTAATAATCACAATATAAATTACACTATTACACGCTTTTTGTGTGGTGTCAGGTATTGTTCCAAGCAATTTAGAACATCCCAACCAATAAAAACAAATCGAGAATATTCTTGAAAAACAATTTCCCACCGTCTTCTTGGACCTTCAGTCATAGGTAACTCATTAACTTCCAGGCTCTCTCTCTGGAATGTAATATTGGCAGAGGTAGAAATCATCCCACGGCAACCCAGTGAGATATGTACTATTTTATTATCACTCCTGTTTTACAGGAATATACACTGTGGCACAAAAAAGCTAAGAAACCTGCCCAAATCTCCAAACATAGTACCCAGTGGAGCAGGAATTTCAACCAGACAGTCTGACTCTGGCATTCATGCTCTCACAATACCTTGTTATCTCTGTGGGGTGTGACACCAGAGGGACCCCCACAGTCAGCATCCCTCACTTTGCAATAACCTGCTTTTCATCAAATCTTTTCACTTGATCCAGAATGAAGTAGGCACAGCCAGAACTTCAAGGACCTTGAAATTCTGGTGCTCCGTCATATATTTTCACCGAGCTCTCCGGATTCCAGCTTAAACAATGGATGATGCCCCTGCGGTTTAGTTTCTGCAGAAAGTTGCAGATGATGGGTTGCTGGTTAGCATGTCAGCTGAAGGACAATATATTTTAATGCAAATGCAATGAGCCAGAACGACAGTATTTTCTCCAAGAGCCTGAACTAGGTTAGCATGACCTCTGAGAGGGGCCAGAATTCTAACAGCAGAATTAGAATAGAAAGGCTTATGGAGATTTCTATGCTAATCAGCCATGTTTTACTGGAACGATTATGTTCAGCACAATGGCCATTTGCCAGCTTCAGCCAGGGCATCGTTTGGTCAGGTGACCAGCAGAAAAGGATGACTCAGAAAGTGCTGGGAGGCCCCATGCCGGCAACAGCACCCTAAAAAGGGGGATCCAAGTGCTAGGACCCGAAAGAAAGAAGATTTTCTTATAGGAATGCTCGCACACACCTTGCCTGCTTTGCAGTTTGTGCTGCAGTAAAAATGCTCTGTTTGAGAGTTGATAGGAGCAATATACCTGTGGGACCTGAAAACAGGAATAAGGAGAGAAAAATAAGGAAATGGCTCTGCCGAGATGAGGGATTTTCACTCCCACCTCAGCTTTGCTTTTGGCTTAGAGATGCAATGTCCTGCTCAGGTAAAGAGAAGATGCCATTTTCTTTGATCTGACCCCGACTCTCCATCAAAAAAACCAACCAACCAACCAACCAAACAAACAAACAAATGAAAACCCTCATCATCTCTCTCATCTGTTTTGTTTTGAAATTTGGGGAATTTACATAGCTGGGTAGACACAGAACTTTATTTTAGACAGAAACTTAAAAAACAAACAAAAAAACAATCAAACCTGACTTTCTCTAGTCTACCCACACATGTGTCAGAGTCAACAGCAAAGAAAGAAGAAATAACCAAAGATGTACTGTAGCACCTCTTGGCATTAACAATGCCATCTGAACAGATTTTAAATGGTTTACCAAAGATCACTTGGCACCTCCCCAGGAATACTGAATCATAATCACAAGGAGAAACAGAGGAGAAACAATCTATATTTTTAAATAGGCTGTCCAGATGATTCTGATGCAGGACCATGTTTAGGAACCGCTGTTCTGGACCATACTTCCTTACATCATCACACAGAGGAAAAGCACCAATGCTCTGCTGGGTCCCTTTTGCTCCACATCCAGGCTCTAAATGCAGAACCAAGAGCTGTGATCCAAAGAACATGCTGGTTATGTTTCCTGACATTGACCCCAAGCAACACTAAAATAATTAATATTCACGAGCACTTAATATGTGCCAGGCACTTTTACATATATTATCTTGTTCCAGGCAAAGGTTAAGGCCACTTAAATATTTAAAAACACAATATGTAGACATGCTACTCTCGTCAGAAATGTTTAACAACAATAACATTGAATGTAATTGGATCACAAAATTTGGTTCACACTTCAGCCTAGATAAAGACAGAAAATGAATTTATTTTGCCTATAACTGAGCTTTCAATGGTCTATAACTCCCATCTGACAGTTGGTAAAAAAATGAACTAAATGATCAATCTAGTTTAAATTCTGTCTTTTCTTATTATCTAAACAGTCATTTCAGGTAATGTCTGTTTCCCTAGAATAAAAATTTTTTCATCTCTCAAATAACCTCTCCCTGCTTCTCCATCAAGATAAATCTTGGGTGTAAGGCGGGTGTGGAGACAGAGAGGGATATATGACTTAGAAGTATTTGTGGTGATTTGCTGAGTAGGGAGATGGCCTCCTGCTCCTTCTTGTCCAGGGATCCACATGGTTTCCGCCAGCCCCCCTGGCTTGCACAGCAGAAATGGAAGCTGCCATGACATTTACTCTCATTGGCTCTCTTGCCTCCACCAGGACTCAGATTGGGGGACCCTGCCTACCTGGGCCTCCTCTTGCCTATGGCTAGCAGCAGATTTTTCTATGGTTTGGCTGGAACTCCACTCTCCCCACCTGGTAGGTCTGACCTGAGGTCTTCATGGCTGGGCCAGCTGGCCCCAACCACCGTAACCCACTGGAGCAAGACCCTGACACTGCCAGGCACTTTGGGAAACAGACCGTACTGTGAAGGATGAGCAGGTCCATCTTGTGTCCCAGGCTGGTGACAAAGCAAACTTATACCCAGTGTTGCCCCAGTTTATCTACTGAGCCTCCTGCCTCCGGTGCCAAAGCCAGCATGTACATGAGATGCTTAGGACCCTGTCTCCTCACTCTCCTGTATCCCCCTCACTTTTGAAGCCAGAAAGGAGCAGTCTCCTCCACAGTGGCCCTCCTGACATAGAGTTTGCCCCTGATATGCTAAACAGGAGCTGAAGGAATTTTAGCAATCTGCTTTAAAGACTGACAACCTGATTTGGTGGGGATGCTCCTTTTGGTCAGTATCCCTCCTCTGGCAGCCTTCCCCTCCCCCTTTCCTTCTCTGGGCAAATAGGGCAAAGCTCATATCATTGGGAAGGCAAAAGAAAAAACTATGAATAATTTGTTTAAAATATTATCCCACTGTATATGTATGTATACATGCTGATTTCTAACATGCATTTACTTTGTAAGGAAGGCTGAACAGGAATTCCTAGCCATATCTCACAAAGGAAGACACTGAGGCACAAATTTGCCACATGATTAAGGAAGTGGTCTGGAATAGTGTCCTTTGTTTATTTCTAGAGCTGTCTTCTTTAATACATATCTCTCTTCTGTTTTAGTGATGTTTTCTAACCAATGCTTTCTCGAGTAACAAGTCCTATTAGAGCCGAGGACCACGGGGATGGTCCCTGCCATTTCACCTACCTATTCAGATCTGACTGCCCTAAAAGGCCCAGGCCACACATCCCCTCTCCCATAACATTTCCACTACCTTGCTCTATTTTGTATCTTTTTTTTTTTTTTTTATTAACCTGTAGTCCAGACAGCATCCTTTGACACATAATTTAGTACAGCAACATCTTGTATTTTGCTTTCTAATTTCTCCATGCCTCTCTGCTAGTCTGTGAGCCATTCTGCAAGCTGTGTGAAAGCAGAGACTATGTTTCTAAAGTCCTGTTGTGGTGAAGAACACAGATTGTGATCTAGACCACTGGGGTTCAGATTTTGTGGTTCTTCTGCTCATGAGAGCCTGAGAATGTCCCTTAACCTCCCCAAGCTTCTGTTCCCCTGCCTCTGCCTCTAAAATGCAGAGAGAAACATGCCTACTCACAGTTTGCTGTGAACATTAAATATACTAATACATTAATATATTTAAAGCATTTAAAATAGTACTAGATACATGGTAAGCGCTGCATGGGTTTGGCATTTTAACTTTATGCCCCTTAGCACGTAAGACTGAGTACAAAGCTGAGTACAATTGCTTCCAAGTGGAATTATTTGAATTAGCTGAAGATTTTTTTTTGAGTATTTTATTTTCAAGGCTAAATTTCTGAGCTGCAAAGCTAAATGTATCCATCTTTAAATTCTTTAGACAAATGGGTCTATGGGAAACTAGGGAACAATTTTATCACAAAAATAAAGCTGCCCACAACACCACACACACAAAGTAACAGCCCTCACCATTCTTCTGCATTTCTCCATTACACAAAGAAAGCATTTTCTTTGCACTACCCTCCTTTAAGCACCACAACACCTGAGAGGTTAGTAAGTCGAGGACTAGGGCTCTCATTTTACAGATGACCAAACTGAGCAACCCGAAGTCAAGTGGTTGGACCACATCCCTGAGGACACTCTTATGGAAGGCAGGAATGAACTCAGCTATCCTGCACCCTGATGACATTTGTGCTCTGGGCTGGCCAGTCACAACATCCTTTAATGCCCATGATCTCACCCGACCCTCATAGGGACTTGCTTTGCTCCTCAGAAGAGGCCCCCCAATTCCTATTTTGCAGGTGAAAACACCACAGCTGTGGAGGCTAAAAAGTGGCAGAGCCTGGGCCTGAACCCAAATCTCCTGATCAAAAATGCTGGGCTCCTCCATCTCCTCACAGCAGTAATGGGAAGGAAACACTGCGGCATGATGCTGGCGAGGTAGGCTCCAGCCTCATCCCAACCTCCGTCTGGATTCCATCTCACCACATACTGGCTGCATCACCTGAGGAGAGCCCCTGACCTTTTTCTCATCTGTAAGATGAAGATAGTCCTAGGTACTTTCCCCATAAGGTTGAAAGACAGTTAAACTAAATAGGCTCTGCAGACCCTTGGCATGGTACCTAACAAATATTAAGGATTCAGCCAATATGGATGGGAGAAACACTTCCCACACATCACGATTCCATGGGCAAGGACATCAACTAGACCAATGCTCTTGGCCCCTCTTCCCACTCTCACACTTCCCAAGAGAGAGATTGATCAGACTGCACTTGGAACAGTCCTTTGGGGTCTGTTTTCAGCCACGCATGAGGCTCTACAAAGAAGATTCCCACTCTCTTTAGAGGAGGCCTGTGGTTGTCCAACCACACCAGTCTCAGAATGTTCTCTTCTAGGGTGTAGTATTAAGATATCCATTGTTGTCTCATTCCTAAGCCAAATCCCCCAAACTAACTTTCCTCAATAATAGCTACGACATTTTCAGATCCGTTTTTTCTGATTCTTACACCTATATCTTAGTTGGTTCAGCCTTAGGGAAGAACGTAGGTACTATCTACTGACCTCCCGAAAGCCCAACAAATACTAGCTCCTGCCACAATTATCAGTATCACGTAAAAACTATTTCTAACCAGAAGTGCCAGAGGTCTACAGCTCCTTTGCATTCCATCAAATGGCTGGCCTGATTCTACAGGGTTTGGCTGCTCCATTCAGCAGTGACAACCAGCAGCCCACGGCACCAAGAAGCCAAAGATGAAACTGACCATAGTCTCCAACTTCCCAACATCAGATCTCAGGAATGCATGGAGGACAAAGCTGACTCAAGACATTTTCTCAGGGTTTTCGTAGGGGAATGGGCCACTATGACTAGGAACCAAAGCCCAGCTAAATGTCTGTCATATTCTCAACACTCTGCTGGACAAGTTTTACCTTGGGTGTCTCCAGAACTTCATCAGAGCAGATGGGGAATTCTAGGAGGGTGACTGGACATCCAGTCTATTTTGGTTCTCCCATTCTCCAGCAGCCTGGTATCTGAGCTAAAAGAAATGTGACTGTGTCAGAGTACAAGAGAGCGCCAGTGGCAAGGGCTTCTACATGTCTATTTCTGGCTGTCCCCTGATGCTGTGTCATTGGAGGAGCTGTGACATCACAGCCTCTGCCTTTTTACAAGGGCCTGGCACTCCAAGTGACTCATAGAGAATGTCAAGCATGGCTGCTAGCCCGGCTCAACGCGTACAGACTTGGGGCGTCACGCAGAGTGACTTGTGCCAGGGTTGGGTAGGGTCATGAAGACAATCACAGACTATTTGCCGTGAAAGGGACCTTAATTGTCCTCTGATAAAAACCTCATCTAAAGCCTGAGGCCCTGCTACAATATCCGTGATAAGTGGGCCTCCAGATTCTGCTTGCAGATCTCTAAGGACATGTTGCTCATTATCTTCCAAGCTAGCTATATCAGGGTGATGTGAGCCACAAGTAACAGTATACTTAAGCACCACTAATTTTAACATCTCACTTAACGAGAAACCTGAGTGAGGTGGCACCAGGGTTGGTTAATGGCTCAGAAGAGTCACCAAGGGCCAAGGCTTTTTCCATCTTGCAGGAAATTGGTGATGGTTTTTTTCATGGCTCAATTACCTTTTTTCATCTGATACTATCAAAGCAAACAGAAAAGTGGTACACATCAGAGGTTTTCTCCTCATGTGTCTCTCCCTTTTAATCAAGGTGGAAAACTTTCTCCAGGTCCCAGAAGACTTCTCTAAGTATCTCATAGGTCAGAAAAGGATCGCATGCCCATCCTTAAACCAATCACTGATGGAGGGGTATAGAATTGTCAAACTGGCCTTGACCAATTGTGAGCCACGCCTTAGAGTTGGACCACTGTCTCTGAACAAAGGATAGTTTTATTATTTTTTTAAATTTTTTAATTTTAATGTTTTTAAAAAGATTTATTTATTTATTTAACAGAGAGCTATCACGAGCAGCTGAGCGGCAGGCAGGGGCAGGGGGAAGCAGGCTCCTGACTGAGCAGAGGGCCCCATGCGGGGCTCGATCCCAGGACCCTGGAATCATGACCTGAGCCAAAGGCAGAGGTTTAGCCCACTGAGCCACCCAGGTGCCCCCAAATGAGAGTTTTATAAGCAAAGAAAAAGGGAACATGGCTATTAGGTATAGGCAATCAACTCTGGCTGCTACGGTAGCCTGATCTTTGTTGAATTATTTCAAAGCATCTCATAATACTGAGTTTGTAACGGCTTAACACCACATCTCCTCAGCCATTGTGTCTAGATCTACTTGGATGCTTCATGCAGAAGGAGCACATTTCCAAATGGTAACTTAAGGCATAGCTGAAAATTGTTGTTTCTAGAAAAGTCTCTAGTTTCCTGAACTCTTCACTTAGTGCAGAGCTCTAAAGTCAGACTGCCTGGGGTCAATTCCCAGCTGTACTACTGAATTAGCTGGATGATCTCAGCGAAGTGACTTCAACCTCTTTGTATCAACTTCCTCTTTGGACAATGAGTATAACAACAGTGTGTGCCACACAGGTTGCCGTACCACGTGAAGCACTTAGAATAGTGCCTGGCACATAGTTGGTACATTTAAGTGTCTATTACTGTTTTATCAGTTTTAATTTTTTGGTCGCTCTCCTCTGTCGGCATTCAGTGTATCCACATCACAGTAAAAAAGCAGAAGCAAGGACTTCAGTCTAGATTTCTTGGTGTACACCCCTATTCTATTCATGGCTGCCTCAGAGAAAGTTAAACAACAATGATCTTCCATTATGTCTTCAATATGTTATCTGTTCAGTTGATTTTTTTTTGACCTTGCATGAAAGGCTTCCATTCAATACTATCTCATTTCAGGGAAACACAGGAGGACTCAAAGTGTGCCCATCATCCAAGAAGGGGAAAGAAGAGTACAGAATCCTTAAATTCTGCAAGCGAGATTGCTTTCCCATCCCTAGGACCACCCCTCCTCATCTCTCTACTTCTACCACTCAGATTTACCCATTACAGGGACTGAACTCTCACTTCTCTTCTCAACCCCACAGGCCTAGAACAGTGCTTTGGGGTGAATTATGTCCCCTCAAAACTCACACGTTCTAATCCCCAATACTTCAGAATGTAAGTCTTTGGAGATAAGATCTTTCAGAAGGTGATTAAGTCAAAATGAGGCCTTTAGGGTGAACACGAACCCAACATGATTTTATGAAGTATAGAAAAAAATCTTTGGGAGCAGCCAGCTTTCCTGAGTCAGTCAGCTGTGCTGTCAGACCCTGTCACCAGCTTTGGACCAATCCTTGGTCTTGTTCCAGTCCTGAATATACTATATAATCTTAAATCACTTTGTATTTGTCATCCTAAAAGCAAGGGGACCTTTTGCTTTTGCACACAAAATGAATGAAAAATGCATTTGTGCCATTGTTAAATATAAAATATCTTACAAGATATAAAATATGGAGGGACAGCTTGCTCTAAGGGGAGGCTACTACTCTGAAATCTCCAAACTCAGGCTCCATTCCTAGCTGGTTTATTAATTTATCATTAATATAGTCATCGATTTGTTAACCCAGTCAACGAGTATTTAGTAAGAGGTCCCTGTATGTTAGGTATCTTATGTTAAACACTAAGTATGGTACAGTAAACAAGACCAATGCAGTTCATCCCCTCAAGGAGCTCCTCATCCAGTGGAAGAGAAAAACAATAAACCAAATTCGAATGAATATGCAGTTTCAGTTTTTGTAAGTGCTCTCAAGGAGACACACAAGCTGCTTGGAAGATGTCTGGTAGGTGTACATTTTCTATGCAGAATCAACCAAGGTTTCCCTGAGGTCTGACCTGGCTCTGCCCCTGGGTTAAAGGTATGACTATTCTACTGGGCAAGTCCCTTCAGACTTATGAGGCCTCAGTTTGCCTATGTGTGAAATGGTAAGACTGCACTCATGCATGTGACTGTTTTTTTCATTTCATTATGATCCTTATACACTACTACACTGACTTTTGTACCTGTGAGTATATATAAATACTGTGTGTGTATAAAATCCATTATCAAATGGATTTAAGGAAACTGTCATAGAAAAGAAGGTGACCTTTCTCAGTACAGAGACAATGAAGGCAATGGTTCTCCCCAGAGAACAATTTCTCCCCCTCTGAAATCTGGTCCAATGCCTGCTCCAGCCCCCAACTGGACCATCTCTGGGTTGGCGGCTTGCAAACTTTCTTCCCCCAGCCAAAAGCATATTTCACCAGCATGCAGGCAGGAGTGACAGAATGGGGTTAGGACATGGAGAAGAGTGACATGGTTTTTTTTTTCATCTGAGGCACTGCAGGGGAAGAGGTGGCAAGGAGCCAGTGTTGGTAGCTCTCTGGCATGAGGTAAACAAGGATGCCTTGTGACGGGGGATGCTGGGGTTCATCAGCAGTAGAAGGGTTCAGAGTCTGGAGGGGGACAGCATCAGGAGACTCAGACGTGAGATCCAGCCTTGCAATGAAATTTCTATGTAATTTTAGCCAAGTCATGGACTTTCTGTGGGCCTTGGGTACCTCCTAAGTAATTAACCACTTCCTCTAACTACCTAGATGATATTAACATGAGGATACAAGTTAGATGATAAATGTGTTAGAGAGAGATAAATAATTACTTAAGACAGCCATTTCTGCTTCTCATTAGCAAAGTTACAGCTCAAACGTTGGCTATGGGGGCCACCTTCAGTAAACAGCCGTATCATAGGGGAAAAACAGCTGTCTCTCGAGACTGCTTTGATAATGCAGACTACAGTGCTTTGTAAACTGTAAAGCACCATGTCCATGTAAATCATTATTACAATTATAATAATTATTTAAAATTCCATTGTGATTATTTTGATGATAATAACTATGGTTAAATATCCTTAACTGGGTGGTTGGATGCATAGATAAATAATTGGAGAGATGAACGATAGGGCATTGCAAAAGTCACACACAGCACACCCCCTACTATCTAATAGAGAATGTGAAAATATCTTCTCTGTAACTCTTGTTATGGGGAAACTTAAGATAAACTAGCTTTCTATCAATTCTACTACATGAGTGGAAATGTGATAAGGGTAAATAAAATGCCAATAATTTAAGTGAATGGTGCAGAGTATTTTAGTAAATATTAAGTCATGTGGTACTCACAAGATAACAAAACAGCTCAGAATGGTGTTATTATTCCTTTTGGCAGATATGAAGACTGAGGCAACAAAGGTTAAGGGTTTGACTATTAACCATAAGGTTTTAGAGAAAGAAGGAAGACAAGATTAAGTATTCTTGTTTCAAAACCAGGACTCCCTCAAAGGCAACCTATAGGACAGGAGGAAATATTTGCAAATCACATCTCTAGTAAGGGGTTAATACTCAAAATGTATAAGGAACCCCTACAACTCAATAGTGAAAAAACAACCCAATTTAAAAATAAGCAAAGGACTTAAATAAGCATTTGTCCAATGACCAGTAGGTCTATGAAAAATGTCAACACTGATCATCAAGGAAATGCAAGACAAAACCACAATAATGTATCACTCCAGATGTGTTATAATGGCCACTAAAAAAAACCAAACAAACAAAAACAAAAATAACCCGTGTTGGTGGGGATGTAGAGAAAAGGACAATCCTTGTGCATCGTCAGTAGGAATGTAAAATGGTGCAGCTACTATGAAAAACAGTACAGAGATTCCTCAGAAAATTAAAAATACATCTACCATAAGATCCAGCAATCCGACCTCTGGATGTTTATCCCATAGAACTGAACACAAGTTCCTGAGCTCTATGCACTCTCATGTTTGGAACAGGATGATTCACGATTGCCAAGAGCTAGAAATAACCCAAATGTCCGTCCACAGATGAATGGATGAAAAAAAATGTGGCAAACACATACAATGAAACACTATTCAGCCATAAAAGGAAAGAAATATCATCACGTGCTACAACATGGATAAACCTTGAGGACATTATGCTAGGCAAAACCAGCCAGTCTCCAGAAGGACAAATACCCTATGATTCCACTTCTACAAGGTATGTGAAGTAGTCAGACTCATTGAGGCAGAAAGTAGAATAATGGTTGTCAGGGTCTGAGAGGAAGGAGAAAAGTGGTGATGATGTTCAGTAGATACAAAGTTTCAATCATAGAAGACAGAAAGTTACAGAGATCTGTATAACATTGTATTTGTAGTTAACAACACTGTTCCTCTAAAATTCAAGAGATTAGATGTCATGTGCTTTTTCCCACAGTTAAAAAAGAACAGCAATCAAAACCCACAAAATAAAACAAAGCAAGGCCCTCTCCACTGCTCTTCCCATTGTTGGGATCAATTATCCACAGTTTGTTATGTCCTATGTTATAGTACAATGCCTATCTTGGCAAATAATAACAACAAAAGTAATCTTTCAAAGAAGTCTAGAGTCATATATTATAATTGCTATGCTTCCAGGAATAAAATCATAAACCACCAACACTAGAATAAACTTAAGAGACAGGCTAACTAATCTCCCACTTGACAAATGAGAAACCTAAGAACTAAAGCTGGCAAGACCTGAATAAGGCCCAATAACAAATTAATAACTTAAATACTAACTCTGGTTGTCCCTGCTAATACCAGGAGAGTATAAGAGAAGGCAATCCCAAAGCCAGTTAGGTTCACTCAACCATCAAAAATTCATTAAGAAGAAAAATTTCCATTTGTTTAATTTTTGCTCTGTCTACATTTTAAATCCATCATTCCCTCAGCTCCTATAGTGCTGTCTTCACCGTGTTTTATGGTCGGGGACACGGCACCAGACACAAAGTGGACAGTAAGTGGTGAAGCCACCATTGAACCACAGGTTCCTGTGACCACAAAGCCTGGTTTTCCCTAACCACTGTGCCATGGTGGGTCCTAGAAGGAAATGTCTGCATCTCCATTACTGCCTTGCTCCCCAAAGAGCGAAGAATTCAGATGGGAGACAGACAAGACATGAACACAGAAAGAGTACCCCTTTGAGAGCCTGCTGAAATATGAAAAATAATTTTATCACCTGTATATTAGTCCACTTGACTTTTGGTTTTCTTATATTTTACAGGGAAGGGTTAAAAAGATAATGTCCCTGTTATGAATCCAAACTCTAGTATCTAATAGATTTGAAATGGCTCTTTTACCACTAACTAGAGATCTAAATTCTTTCTGCAAAATCCTTCAGGGGCAAAAAGCAACATTAGCTGAACAATAGCCAGAACTACAGAATCCCTTAAGTCTTTTTAACATAGGAAAATCCTTTTTGGAAACTTCCTTTATCTCTACCTACCTACCCCACAACTTAAAACTATATAATCAATCCTTCCTCATAATCCCTGTGCAGCTCGTTCTGCCCACAGGTCCTGTTCCCATGCTTTAATAAAAACACCATTGTGCACAGGAAAAAAAAAAAAAAAAAAGGCTTTAGGGGCAGATGTGTTTCCAAATATCAGATAAGCATGGCTGTGAGGGAAGAGTTAGGAAAGCAATATACAAATATAACACACACGTCCCCCAACCCTAGCAAAGTCTGGAGCAGTTTTCAAAAATGAAACATAAATATTGCTGCAGCAAAATATATGACTATTAACCTTAAGTAAAATATAATAATTATAGCCTGATCTCACGTCGGACCAAGCTTTGCCACAAAATCGGTACATGTTAGATGAGGTTTTGCTGACAAATTTAAGAAAAAAGTAACTTTTTATTTCAAGACTGTTTCAACTGAACTGAATCCATAGCTGTTAATCATGAGAAATTTAACTAATATCTTTGTATTTCTCTTTCCATTTGTTAGATGAAAATAATATATGTGCATACATCACAAGGCTTTGTTTGGATTAAATGAATTAATGCAAGTAAGTCACTTAGAGTAATCTTTCATAGTAATTATTCACGAATACCAACTATTGTCGTTTTTATTATCCCTTACGTCTCTTCTGCTTCTGGTGTTCCATGAGTCTAAATAGTCAAACAATATTTAAATAAAGTTTAAGTTCGTTGTAGAAGAGATTCCATGATGCAGGATCTTATGAATAACTGCCGTAAGAATTTTATAGAACTAAATTGCTGAGGTGTCTCATAATAGAAAATTGACCACAAGATGGGGTAGTCAAAAGAAGGTTTCATAGAAAAATCAAGATTTAAGGTAAACTTAAAAGTAAGTGGGGTTAGGATAGCTAAAGAGGAAGGGAATGCCATCAGTTAGAGTGACAAGTGGTGTATTGTTGGTAAGGATGCACACTGGTGCACCCATTCTGGAAAAAGTATGGAGGTTCCTCAAAATGTTAAAAATAGAACCACCTACCATCCACCAATGACACTGCTAGGTATTTACCCAAAGGACACAAAAATACATATTTGAACTGGTACATGCACCCTGATGTTTATAGCAGCAATATCTAGAATAGTCAACAATGGAGAGAGCCCAAATGTCCACTGACCGATGAATAGATAAGAAGATGTGATACATATATAATGGAACATGAGCAGCCATCAAAAAGAATGAAACCTTGTCATTCGTGACACTGTGGAAGGAACTAGAGTTCACTATGCTAAGCAAAACAAGTCAGAGAAAGACAAATACCATGTGATTTCATTCATATGTAAGATTTAAAGAACAAAACAGGTTAAGAAAAAGGAAACAAAACAGATGAACATATGGGGGTGGGGATTAAGGAGGGAAATAACCCATAAGAGACCCAAAGATAGAGAACAAACTGAGGGTTGATGGAGGGAAGGGCGTGGGGGATAGGCAAGATGGGTGACAGGCGTCAAGGAGGGCCCCGGCTATGATGAGCTCTGGGTATTCATGTAAGTGATGGATCACTAAATTCTCCTCCTGAAACCAATATTGCACTGTATGTTAACTAACTAGAATTTGAATAGAAATCTGAAGAGGAAAAAAGTGGCAAGATAATACAGAATTATAGACTTGTCTTTGACTATAGCTCTAATACTTACAAACTGTGAGATTAGACAAACCATTTAGCCTCCTTGAACCTTCTTTTCTTCTGTATAAAGAAAGGGTAAAGAGATCTATCTTTCAAAATTAGTCGGGGGCTTGGAAATCAGGTATGTAAAACACACCGAACAGGGCCAGCAAGTGTTCCCTAACACTAGCCGTTACAAGAAAACAAGCAGATTTGAAGTACAAAATAAGGAAGATCTTCCTTACGGCCAGAGCCTCTTAACCGGGATTAAGAGCCACAGGTGTTTAAGAACCAACTGGCACACTTATTGAAGGAGCAGGAGGCTGGCTGAGGACAAAAGCTGGCGCCTTGCACCCCCCCTTCACCCGCTCCCCTCCATATGTGTAGCATCCCTCAGGCACCCCTGACTGCCATAAAACGATAAATAGTTAACTTGCAGAGATCACAGTCCTGCAAGGTAGGAGTCTCCCCTGGTTTGCAAATATCCTTGAGATTTACAACAAAGAAGTTACCTTATCAATAGCCCTAATGTCACCCTCCCCTCCATGAGAAACAGAAGGAGGCGGAGGTAGAAGGAAAAGTAAATAAAGTTAAATTTCTTTTAAACCTTAATCTCATTAACAGGGATGCTTGATAGCAGGAATGTAACATTCCACCAGGAGACTCCCAATTGTGTTCAAACTATCAATCAATAAGCTCAGCCCCACCCGAAACTTGTTTGTATCTGTCTATAAAAATCCTGCACCAGACCCAGCTCTGGACCTCTCGGTGTTATCGGCAATGGCAACGAGCGCCGCAGAGGTCCAGGTTCGAACCTGCAATAAACGACCCTTGCTGATTGGCTTTGACTCACGTCTCTGGTGGTCTTTTAAGGTGGGGGTAATATTCAATTGGCATTTCATTTGGAGGTCCCACCAAGATCTCCCCTTCAAGCCCACCAGACAACTGGTCAACGGGTCGCTGCAACCGATCGGTAAGAAAGCCAGCTTTGTCTTTTGTCTCTGTTGTTCGTATGCTTCGTTCTTATGTCCTGGTTGTGTGTTTTGTGTG